>NC_042973.1:26551665-26865925 GCF_901001165.1 Salmo trutta | reverse complement strand
CTGAATATATCAAAAAAGGTTTGGAATACCTCAACTTGTATGCCTGGAGTTTTCCCGGACTTAAAGGCTTTAATTGCATCAGGAAGTTCCTCCTCTGTAATTTGGCCTTCACATGAGTCTCTGTACAGCTATTAATTTTACATTATAAATAGAAAAAAATCCATACAATTCACGAAAAACATATGCTTAAAGTACTCTTTCAAAATATTGTTTGGTGAATCATGAGTGACTCCATCATTTGTAACAAGTTTCAATAAATTATTTTTGGGTGCCATATCTTTGTTGAAGATTAAAAAACTATTTGGTGCATTTTTCCCCATATTCCATCCAGTTCGTTTTATTTTAATAAGATATTACACTTGATCTTTCTTGAATAAGTTCCTCCATTTCTTTTAGTTTTTCCTCTTAAATTATTCTGTGCCTCTATGGCACAGTTTTTATTGCTATCTACTGTATCTGTACTGTTAGTCCATCTATTTATTTTGTTAATATGAACTGTTTTGACCTAAATTGCTTTTGTTTTAAAGATGAGTATTGAATTGCATGGCCTTGTCACGACTGATTTGGACTGGTGTAGAGGCGGAATCAGATGCAGGAGACAGAGGTGCTGGAGGTGAGTGTCTTTTAATGAAATGACACACACAAAGGCCGAAAAGCACAGGGCGCTACACAAAGTTTGCCTGGGAGAAACACTTTCCCATAAAACACAAAAAGGTATATATTCCACGGCACAAAAGGCAAGGAGCGCAGCCCGGTAAATCCTTTGACAAAACTGTCGGAAAACACAACGTACACAAAATACCTCCCACCGTCCTGAGTGGACAATAAACAATCCCGCACAAAATCCCAACTGAAAACACACATTAAATAAGCCCCCACTAATGACAGACACAAAACAGGTGCGGAACAGACAGACAAAACTAAAAGACACAGAAACAACGATCGGTGGCAGCTAATAGGCCGGCGACGACGACCGCCAAGTGCCACCCGACCGAGGAGGGGCGCCACTTTCGTTGGCTCCTGTGACAGTACTCCCCCCCTGACACCGGCCTCGGGGACGGCCCGGAGGGCGAGGCGCCGGCCGATCCGGTCGGCGACAGTGGTAATCCAGCAGCATAGAGGGATCCAGAACGTCCGCCGCCGGAACCCAGCACCTCTCCTCCGGACCGTACCCCTCCCAGTCCATGAGGTACTGCAGGCCCCCTACCCGACGTCGGGAGTCCAGGATGGCTCGGACTGTGTACTCCGGGCTTCCAGCACCTCATTGTCCTGCAGCGGACCAGCTACCACCGGCCTGAGGAGAGACACATGAAACGAGGGGTTAATGCGGTAATACGAAGGAAGTTGTAACCTGTAACACACCTCGTTTATCCTCCTCAGGACTTTAAACGGCCCCACAAACCGCGGACCCAGCTTCCGGCAGGGCAGGCGGAGAGGCAGGTTCCGGGTCGAGAGCCAGACTCTATCCCCCGGGTTAAACACGGGGGCGTCACTGCGGTGGCGGTCAGCGCTCTCCTTGTGTCGTTCTCTAGCCCTCCTTAAACATTCCTGGACCGCGTTCCAGGTCTCCTGAGAGCGCTTGACCCATGCCTCCACCACAGGAGCCTCTGTCTGGCTCTGTTGCCATGGCACCAGGACCGGATGATACCCTAGCACCACCTGGAAGGGTGACAGGTTAGTGGAGGAGTGGCGCTGAGAGTTCTGGGCCATCTCAGCCCATGGCACGAACTGCGCCCACTCCCCTGGCCGGTCCTGGCAATACGACCGCAGGAACCTGCCCACATCCTGGTTAATGCGCTCTACCTGCCCATTACTTTCGGGGTGGAACCCCGAAGTCAGGCTGACCGAGACCCCCAGCCTCTCCATAAAGGATTTCCACACCCTGGATGTAAACTGGGGACCCCGATCAGATACGATGTCCTCGGGCACCCCATAGTGCCGGAAGACGTGGGTGAACAGGGCCTCCGCGGTCTGCAGGGCCGTAGGAAGACCGGGCAAAGGGAGCAGACGGCAGGACTTAGAGAACCTGTCCACAACGACCAGGATCGCCGTGTTCCCCTGAGACGGCGGGAGATCCGTAAGGAAATCCACCGAGAGGTGAGTCCAGGGCCGTTGTGGAACGGGGAGGGGCTGTAATTTCCCTCGAGGTAGGTGCCTAGGAGCCTTACACTGAGCGCACACTGAACAGGAAGAGACATAACGCCGAACATCCTCAGCCAAGGTGGGCCACCAGTACCTTCCCTTCAGGCCCCGCACTGTCCGTTCCAGCCCAGGATGACCCAAGGAGGGTAGAGTATGGGACCATCGGATCAGGCGATCGCGAACACCAAGCGGAACGTATTTCAGGCCCACGGGACACTGCGGTGGAGTGGGTTCTGACCGACCCGCCCGCTCGATGTCCGCATCCACCTCCCATACCACCGGTGCCACCAGACAGGAGGCGGGAAGTATGGGAGTAGGATCGATGGTCCGCGCCTCGGTGTCGTAGAGACGCGACAGTGCGTCAGCCTTCCGGTTCCGGGAACCTGAAATGTACGAGAGAGTAAAGTTAAACCTCGTAAAAAACATGGCCCACCTTGCCTGACGGGGATTAAGCCTCCTCGCTGCCCGAATATACTCCAGGTTACGGTGGTCGGTCCAGATGAGAAAAGGGGGACGTGCCCCCTCAAGCCAATGTCTCCACACCGTCAAAGCCCTGACCACGGCTAACAGCTCCCGGTCCCCCACATCATAGTTGCGCTCCGCCGGGCTCAGCTTCTTAGAAAAGAACGCACATGGGCGGAGCTTCGGAGGAACGCCTGAGCGCTGCGATAGCACAGCTCCTACCCCAGCCTCGGACGCATCCACCTCCACTATGAATGGCAAAGAGGGGTCCGGATGCGCCAGGACAGGTGCATTGGTAAACAGAACCTTCAGACGATGGAAGGCTCTGTCCGCCTCTGCTGACCATCATAGCCGCACCGGCCCCCCCTTCATCAGTGAGGTAATGGGAGCTGCCACCTGGCCAAAACCCCGGATAAACCTCCGATAATAATTAGCGAACCCCAAGAACCGCTGCACCTCCTTCACAGTGGCTGGGGTTGGCCAATTACGCACAGCCGTCACGCGGTCACACTCCACCTCCACCCCCGAGGTGGAAATGCGATATCCTAGAAATGAGACGGCTCTTTTGAAGAACTCACATTTCTCAGCCTTGACGTATAGGTTATGCTCCAGCAGCCGCCCAAGCACTCTACGCACCAGGGACACATGCTCGGCGCGTGTGGCGGAGCAGATCAGGATGTCATCGATGTACACCACCATACCCTGCCCGAGCATGTCCCTAAGGACCTCGTCCACAAAGGATTGGAAGACAGCGGGAGCATTCTTTAACCCATACGGCATGACGAGGTACTCATAATGGCCCGATGTGGTACTAAATGCGGTTTTCCACTCGTCTCCATCTCGGATACGCACCAGGTTATACGCACTCCTGAGATCCAATTTCGTGAAGAAGCGCGCCCCGTGAAATGACTCCACTGCCGTAGCAATGAGAGGTAGCGGGTAACTGAAACCCACTGTGATAGCATTTAGACCTCTATAGTCAATGCACGGGCGCAGACCTCCCTCCTTCTTCTTCACAAAAAAGAAGCTCGAGGAGACGGGGGATTTAGAGGGCCGAATGTATCCCTGTCTCAAGGACTCAGTGACGTATGTATCTATAGCCACTGTCTCCTCCTGAGACAGAGGATACACATGACTCCTAGGAAGAACCGCGTCAGCCTGGAGGTTTATCGCACAATCCCCTCGTCGATGGGGGGGTAATAGAGTCGCCTTCGTCTTACTGAAAGCGATAGCCAAATCAGCATACTCTGAGGGAATGTGCACGGTGGAGACTTGGTCTGGACTCTCCACCGTAGTCGCACCGATGGAAACTCCTATGCACCAACCTGGGCACTCCCTCGACCACCCCGTTAGAGCCCTCTGCCCCCACGAAATCTGGGGGTTGTGTTTGGCTAGCCAGGGGATTCCCAGTACCACTGGAAACGCTGGGGAGTCAATGATGAACAGGCTGATACGCTCCACATGACCCCCCCCACGTCTGCATAACCAGTGGCACGGTGACCTCCCCTACTTGGCCTGACCCTAGCGGTCGACTATCTAGGGCGTGCACGGGGAAGGGGTGGTGGTCCAGCTGAACCCGGGGAATCCCTAACCTCTTAGCTAACCCATGGTCCATAAAACTCCCAGCTGCACCTGAATCGACTAGCGCCTTATACTGGAAGTGAGGGGAAAAATTAGGAAAACAAACGGAGGTGTACAAGTGGTCGACAGGGGGCTCTGGGTGTGGCTGGTGCGGACTCACCTGGGGGGTCGAAGCAGTGCTCTGCCTGCCCTCCAAACTCCCGGAGGGACCTCTCCAGCACCGGTCCACAGTGTGTCCTCTGCGCCCACATCGGGTGCAGGAGAGACCCCCCCCCTCCGGTCCTCCTCGATGCAGCCCCCCCTATCTCCATGGGCTGTGGAGCGGGAGGACTGGGAGGCGGAACGAACAGGCCCCGACTGGAATGTCCCCGGGCAGCCAGCAGGTTGTCCAATCTAATGGACAAATCCACCAGTTGGTCCAGAGTGGAGGTGTTGTCCCTACATGCCAGCTCCCGGCGGACGTCCTCGCGAAGGCTGCACCTATAGTGGTCTATCAGGGCCCGCTCGTTCCACCCCGATCCAGCGGCGAGAGTCCGGAATTCCAACGCGAAATCCTGAGCGGTCCTCGTCTCCTGTCTCAAATGGAATAATAGCTCACCCGCCACCCTGCCCTCCGAGGGATGATCGAAAACCGCCCGGAAGCGGCAGGTGAACTCAGGGTAGTCACCCCGGGCCGAGTCTGGACCATCCCAGACCGCATTGGCCCATTCCAGGGCTCGACCTGTGAGACACGAGACGAGGACGCTCACCCTCTCTTCGTCGGAGGGAGGGGGGCGGACGGTCGCCAGGTACAGTTCTAGTTGGAGCAGGAACCCCTTGCACCCAGCGGCCGTCCCATCGAACTCCCTGGGAGGTGAAATCCGGATCCCGCTGGCACCCGCTTCAGTGGATGTGGGTAGGGGCGCAGGGTGAGGGACCGGAGCTGGTCCGGCTGGGGAGGCACCTCTCTCCCATCTCTCCAACCGGGCCAACACCTGATCCATGGCCGAGCCTAGGCGGTGGAGGAGGCCGGCATGTTGGGAGACCTGCTCAGCCATGGATGGCGCTTCTGCTCCTGCTGACTCCATAAGTGTTCGGTGCGGGATTCTGTCACGACTGATTTGGACTGGTGTAGAGGCGGAATCAGATGCAGGAGACAGAGGTGCTGGAGGTGAGTGTCTTTTAATGAAATGACACACACAAAGGCCGAAAAGCACAGGGCGCTACACAAAGTTTGCCTGGGAGAAACACTTTCCCATAAAACACAAAAAGGTATATATTCCACGGCACAAAAGGCAAGGAGCGCAGCCCGGTAAATCCTTTGACAAAACTGTCGGAAAGCACAACGTACACAAAATACCTCCCACCGTCCTGAGTGGACAATAAACAATCCCGCACAAAATCCCAACTGAAAACACACATTAAATAAGCCCCCACTAATGACAGACACAAAACAGGTGCGGAACAGACAGACAAAACTAAAAGACACAGAAACAACAATCGGTGGCAGCTAATAGGCCGGCGACGACGACCGCCGGGCGCCGCCCGACCTAGGAGGGGCGCCACTTACGTTGGATCCTGTGACAGGCCTCTAAAGGCACATTTGTCCCATACAATAAGGGGATCTGCTGTACCTATATTATGTTGGGAAAAAGTCAGTTATAAATTCTTATGTGTTAGTTAAAAACAAGTTATCATCCAATAGGCTTTGATTACATTTTCAATATCCTCTCCCATGTGAAAATTCTGTAAGAGTAATGTATATGCCAATTATTTGATGGTCCAACCGCATTTTGTCCCCTATTAACACTTTTAAACTTTTGATACCAGCGAGAATGACATAAGAAAGTAGTCAAGATGACTTGCTTGATTGAGCCTCCGCCATGTATATCTCACTAGGTCAGGATATTTAAGCCTCCTCCATGTATATCTCACTAGGTCAGGATATTTAAGCCTCCGCCATGTATATCTCACTAGGTCAGGATATTTAAGCCTCCTCCATGTATATCTCACTAGGTCAGGATATTTAAGCCTCCGCCATGTATATCTCACTAGGTCAGGATATTTAAGCCTCCATATATCCACTAGTTCCAATATATCCATGATATTCGGGACAGGCTAGTTTTAGTCACAGGCTGCTGCGGGGCTGCAGCTGTATACTATTTATGCATATTCGATGGGATCAGGGATGCAGAATGCAGAGTCCACCACCATCACATACAGATACACTGTATCGAAATGATTTATTGGCTACATTTAAACTACTTCAACACTTGTCTATCAAGTTAACATACGGCATTATTCACAGCAACTGGTAAATGAGATAAAAGCACAGTTTCACAATTTCACAGCATCTTGGATTTTTAGATGCAATGATCCTCAACAATCCAGTTATACTAAGTCATATGAAAGAAATACACACAATAATTAAAATGTACACATGAGAATACAATAAATACATGTTAGAAGATACACTATATACAAGGTCAGTATCAGTACCAGTCAATGAAAGGGATACTGGTGGCATTTGTGTAATGTAGTCGTGTGTGTGTGTGTGTAGAGGGGTGCGGGAGTATCAGTATATGTGTTTGTGGATGTGTGGGTGGTGTGTATATAGTCAGTGCAGGTAGAGTCAGTACAGATAGGTGTAGGTAGTCAGCTCTTGATGAGCTGTTCATAGTCCTATTGCTTGGAAGTAGAAGCTGTCTCAGAGCATGTTAGTTTGAGACCTGATGTTCCGGTACCGCTTGCCAGACAGTAGCGGGCAGAACAGTCCATGGCTGGGGTGGCTGAAGTCTTTGCAGATTTTCCTGGCCCTCCTCAGACACTGCCTGATGTAGATGTCCTCGATGGCTGTGCTGGGCCGTCCGCACCACCATCTGTAGAGCCTTATGGTCGAGGGCATGTAGTTGTTGTACCAGACGGTGATGTAGCTAGACAGAATTCTCTCAATAGTGCATGGATTGGAATTGAGTAAGAGACAGTAGGTGTTAAATCTGACCTGATTAGAAGGCTATCTAAGGACAGGGTTGTTGAATAACAAGTTACCAGAGTCTGTAGTCTGTCCTCTTTAAACACACCAGTGGCTCAATTTCCTGCACTGTAAGCAGCAGGAGCCTATTGACTGTGGTGGAGCCCGTTTGTAAAATAGACTTGTAAAATATCTTTACCAAATACGATACCCATCAACACAACTGGATAAATGAAAACAGAACCTGGTGTCTGTGAAAAGTATTTAAAATTCTCAGGTAATTGAATTAAGCATGTAACAAGACCCACAAATAAGGAAAAAACGTAATAGTACATTGCAGCAAAACCCTTTGTCATATTGGTGGCATATACACTATACTGTGTATACAAAAGTATGTGGGCACCCCTTCAAATGAGTGGATTGACAGGTGTATAGAATCGAGGACACAGCCATGCAACCTCCATTAACAAACACTGGCAGTAGAATGGCCCGTACTGAAGAGCTCAGTGACTTTCAATGTGGCACAGTCATAGGATGCCACCTTTCAAAAAAGTCAGTTTGTCAAATTGCTGACCTGATAGAGCTGCCCCGGGTCAACTGTAAGTTCTGTTATTGTGAAGTGCAAACGTCTAGGAGCAACAATGGCTAAGCCGCGAAGTGGTAGGCCACACTAGCTCACAGAACGGGAATCCCAAGTGCTGAAGCGCGTAGCGCATAAAAATCGTCTGTACTCAGTTGCAACACTCACTCCCGAGTTCCAAACTACCTCTGGAAGCAACTTCAGCACAAGAACTGTTCGTCGGGAGCTTCATGAAATGGGTTTCCATGGCAGAGTAGCCGCACACAAGCCTAAGATCACCATGCCCAATGCCAAGCGGTGGCTGGAGTGGTGTAAAGCTCGCCGCCATTGAACTCTGGAGCAGTGGAAATACGTTTTCTGGAGTGATGAATCACGCTTCACCATCTGGCAGTCCGACGGACGAATCTGGGTTTGGCGGATGCCAGGAGAAAGCTACCAGCTCGAATGCATAGTGGCAACTTTAAAGTTTGGTGGAGGAGGAATAATGGTCTGGGGCTGTTTTTTATGGTTCGGGCTAGGCCCCTTAGTTCCAGTGAATGGAAATCTTAACGCTACAGCATACAATGACATTATAGACGATTCTGTGCTTCCAACTTCATGGCAACAGTAGTTTGGGGAAGGCCCTTTCCTATTTCAGCATAACAATGCCCCCGGGCACAATGCAAGGTCTATACAGAAATGGTTTGTCAAGATCGGTGTGGAAGAATTTGACTGGCCTGCACAGAGCCCTGACCTCAACCCCATCAAACACCTTTGGGATGAATTGGAACGCCGACCGCGAACCAGGTCTAATCGCCCAACATCAGTGCCCAACCTCACTAACGCTCGTGGCTGAATGGAAGCACGTCTCCGCAGCAATGTTCAAACATCTAGTGGAAAGCCTTCCCAGAGTGGAGGCTGTTATAGCAGAAAAGGGGGGGGGACCAACTCCATATTAATGCCCATGATTTTGGAATGAGATGTTCGACAAGCAGGTGTCCACATACTTTTGGTAATGTAGGACTTCCAAAAAAAAAATGCATAGGGCTCACATAGGGGAAAGACCATAATGATGCCAAATCCATCAAAACACTGGGAAACATGACAAAGCATATGATACACAGTGGAAAAAAAAGGGATCTTTCCTTTCAAATTGGTATGAACATATGGCTGGTACTTTTTGAAAGGATGTATCACTAAGAATGATCATTAGACCTGAAACTTTATTTTAAATTAGTACAAAAAAAGTTGTCAGGTTTGAGTTTGTTTATTTGGCACATTCAAATAAAACATGACTCACTGAACCAGTTCACCATTTAAAAAAAGTTAATGTACAAGAATCATTGTGTTATCACTCATTTAAACACAAATGAACAACATAAAAAAATACATAAAAACCAATTGCATTCAGGAAACAGTGTTCAATTGGCTACTTCAGAAAAAGACAACAGCATGTGTCGTACAGATAGAACAGGTGAAAGGAAACACTTTCGGGAAAATATGTTTACATTCCGCAAAATCGCTTGCAAATACTATTTGGTTAATCATTGACTTGGCACACATTGCACACTTTACAATTTGCTCCATTTAAAAAAATCTAATCTATCCTCTTCAGGCCTAGACATTGTTTTTTCAGGATGTAAAAGGAATTTTGAATTCCACGTTTGCATTAAAACCAAACCTTTGTTAAAAATAAAAGGCATTAATGTTTCAAAAACAATCAATCAACAATTGACTGAAACCATGGCATTATTAGTTCTGTGGGGTTGAAAATGCATGCTACAAATGTATGCTGCATTTCACATACACTGAGTGTACAAAACATTATGAACACCTGCTCTTTCCATTACAGACTGACCAGGTGAATGCTATGATCCCTAATTGATGACACTTGCTAAATCCACTTAAATTGGTGTAGATGAAGGGGAGGAAACAGGTTAAAGAAGGATTTTGAAGCCTTGAGACAATTGAGACATGGATTGTGTATGTGTGCCATTCAGAGGGTGAATGGTCATGACAAAAGATTTAAGTGCCTTTGAACAGGGTATGGTAGTAGGTGCCAGGCGCACTGGTTTGTGTCAAGAACCGCAAAGCTGCCGGGTTTTTCATGCTCAACAGTTTCCCTTGTGTATCAAGAATGGTCCACCACCCAAAGGACACCCAGCCATCTTGACACAACTGTGGGAAGCATTGGAGTCAACATGGGCCAGCATCTCTGTGGAACGCTTTCAACACCTTTTAGAGGCCATGCCATGACAAATTGAGGCTGTTCAGAGGACAAAAGGGGGGAGGGTGCAGTTGGCCAAGTATGTGGGGGGGAAGACACCACTGCACATTACTATGCAACAATAATAAAAACAATAACAGCAGTAGGACCGACTGAGTGAAGATGGAGAATAATGTAACATTATAGAATTACCAAACGAGAGATTGAGGTAAGCTGATACGGCTCTGTTGGATTTCCAGTATCTTTGAAAAATTCACTTTAAAATACCAGCGCTTCTCACCGGAAATTGCTCAAAAGTACATACTGTATATGACAACATCAAACCAATCGCTTACTATGGGTGTCTTGGTTGGGGAGTACAAAAAGATAACTACAAAAGGAGCTAACTAACAAGAGCATGTGTAATTAATATACAAAACCTACAACTAAGCCTGTCAACAAAAACCAGAGGTATAAGTATTTTTTTTAATCCCTTCAAAACACTATTGGATAACCCCTCAAAATGGTACTGTAGGTTAAATGAGATCAGGCCCTTGAACCACCACTTAAATAAGTGCATTCACAGGCTATAACAAGGTACACCCAAAATAATAAAACCTCTGAAACATTGAAGAGTTCCATTTAAAAGACTAAAGCAATACTTCTAAGATTTATTTTCAATCCTATAATTTCATGGTAATTTTTCTTGATTTGGACTTGACAATAGTGCAGAAAGGCCAGATTTGAATTGGTCTCTCTTCCCAACAGTCATCTGTGGGCTCTAAGACTGGCAAAGCTTCCACCACAGCACACATTTAGTTGTTGTCAAACTACACGGTTTGTTCAATAAAAATATTTGGAAAAAATAAAAAATACAGTACAAACATGACATGTCTGCATTACTCAGAACAAATTGGAAAGAAATATTTGATACAACAAATTAAATGAATACTGAGCTTTCAACCATTGGACTATTCTCCATCAGTTAAGACATTTATTTGATCCATTCTCCATCAGTTTGTTAAATTACACATCACTTGACGTGTATACTTCATTACAACAAGCTGTCCATCTCAGACAGTGTAGCAGGAGCAGGAGAGTGCAGAGACAGGACTAGGTTTGAGCCTAATCAATCCTCATGATGACATCGATACAAAAGCACTGGATCATCCGTCCTTATTTAGTTTCCAGTCAACCTCCCTCAGCCTTTCAAGCTCACAGTTAAAAAAGAATCCCAGAACGAATAGGGGAAAGAATCATGAATGGACAGGTTATAAAAACTGAATCCTGGCAAGAAAGAGACTTCATTTGCAATCCATGAAAGCAACTGGTCGGGATAAAATAAGATTGGATATACTTGACTTCTAAACCAAAATTAAATAAATAAATGTTTATTTTGGCCTTCATTGACATACTTGTGTTTTAGCACAAAGTATCATTGTATTTTTTGTCCACATCAAGATATAATCAGATATAGATCTCCACCAAAGCAAGTAACTCACTGTTCTTGTAACATAATAAATTCACAGCAAATAATCAGGAATGAGTGTTGGAACAGCATTTTAACAGCCCTTCCTAAATCTTCATTACCTTGAATTCTGTTCAACAGATCCGTTTAGATGGACAGCTTCAAGTGACCATTTCTACGGAAACAATATAATCATTACAACAATAAATAAATATGAGGAGACACACAAGGACAGGAAAGAAACATGAGGAAATAGGAATCTAGGAATAATAGTGAAATCTGAGGATGTTTTGTTTGCTGCCTCAGTGGCACAATGGCCTAGGATGGATGTTGAAGTTATTACTGAGCTGAAGTGCTGTTCTAGGCCGCTGCTGATAAGTCCCTGCTTGTGGTCTCAATGAGACACGCAACATTACGAGTTTGTCAAAATTACAGCCCATGTAACTATTACTCAGCCATTGTATTGTTGTTGGTAGCGGCGGTTGAGCTCACGCAGCTCTTTCTCCCGAGCACGGCGAGCCTTGTTGGACTTGGTGGAGCGGCTGGAGCGTGTGGACTGGGCAGACTTGGTGCTGTGGCAGCGTGACGAGGCCCTCTTCAGGAGGTTCTGGGAGATAGAGCGCTGCAGGTTCTTCATGGAGGATGAAGCAGCCATGCTGACGACCCAGGGGTGCTTCAGAGCCTGGCCTGCAGTCAACCTCTCGCTGGGGTCCACTGTCAGCACACGGTCAATGAAGTCCTTCGCCAGGTTGGACACACTGGGCCATGGCTGAGCAGGGAGGAAGAGACGGAAAAAGAGCTTTAAATGTTGAGGAACTGCAAAATTTGTAATGGTTTAAATTAAGGCTTTATATGATGCACTAGTGGGGGGTCAAATCCATTTTCAGTGAAAGTAATCAAGTGGCAGAGTCCATTTTTCTAGCACACTTGTGGAATTTTGGGAATTTTGCTGAATTTTGGGACATAACTATAACGAACAATACATACAAGAGGGCAGCAGAATGTAAAGCAGCTGCGGTTGAACTTTGCTATACTGTACGCAGTGTTTCCACTAGCGCCGGCTCGCTATACAGCCGACTCGCTACTTTTTCTACTTAAATTAACTACGCTACTTTTCAATTCGGTAGTCAGAAAAAAGAATGTGGAGCCTTCCCCTGCTAGAATGAACAATATGCATCTTCTAGTGATCTATTGATAGGAGGACAAGCGCCTATCAGTCACAAAGTGAGCAATGACAGGGAAGTCTGCTGTCTGTCCCGCCTCTCGGTACCTCTGTATGTGAGTGTATGAGAAGTCGAATTTCTTTACACGGTGGGATAGAGCATAAATTTCCATGTCCCATAACAGGGCTCGACAATAACGCTTGTCCGGGACAAGTAAAATACATTGTTGGACAAGAAGAATATAGATTTAAGATGTCCAAATGGACAAGTACATTTTGTATTTTTTTTTAAGTCACAAAAATCACAATATTAAATAATTACTCTGATCAGAATTTTATCAGAGACCAACATTGGAATAATCTTTTTGTATATTTTTCATGCTCCTGAGTGGCGTGGCGGTCTAAGGCACTGAATCTCAGTGCAAGAGGCGTCACTACAGTTGCTGGTTCGAATCCAGGCTGTATCACATCCGTCCGTGATTGGGAGTCCCATAGGGCGGTGCACAATTGGCCCAGTGTCGTCCTGGTTTGGACGGGGTAGGCCATCATTGTAAATAAGAATGTGTTCTTAACTGACATGCCTAGTTAAAATTACATAAATAAAAAGCCTATGTGCATTTTACCTACTTATGTCCAAACCGATGCTGACATGAGGGAGGCGCCAGAAAATGTAGCCAAACTTTAATGAGACTTTTAATTACATAAATATAGGCTAAACGACAGTCATGTTTGACAAATATAACAAAAGATAATTAATATTAACATCTAAAGGCTTGATTCTGTCGACATACTCGATGCACAGTTCGTTCAGCTCAAAGGGTCACAAGAGTGGAGAGCGAAGGACCGTGCCTGTTCCGCACACCACTCATCCTTGAATCTGAGCGGAGGTGGTCAGCATTTTGAAACTAGTTAACCATGAACTTGTTTAAAACCTGGTCGTTTTATGTCATTTTATGAAGCACGTCTTACCTTGTTTCAAAGTAGCCTAGCCAAAATACGACCATATAAATGTTGAGGGAATTATTTTATAAACACTTAATATGTCATTGAAACCAGCATTTTTCTCATGTTATATTTGTTTTCAAATCAACTTTATTTCATTGTCCAGCAGCCAAAGGTATAATCCTAGCTATATTAGTAACCCATGCCAGTTGATTCCTCTTTAGATCTTAGATTGAGGCTAGCTAATTGAGGCTATTTTGCTGCACTCCCCATCCTTGTCTACAACAACTCTATTCACATTAAAACAGCCTAACCGTTGGTTGATCATTGAAGACTACACATTCTCATTTAGCCAATCTAATTCCGGAATTTTAATTCCATTTTGCATTGATTAGAAATCTCCCACTTAACTTGCTACACATGTAGCATCTGACTGTAGTGCTGCAAATTACTGACGACAATAACAAGCCACACCCTGCAAAACGTGTGTAGGCTACTCATAAAAAACTGTCATAAAACTGTTGTTTTATAAAAATGTGGAATGTAATAGTCTATTGTTGTAGGCTATGTAGCAATGTCACATACTTGTTTTACATTTTAGACAAAGCCTTTTCATTGTTACAATAGTGCTATATTTTGTATTTCTTCTAAAAAATGAATACTAATGTCTGTTCGGATATTTGAATAACCGTGCCCATCCATACTTTTTAATACATATCCTAATAACCAAATATATAGAGAAAGCGTGCCAACCTATAGGCACTGCATGACCCCATTGCATGTAAGAACTACACCATGTCTGAGCCAGTAGTGGGCCAGCGAGAAAAAAAGTTACCATTGGACCTTGCCATGTTTCATATGCAGCCACGGAGTGGTGGCGCATAGGCTATTTACTGTGCTTTGACTGACGAACAGCAAGCTTGACTTGCTTATAAAAAGTGTCGAACTGACTGAAAAGTCAATCTCATATATCCTTGCCATTCATAAATCATACAACATAGTTATACAGTGAGCTTCAAATGTATTGGGACTGTGACACATTTTTTGTTGGTTTTGGCTCTGTACTCCAGCACTTTAGATTTGAAATTATAGAATTAGGTTAAAGTGAGGTTAAAGTGCAGACTCAGCTTTAATTTCAGGGTATTTTCATCCATATCGGGTGAACCGTTTAGAAATTACAGCACTTTTGTACCATTTTAGGGGACCAATAAATAGTATTGGGACAAATTCACTTATGTGTATTAAAGTTTGGCCTTTATAAAATTAAGCATAGCTACACCCATGTATGTTACCCCCACTGAGAGAAGCTGAACTTGTCTGAGTCAAAGTAGGAGGCCCTTACGCGCACACACATTGAGCATACTGCAGTTGCTGCCAGGAACTCCAGCCTAACATCACAAAGTCACGTAGGGGGGGTCGTGTTGAAAGCATTGTGCATAGTCCAGAAACACATAGACGTGTTTTTGATTCAAATGAAACCCAGGCTAACACATTAGCAACTGTATGCAATGCATCCAGTATGAATTGAACAACAGTGGTCGGCGAGTATTGTTAAGATCCCAGACGCTCGTTCAGAACGTTTTAACGCATCGCAATCGATTCGGTTTTGGAAACACAAGGACGTATCTTTCCTATCAGCAAGAAATACTTTATCATATGGAATTGTTTTAAGATGGTCATACCAGATGATTTGATTTGGAATTTTAAGACCCCTTAAGGTATAAACAAATAAATCATTGAATTTGGCATTACTGCTATTAGCCCATAGAAACGCATTGAAAAACAGGTCCACTACATAAAACAACAGATAGTAAAAAAAAAAAAAACGTTTTACAAAGGAAGTTCGTTCTGAAGTTTCTGTCCAATATTTGAGAGATGCAAAAGATCAGGATTATTATTTTAAATGTATTTGACCCCGTATTTTAGGCAATAAATTATCTACATATATACATACAAAAGTATGTGGACACCCCTTCAAACACTACCTGCCCAAATGCATAGTGCCAACTGTAAAGTTTGGTGGAGGAGGAATAATAATCTGGGGCTGTTTTTCATGGTTCCGGCTAGGGCCGTTAGTTCCAGTGAAGGAACATCTGCACACTACAGCATACAATGACAGTCTAAATGATTTTTTCCCTGTTTCAGCATGACAATGCCCCTGGGCACAAAGTGAGGTCCATACAGAAATGGTTTGTCGAGATCAGTGTGGAAAAACTGGACTGTCCTGCACAGAGCCCTGATCTCAACCCCATCGAACACCTTTGGGATGAATTGGAACGCTGACTGTGAGCCAGGCCTAATCGCCTAACATCAGTGCCCGACCTCACTAATGCTCGTGGCATCTAGTGGAAAGCTTTCCCAGAAGAGTGGAGGTTGTTAATAGCAGCAAAGGACTCAGTCAGAGGCTCCATGTGGAGGAAAATATTTGCTAAATTTGAAAAATAAGGTATGAAAAAAAAAGTAACAAAATAACAAGGCTATATACAGTGGGTACCGGTACAGAGTCAATGTGCGGGGGTACAGGTTAGTTGACGTAAATTGAAGTAATATATGAATCCAGGCTGTATTACAACCGGCTGTGATTGGGAGTCCCATAGGACGGCGCACAATTGGCCCAGCGTCGTCCGGGTTTGGCCAGTGTAGGCAGTCATTGTAAATAAAAATTTGTTCTTAACTGACTTGCCTAGTTACATAAAGGTTCAATAAAAAAAAGATGTGTGTGTATATGGAGGTAGGGGTAAAGTGACTATAGGCAAACAGGGAGTAGCAGCAGCGTAAAAAAGGGTGTCAATGCAAATAGTCCGGGTAGCCATTTGAATAACTGTTTACAGTCAAATGGCTTGGGGGTAGAAGCTGTTAAGGAGGCTTTTGGACCTAGACTTGGCACTACGGTACCGCTTGCCGTGCAGTAGCAGAGAGAACAGTCTATGACTAGGGTGGTTGGAGTCTGACAATTTTATGGGCCTTCCTCTAACACCGCCTGGTATAGAGGTCCTGGATGAAAGTAAGCTTGGCCCCAGTGATGTACTGTGACGTACGCACTACCCTCTGTAGCGCCTTGCAATTAGATGCTGAGCAGTTGCCATACCAAGCGGTGACGCAACCAGTCAGGATGCTCTCGATGGTGCAGCTTTAGAACTTTGAGGATCTGAGGACCCATGCTAAATCTTTTCAGTCTCCTGAGGGGGAAAATGCATTGTTGAGGCCTCTTTACGACTGTCTTGGTGTGTTAGGACCATGATAGTTTGTTAGTGATGTGGACGCCAAAGAACTTGAAGCCCTTGACCCGCTCCACTATAGCTCGTCGATGTGAATGGGGCCGTGCTCGGCCCCCTTTTTCCTGTAGTCCACGATCAGCTCTTTTGTCTTGCTCATGTTGAGGGAGAGGTTGTTGTCCTGGCACCACATTGCTAGGTTTAAGACTTCCTCCCTGTAGGCTGTCTCATTGTTGTCAGTGATCAGGACTACCACCGTTGTGATATCGGAAAACTCCATGGTGTTGGAGTCGTGCATGGCCACGCAGTTGTGAGTGAATGGGGATTACAGGAGAGGACTAAGCACGCACCCCTTAGGGGCCCCCGTGTTGAGGATCAGCGTGGCAGATGTTGTTGGCTACCCTTACCACTTGGGGGCGGCTTGTCAGGATGTCCAGGATCCAGTTGCAGAGGGAGGTGTTTAGTCCCAGGGTCCTTAGCTTAGTGAGGAGCTTTGAGGGCACTATGGTGTTGAACGCTGAGCTGTAGTCAACAAACAGCATTCTCACATAGGTGTTCATTTTGTCCAGGTGGGAAAGGGCAGTGTGGAGTGCAATAAAGATTCCGTCATCTGTGGATCTGTTGGGGCGGTATGTGCGCATGCTTGGTGTATGCGTCCTGGTAATCCATCTGGCCCTGCAGTCTTGTGAATGTTGACCTGTTTAAAAAGGTCTTACTCACATCGGCTACAGAGAGAAGGATCACACACTCATCTGGAACAGCTGGTGCTCTCATGCATGGTTCTGTGTTGCTTGCCTCGAAGCGAGCATAGAAGGCATTTAGCTCGTCTGGTAAGCTCATGTCAATGGGCAGCTCGCGGCTGGGTTTCCCTTTGTAATCTGTAATAGTTTGCAAGCCCTGCCCCATTTGACGAGCATCAGAACCGCTATAGTATGATTCAATCTTAGTCCTTTGTTGACACTTTGCCTGTTTGATGGTTCGTCGGAGGGCATAGCGGGATGTCTTAATGTCCCGCTCCTTGAAAGCGGCAGCTCTAACCTTTAACACAGTGAGGATGTTGTCTGTAATCCATGGCTTCTGGTTAGGATATGTACAGACAGTCACTGTGGGGACGTCTTTAATGCACTTATTGATGAAATCGGTGACTGATCAATACCAACGGATAAATCCCAGAACATATTCCAGTCAGTGCTAGCAAAACAGTCCTTTAGCTTAGCATCCACGTCATCAGACCCCTTCTGTATGGAGCGAGTCACTGGTACTTTCTGCTTCAGTTTTTGCTTGTAAGCAGGAATCAGGAGCATAGAATAATGGTCAGATTTGCCAAATGTAGGGTAAGGGAGAGCTTTGTACACATCTCTATGTGTGGAGTAAAGATGTTCTGGAGTTTTTTTCACCCTGTGGTAGAAATTAGGTAAAACGGATTTAAGTTTCCCTGCATTTAAAGTCCCTGGCCACTAGGAGCACCGTTTCTGGGTGAGCATTCTCTTGTTTGCTTGTGTCCTTATACAGCATTGTTGAGTGTGGTCTTAGTGCCTGCATCAGTTTGTGGTGGTAAATAGACAGCTACGAAAAATGTGGATGAAAACTCTCTTGGTAAATAGTGTGGAGACGTCCTTAATATTAGAGATTGCGCAGCAGCTGTTGTTGACAAATAGACACAGACCACCACCCCTCGTCTTACCGGAGGTTGCTGTTCTGTCTTGCTGATGCACGGAAAACCCAGCCAACTGTATATTATCCATGTCCTCGTTCAGCCATATTCCGCACAGTTCCGTCTTGATCTGATTTATCTCGAAAATAAACTGTGCATTGATCCCACAGAAAAAAATGGAATTCAAATAATTAAAAACCAACAAATAACCGAATATCAACATATGTTTCGAAAATCATTTTGAAAGGGATGACTGTTGACGTTTCTAAACGTTAAAACACAGCATCAGAATTATAGTTCACATGGAGCCAACCGTAAGCGAATGTAACTGCTGAAAAGGAGGGTTTTTTGAGAGCTAGTGTGCACTCAACAGATCAAGGGAGGAGTGCTCGATAGGGGTTGTAGAATTATTGAGAAGCAGAGAGGACAACAAATTAGTAAGAATCAGAAACTAAATTGATGAAGAGAGTGTGTGAGGTCATAGATGCTTACCTCTCCAGAGAAGCTGTACTTCCCTTTGAGGATCTGGCGGTAGAGGCGCATGCGGTTGTCATCCTCAAAGGGCATGGTTCCACTCAGCAGAATGTAGGAAATGACACCCAGAGCCCACATGTCTACAGCATTAGTGTATGGCTTCCGTACCAGGATCTCTGGGGCAATGTACTCTGGTGTCCCACAAGTGGTCTTCATCAAGCACTCATCCCCCTTCTTACGAGTGCTGGCCAGCCCAAAGTCAGTGATCATAATTTTTGAGTCCGCCCCAGGGTGATAGTAGAGCAGGTTCTCAGGCTTGAGGTCACGGTGGGTGATGCCAAGTGTATGTAGATACTTGACCCCGTCCAGTACCATCTGTAGGACACGTGTAGCATCACGCTCTGTGAAAGAGCCACGGGCGATGATACGGTCAAAAAGCTCTCCCCCTGTAGCCAGCTCCATCACCATGTACACTCTCTCAGCTGTCTCAAACACCTCCATCAGCTGGATGATGTTAGTGTGGCGTACACGACGCAGGACACACAGCTCTGACTCGCATACCTCACGCCCCTCTCTATAGCGCGTCTCGATCATCTTGATGGCGTAGGGCTGACGCGTGCTCTTGTGCTCCACTCGCACCACCCGGCTGAAGCTACCGCGACCTATCAGGGCCTTAATGTCATATTTGGCTGTGACCCGTGGTTCAAACTTGGCTCTGTACTTGGCTACCTTGTTTCTGCGTGGGTCTGAGGCCTCTGGTTGGCCTGTATCCGGGGGTGCCCGGGCAGCTGGGAAAGCTGCCTGGGCCTGTGGGGAGAGAGAGCCTGTTTTCTCCCCTCCCATTTTACTCCCACTGCCGTCGTCTCGGATGAAATGTTTGTAGATGTCGGTCTTAGGAGGCTCCACCTTTTTGACCAAGTCTAGCTGGACATCTCCAGGTGGCTCAGGGAGGACCTTGCTCGTCCTGCACCCCATCACATCACAATCCTGACCAGCAGGACATCCTCATCGCCCATGTAACAAGCAGGCACTGAAGAGCATCAAGACACAGCAGACAGACAATGCTCTTGACAAAATGCTGCAGTGGCCCACTGAACCAACTTCAATGGCAATCAGTGTGGCAGGCCACTCAGAAAATAGCTTCTCCACACAGAAGTGGACTGATGAAAATGGGGAAATTCTGAAAGAAAGAATACAAAGTAAAATATATTTTTTTATGATACATTTTAAATAAATCAATGTTAAATACCAAGTTCAACACCCTAAAAGATGACTGATTTGACCAAATATAGCCTAGTGGCATATAGGCCTATTTTGTGTGCTGTGGAAATGCATCACATTTCCTACCTAAACTGAGAAGTGTGGCATGAAAAATGAAATCAAGAATTATGTTAGTAGAATCAACACTTCTCTGGTAAACATTCTAAATAAAAATCAGGCATACCAAGAATGTCAATAAGAAAGTCTGCATACATGTATTGACATACGGCTAAATAACGGTTAAGGCATCCCACCAACTGCCACCCCCAGCTTAATTTACATTTATGCTTTAGGTCTGTCTCAGACTTAGACATCACATTATTGGATCTGTCCCACTATAGCATCTGTAAGAGCACGGCAGTGCCATTGAGGCCATCTCAATTTTGAAGTAGTACATTTTCTTCTTCTACTACTTCAATGAGTTGACAAACAAACTGAAAGGGTGCATACTGCCACCTGTAGTGTGTTGTTTGAACAGGTATAAAGCCAAGGTTGGCGATTTACTGCCACCTGCAGTTATGGAAGGTTTGTTCACGAGCAGGGCTCTAAATGTACAATTTTCATTTGTAGCACTGGTGCTCCCAACATTAAAAAGCACAACATACAATTTAGGAGTACTAGAAAATCTGATTTTAAAAAAATATTGAGAAACAGCCTATATGAATTCTAGCTACCTCTGAAGCGAGTTGTGCCCTAGAAACGAATACATAACCCTGTAAATACATTTGTTTAATATAAAAAGCAATTCATACATATAACTGTCATTGAAATTAAAAAGTAATTTGTGGCATATTAGGTTTCTACATTATGTAAAAGCACTATTTCCAATTGAGAAGCATTGAAAATTGTACACCGTCTATTTACAGGGGAGGATCCCAAAATAAATGTGTAAAGTGATCAAAACAAATTAGTTGTGCAAGACATTGTATTGATAAAAACAATATGCTACTTATCATTTTAAATATGTGCATGCTTTTCTACTCCGACAAAATAAAAGCTAATTCAATGGAAGTGTGGTAGATTTCCAAACTCTTCCGCAAAGGACACTGGTAGGATACACATGACTTGTCCTCGATGAAAGGTGGCTGTTGAGGAGGAGAGGACACTCTTCCATTCGCCTACTAATGAATTGACATCTCCTCAACAACTTATATGTTTATGGGGTCATGGAGGAGAGAGGCAGGACTTTTGAAAAAAGGCCCCAGCGTCTCACCCAGTTGACTACTTCAAAATGGTTTAAGTCTCCATGCTGAAACGGCTTCTGGGCACTAGAGTCTTCTATCTCTATCTATGGCCTGACTACATCATATACTGGCCTTGCAAACTAGGAAAATAGTGCCATTGGCAACCGCCGCCATGTATCAAATCTATAATCTATCCCAATTCGAGAAAATGTTACATTGTTGCAGTTTGCGGCAGCATTGTATAATTTGGGGCGGTGTAGCCAACAAGGTTACTTTGTCGGCCATGATGAATGTAGCAAACCTAAATGCCGAAGATAGTTGCCTATTCCTCTGTAGCATTACCTAAAACTACAGGCCTAAAAGTTTTGTTATAGTAAGTTTGTGGTAGGAATCTAAACAATTTGCGAGATAAAAGGTCGTGAGGAAATTGACAGCCATGCCATTTTATCTTGATCGAATGTTTTAAAAAGGGACATTTATCCTTTATCATAAACTGTTGGCTAACAATACCCATGTATTAGTACATTTCATATTGTTCTGGACTCTGAACCATCAAAACAACATAAAATCTCACCTTAGCTATATCCAAGTTAGCTAGCTAGCTACATACGACAGCAAGACTCCACAACAGGACTCAGCTGTTCTCTCCATTTTTTTGGTTCGGGTTTTTCAAAGTTGAATCCAGTTGATAATAAACATTAAGCATACTGCTCAATCGTCTGTCTCTGATAACATTCGGAGTAAATTGAAACAAGTTTATGGCTTTATTTCGCGGGTAAAGGCGGTGGCAAAACAGCAGATTGAAGTGCTCGGTAGTTTGCTTCATAAAACTGTTTTTTTTTTGTGGGACCACCTTTTTCCTCTGTAAACTTCTTTGTAAGTACGACCTCCTCGGCTTGTTTCAGATATACTTTGGAGGCAGCCTGGTCTCATAGACTAGACGGAGCATACTAAAGTAAATCCGGGAAATTTAAAAGTATGGTTACATAAGGCAAAAACAAAAGTAGGGTGGCTGGTCAGGTGTATTACGCCAACGTCTAGCAACCCAAATGTTGCGAGTTTGAATCTCATCATGGACAACTTCTGCATTTTAGATAATTAGCAACTTTTTATGTTAGCTAACCCTAACATTTTAGTCATTTAGCAGACACTCTTATCCAGAGCGACTTATAGTAGTGAATGCATACATTTCATAATTTTTCCCCCCCGTACTGGTCCCCCGTGGGAATCGAACCCACAACCCTGGCATTGCAAACACCATGCTCTACAAACTGAGCCACACTGCTCACGGCTAACCTTAACCCTTTTAGCCAACTACTAAACATAAGCGTACGTTTAGCAAATTTGTGACATATTGTACATTTCGCAAATTCGTTACATATAATACAAATTGTATTTTGTAACATACAGTATATATGCAAAAGTATGTGGACACACCTTAAAATGTGTGGATTTGGCTATTTCAGCCACACCCGTTGCTGACAGGTGTATAAAATCAAGCACACAGCCATGCAATCTCCATAGAGGAACATTGACAGTAGAATGGCCTTACTGAAGAGCTCAGTGACTTTCAATGTTTCACAGTAATTTATGCCCTGCTGGGCCTCCCGAGTGGCGCAGCGGCATAAGGCACTGCATCGCAGTGCTATAGGCGTCACTACAGATCTGGGTTAGATGCCAGATACACTACCATTCAAAAGTTTGGGGTCACTTAGAAATGTCCTTGTTTTTGAAAGAAAAGCAAATTTTTTTGTCCATTAAAAGAACATAAAATTGATCAGAAATATAGTGTAGACATTGTTAATATTGTAAATGACTATTGTAGCTGGAAACTGCAGATTTCTAATGGAATAAGAGGCCAAGCTGGAGTGAGCTTTACACCACTCCAGCCGACGCTTGGCATTGCGCATGGTGATCCATTCTGTGAGCTTGTGTGGCCTACCACTTCAACTGTATATGCTGTTACTGTGAAGTGGAAACGTCTAGGAGCAACAACGGCGTGAAGTGGTAGGCCACACAAGCTCACAGAATGGATCACCATGCGCAATGCCAAGCATCGGCGGGAGTGGTGTAAAGCCCACTGCCACTAGACTCTGGAGCAGTGGAAATGCATTCTCTGGAGTGATGATTCACACTTCACCATCTGGCAGTCCGACAGACAAATTTGGGTTTGGCAGATGGCAGGAGAACGTTACCTGCCTGAATGCATAGGGCCAACTGTAAAGTTTGATGGAGGAGGAATAATGGTCTGGAGCTATTTTTCATGGTTCTGGCTAGGCCCCTTAGTTCCAGTGAAGGGAAATCTTAAGACGACAGCATACAACAACATTGTAGACGATTCTGTGCTTCCAACTTTGTGGCAACAGTCTGGGGAAGGCATTTTCCTGTTTCAGCATGACAATGCCCCTGTGCACAAAGCGAGGCACATACAAAAATCAATGTGGAAACATTTGAATGGCCTTCACAGAGCCCTGACCTCAACCCCATCGAACACCTTTGGGATGAATTAGAACGACGACTTCGAGCCAGGCCTAATCTCACAACATCAGTGCCCGACCTCACTAATGCTGTTGTGGCTAAATGGAAGCAAGTCCCCACAGCAATGTTCCAACATCTAGTGGAAAGCCTTCCCAGAAGAGTGGAGGCTGTTTTAGCAGCAAAGAGGGGGCCAACTCCATATTGATGCCCATGATTTTGGAACGAGCAGGTGTTCGACGAGCAGGTGTCCACATACTTTTGGTCATGTAGTGTATCATATGAAATGGGTGATGTATACCCACAAATAATATATACACCATACATATCGTACGAAATTAAGTGTCTCCGATTTACTTCCAGAACAATACGAAATACTGTTGAGACCAGGTTGCAACAGGAGATTGGGCATCGTAATAACGCACACTGTCAATGGACTACGCAATGCATTCTGGGTACACTCAGACAAGGAAAGCTCTCCTTCAAGCAGTGGCGGTTCTAGACCATTTCAACTGGGGAGGGCAGTTGTACTGTTAGAGGGGCCAGTTACAATAGACGTTATTGTTGTCATATCGTTTTCGTCACTGCATTGCAGGCATTAGCAGGCAAAAGACCATGTTCATAATTATCATCATTGCCACTGTCTAATAACGGATGTAAAAAAAGAACGATAGCAAAAATGAGTTATGTAAAAATTATTTCATACTCCACATTTAGGGGGGCCACAAGGGGGTCCAAAATTGTTGTCACAGGGGCACTGCCCCCCCCCCAGACCCGCTTTATTCCTTCGTAATTAATTATGATATAGTCCTGAACTAGCCATTCAGCAGAGACTTAAAGTGACAGACAGCACAAAAGTGCAGACTGGACCCTGGTTTTATGGACACAATCGATAGTTTTTCCTGTAGAATGCTGTATTGTATCATAGTGTCCAGGGGCCCCAAGCAAACGTTTTGTTCAGACTCATTTGTTTTGTATGCTACGGACTCCGGTGAATAGACTGGACCCTGGTTTTATAGACATACAATTGATTATGTACGGTGCAATATTTATGTCCAATGTGAAACATTTACTGCATTTAAGCTGATTGACCACTCTGAAAGGGTGTAAACTTTGTGGATTTGACAACTTGAAGTTCTCCTGAGTAGAATGGACCCCCGTTTACTGTGACACAACGTACAGAAAAATAACAATGGAATTTAAATGTGCTTTCTAAAGATAATAATAAGACTTTTATGAATATTGTTATGACTATTAATATAATTATCATTAGAATATTGTTATTATCCTTATTTTTTAATGACAACGGCCTATAGAGTACCACATTATGAGTCATAATATCCGTAAAACCTAGCGGTCAAACAAGGAAATGGTTCCAATAGTTTTTCCACCATTCATTTTTCCCATAGGGGATTTTAGAAACACTTAAAATAAGGTCTGTGTTTCGTGTAGGCTTACCCTGGCATGACGTTTTGATAACGGTTTAAATCTCTCTAGGACAAGGTAACTTTTATCAATACATTTATAGGTTGTTGATTTGTATGTTTTGGGCTTTAGCTGAGATTATTCTTTAGAGTCAAGTGTATTTGTCCTCAATTTTTCCTTGACTAGCACCATTCTCACTGTCTAATTCTAACGTGTAATAGTACTTGTATCCCCTAGTGAATCGGGAGAGAGTGAAGTAATTGCCATCTAAGAGCCAACATCTTTTTTTTGCGGCAGTGCTGCCTGCCAGCAGTAATCGTCTCTGATTAATTGAGAGATTCAAGGAGCTATCATCTTTTAAGTAACATTACTTTTAACTCTGTTAAAAATATAGTCAATGCTATAATATTATTTTTGCTATTAAACCTATTAACTTTTTTTCCTTTTTTGATATTGGTAAACAAAATTCTAAGTCTGCTAACAAAATGTTATGAATTTCGACCATTTGTACAATTTACCATCTTCATTGCAGGACTTTTATTTTGAAGGGAAATCGCAGCGGTCAGGCCTTATTTATAGAAGGGTCATGGAACCGAGGGTGGATGGAAGGTCTGGGATGGATTCGAAGACGGAGCAGGTGAGCCACTGGGCGGACATGGGGTTGGAAGTCTTGGTTACCGGGTCTAAGGCTATAAAGGCCACCCCATCAGGGAGACGCAGGGAGAGTTGGTTGATAGTCCCTGGCTGTCCCACAAAACATCAAGGGTGGAGGTTCCGGCGTAGGGCGGCATGCTCCAATGGTCATAGGAGAAGGAAGGTGAAGCGTTTGTCTTGCCAGATGGAGGTGGAAGGCCTGGGTTGGCATGCTGGCCACCAGAGGGCATCTTGGAGGTTGCACACTTGCCACAAGAGAGGAGCCTGAAGGGCACACTGGTCACTGTAGAGGAAAGGCCAGGGCGTGGCATGCTGACCACTGGAGAGGGGAGGACCGGAGGTGGCACGCTGGAGATGGTAGACCTGGAGTTGGTGGCACTCTTGCCACAGGAGAAAGGCCTGGAGGTCATGGCTCTCTGGCCACTAAAGGGGGTTGCTGGAGCTGGGATGACATCTTAGACCGGACATTGATAGATGGCCCACTGGAGCAGGGCCTGATTGGTGGCTCCCTGGATTGGAGCCAGATTGGTGGCTCCCTGGATCGGCGCAAGAGAATGATGCTTGGTAGAGTTTGGTGCGCTGGCCACATGAGGGGGGGCTTGGAGGAACCAAAGGCTGAACGGGATGGGAACTTGATGGGGGTGATGGCCGCTGTACCTGCTACTCCAGGAGGTCGCCATTTTTCTGCAGGCTTGCATTGTTTGCCTGTATTGTCTAGTTGTTTGCATGCTGGGTCTTGTCGTATGTTACTTTTGATGTCTGTTTACATCTTGTCACAGAATAAGTCGTACTTGTCGTTGAAAATGTCATATGGGAGAGAGAAGGACCAAGGCGCAGCAGAAGTGTGAATACTCATCTTTAATTACCCAACAAAAGGAGTAAAGCATCCACAGGAAACAATAAACACGACAGCAGCAACAGTTTGCAGGCTAGAAAACGCCGTGAAAAACAATTCCCCACAACCCCAAAGACAAACACACACACCTATATAGGACTTCCAATCAAAGGCAACTATACACACCTGCCTTCAATTGGAAGTCCCAATCATCAACCCAACATTTAACAAACACAAACCCCCTGCCACATCCTGACCTAGACAAAGCAATACGCCCTCTGCTGGTCAGGACGTAACACATCTCTAGCAGTAACTGGTATTGAAAGAGGGTGAAGAGTTCTTCATACCTCTGTTCTGTGTGTGTTTTGAAGGTGTTTGGGGAGGATTGCTACATCTACATCTGGTAGGTTGTCTGCTTCCATGGCAGCAGTCTTATCCACGATGAAGGACCATGAAGAAAAGGATTAACCTAAGTTGGACTGTAAGTTAGGTTCAGGACTGTTGCTACCGCTATGGTACATCAGTCAGGATATTAGACGAATGAGGAGGTGGAGCAGGAATCCAATACTTGATTTTATTACACATGTACAGATACAGAGCCCATTGGGTTGTTTGGAGGTTATGGAATTGTGGTTTCGACAGAAGGGAGACAGACATTAGCATACAAGCAGTGTTGTACTAGGTCTGGAGACCTCATAGAGTGTCTCGGTCTTGTTTCGGTGTCTGATACATATGTACTCTCCATTCAATCAGCGCATAAAACCACTTCCCCAGGCGAAATATATACACTCCTTTCTTGAAACATTAATACAGTAGCTTAACAGCCTTCACATCTATTATAGACATGTTTGCGCAGTGGCGAACCTATAGGCCTCCAGTGTGTGACAGGTTCGGGATTCTGAAAGGACAGCAACCATAATACCAGCGCACTCATATAGGGGAGTGCAATCTTTGTAAAACACAAAGGGTCAGTGGTAGTGGAGGCTATACACAAGTATAAACTTTTTTTTCAGTGGGCATTGCGTATACTCACTTCTTAATCTCTACTGATGCGTATCAAACTAATTTAGTGGAGGTATACATTACTCAATTTATCAAAAGAGAAATCATGCACAAAGTAGCCTACACAATCACAATGCATTAGTTGTTGATCTTGATGTTCATAGCTGAGGGAGAGAGAGCTTACCTTTTCAGGGTTGTTTGATCAATAGGGCTGTAAAGTTCCCAAATGTAAGAGGACTCCCGGGGTGTTTACATATTTACAGAAATCTATTCAGGTGTATTTTGTGGCTTTTGGAGTATGCGTTCTAATGATCTAAAGTCACGCTGTTGCAACTGCCTGTAAACACACAGTCCAGTTCAAAGTGAAGGATGGCAGGCCCATGTGGCAAATGGCTTGTTTGTATAAAGGCCTACAGTAGCTCAGATTGGCTATAGCGCACCGGTCTATGTAGACCGATCCTGGATGGTTTTATTTGGTTTTATTTACTGCAGTGTCTATTAATTGTCCAAACGCACGGCCACTTTCCTACTCTATATTGCTACAGAATTTTCACAAATGCCTTAGTGTACGTAATTCCCAAATATTCTAAGAATTTATTAAAACGTGAAATTGACCATATCTAAGTAGTCGCTTGTCAGAACATGTTTAAAAAAGTGTAATATTCTTCCTGGGGGTGTATATTAACAGATATTAATAAGATTTCATGTTGCTAAAATGCTGTCAGTTCCACTTTAAATGCAATAATGTTTCACACTCATACGTTATTTTCAAAGAGATGGCTAACAACAGCAAGCATGCTGCAATAAAAAAACACAGTTCCACTCCCCAGATGATGATAATTTGAAACTCAATTTCTTGTTGAAAGTTATTCTTGAAAAGGACGAAGCTAACAAATTATCAACAACATCCTCTTTGATAAAACCTGCTGAAGCCACTGCAAACTAGCTGACAACAAACACCCCATACAGAACCATTCAGTCCATATAATCGAGAACAATCATCAGAAATCCCGTGATATGAATCAGACAGTGGGGCGCCGCCTGACCCACTAGTTGGTCAGAAGGTTCAAATCAACGTTTCATATCGTAATTTCCGTGTAGGCGGTAATGATCATTTTTATTGTGCAATAACTGAAACTAGAAGATCTTCTGATTCCCTTTCCCTTTGTCAAAGGTACGTAATGGATTTTTAAAAGTGTTTTTACCCCAGGATAGCCCGCTAATATGACCCATAGTAGGGAAGAACATTTCTTGAGTGCAATTCGATCTACAGTACATCTACACCACGATATGAAACGTTGATTTGAACCTTCTGACCAACTAGTGGGTCAGACGGCGCCCCACTGTCTGATCCATATCGCTTGATTTCTGATGATAGTTGTCGATTATATCGACTGATTGCAATTGTATCGGTTGCAACAAAAACTAGCTAGCTAGACCTGTGGGAAAACTACCGTTCGCTATTGCACAGTGATCTGTAGGCCTTCAAGAAGGCAGAAGTTTCCATTAGTTTTTGTAAAAATGGTCCCACCCATTAAGTCAAAATGTGATTGGTTGATTCCAGTCACTCAGAAATTTGGCCCTAATACAGCTGAATCGCAGAAGCCTTTATCTATCTTCTGATGGCCTAGCCAAAGGCTGACTTAGCTAGCTAGATTTATCTCCCCAGAGACCAGCAAAGAAAAATCCTGATTGGATCTTTTTTCTCTTCCGTGTTAACCCTTTCCGTTCCAACAAAAACTGAAGAGATTAAATCAGAACATCATTGAAAATTATAATATAATTATCATTATTATAATAATTATTTTAAAATCCTTAGCCCTTCTCTGAAGGCGTAGAAGGCCCATTATTCCCCACTGTGTTTGGGTTAGTAATAATTTGTAGAGTGTCTCTATTTTCCCTCAGCATGCATTTTTTCACTGTTTTGAATGTCTAAAGAATCCATATGTTGTTCTGAAATATGAACATAGAAATACTGCACATTTTTAACACTTATTATGGTGATTTGACAAAATTACAATCATGGTCTTGAATTGGACTCGCATTTTTCTGGTCTCTGTCTTGACTTGGCCTCACCCCTTGTCCCCCTGGCGGTCTCGGTCTTTACTCGGTCTCACCCCCCTCCGGTCTTGGTCTTGACTCTGACTCGATTTTCTATAGGTGGTCTCGAACACAACACTGCATACAAGCATGGCTTCTACATCTCCAACCGTGCTTCTACATCTGCATTGCTTGCTATTTGGGGTTTTAAGCTGGGTTTCTGTATAGCACTTTGTGACATCTTCTGATGTAAAAAGGGCTTTATAAATACATTTCATTGATTGACTGACTGTGCCAAACTATATATAAGAGAATTAACTGAAATGTAAAGGCTAAGAAACACATGGTATTTATAAGCTGTACTTGCAATAAGGAAAGTGTGCTAAGGATGACAGCAGCATACCAAACAGTCTACATTCTGTGATAAGGCGGTTACTTGGTCAGTCATGCAACAAAGACAGCATAAAGGCAAGATGGCCACCCCATGGAATCACCAGCACAACTGAAAGCTAAGGGGAAAAACTGCAGCCTAAATAGTTCAGGAATGTCAATTAGTTCAGTGGGAACAGGTGTAGTAATTAGCCAGGGAAGGGTGTGGCCAGAGTAGACGGAAAACCTGGTAGCTACCATGAGCCTTTGTAACACAAATAAATGGGACCATTTTAGATTAGAAATACGTAGTTTCGGCTTTAAATACATGGCGTTACTGTTTTGTTTCCTCTGGCCAGAGGGGATTAGAGTGCATAGGCTTCTCTAGGCTACCTGCAGCTGTGGTTGCTACAGTTGATCAGACTGAAGGACAGATTAATTGTGCACGAGTTGACAAATCATGAAGCAAATCAGTCTAAACCACAACACTTTGTCCATCTTTTCAATGCTTTTGTGTCAAAAAATATACTGCTCAAAAAAATAAAGGGAACACTAAAATAACACATCCTAGATCTGAATGAATGAAATAATCTTATTAAATACTTTTTTCTTTACATAGTTGAATGTGCTGACAACAAAATCACACAAAAATAATCAATGGAAATCCAATTGATCAACCCATGGAGGTCTGGATTTGGAGTCACACTCAAAATTAAAGTGGAAAACCACACTACAGGCTGATCCAACTTTGATGTAATGTCCTTAAAACAAGTCAAAAGGAGGCTCAGTAGTGTGTGTGGCCTCCATGTGCCTGTATGACTTCCCTACAACGCCTGGGCATGCTCCTGATGAGGTGGCGGATGGTCTCCTGAGGGATCTCCTCCCAGACCTGGACTAAAGCATCCGCCAACTCCTGGACAGTCTGTGGTGCAACGTGGCGTTGGTGGATGGAGCGAGACATGATCTCCCAGATGTGCTCAATTGGATTCAGGTCTGGGGAACGGGCAGGCCAGTCCATAGCATCAATGCCTTCCTCTTGCAGGAACTGCTGACACACTCCAGCCACATGAGGTCTAGCATTGTCTTGCATTAGGAGGAACCCAGGGCCAACCGCACCAGCATATGGTCTCACAAGGGGTCTGAGGATCTCATCTCAGTACCTAATGGCAGTCAGGCTACCTCTGGCGAGCACATGGAGGGCTCTGCGGCCCCCCAAAGAAATGCCACCCCACACCATGACTGACCCACCACCAAACCGGTCATGCTGGAGGATGTTGCTGGCAGCAGAACGTTCTCCACGGCATCTCCAGACTCTGTCACATCTGCCACGTGCTCAGTGTGAACCTGCTTTCATCTGTGAAGAGCACAGGGCGCCAGTGGCGAATTTGCCAATCTTGGTGTTCTCTGGCAAATGCCAAACGTCCTGCACGGTGTTGGGCTGTAAGCACAACCCCCACCTGTGGACGTCGGGCCCTCATACCACCCTCATGGAGTCTGTTTCTGACCGTTTGAGCAGACACATGCACATTTGTGGCCTGCTGGAGGTCATTTTGCAGGGCTCTGGCAGTGCTCCTCCTGCTCCTCCTTGCACAAAGGCGGAAGTAGCGGTCCTGCTGCTGGGTTGTTGCCCTCCTACGGCCTCCTCCATGTCTCCTGATGTACTGGCCTGTCTCCTGGTAGCGCCTCCATGCTCTGGACACTACGCTGACAGACACAGCAAACCTTCTTGCCACAGCTCGCATTGATGTCTCATCCTGGATGAGCTGCACTACCTGAGCCACTTGTGTGGGTTGTAGACTCCGTCTCATGCTACCACTAGAGTGAAAGCACCGCCAGCATTCAAAAGTGACCAAAACATCAGCCAGGAAGCATAGGAACTGAGAAGTGGTCTGTGATCACCACCTGCAGAACCACTCCTTTATTGGGGGTATCTTGCTAATTGCCTATAATTTCCACCTGTTGTATATTCCATTTGCACAACAGCATGTGAAATTTATTGTCAATCAGTGTTGCTTCCTAAGTGGACAGTTTGATTTCACAGAAGTGTGATTGACTTGGAGTTACATTGTGTTGTTTAAGTGTTCCCTTTATTTTTTGGAGTAGTGTATATTAAGCCATATCAAAAATGCTTGGACAAATGCCAGCTAGCCACACGTTTTCCGTTTGCAATGCTGTGCTGATCTCCGCCACGTGGATAGATGGAAATCGCCACACAATGCTACACATAAAGAAACATATCCTATACAGTGCATTCGGAAAGTATTCAGACCCCTTTTTCCAAATTTTGTTACATTACAGCCTTATTCCATAATATATATATCTTTTTTATTATCTCATAGCAAAGGGTCTGAATACTTATGTAAATAAGGGGTTTCTGTTTTTTATTTTTTAATAAATTTGCTAAAATTTTTAAAAAAAAACTGTTTTCGCTTTGTCATTATGGGGTATTGTGTTTAGATTGATGAGGATTTTTATTTTTATTTAATCCATTTTAGAATAAGGCTGTAACGTAACAAAATGTGGAAAAAGGGAAGCCGATGACACCCAGATGCACTAATCCCCCCTCAAACCACCTCTGACCCACATGGAATCTTGCCTTTCTGCAATAAAAAGAAGACTGCAACAAAACTTCCTCAAGCTCAACAGTGATAAAAAGTGAACACCTAGGCACCAAATCCACGGTCGCTACTGACTACTGCAACTCACTACTCTCCGGCATCAACTCAAGCTCCCTCTATAAGCTCCAAATAGTTCAAAACTCTGCAGCCCAACTCCTCACCCCCAATAAGTCCTAGCAGCACATCAACCCTATCCTCTGTGAACTCCACTGGCTCCCTGTTTCCTAACGTATTGATTAGAAGATCCTCCTTCTGACCTGCAAAGCCCTTCACTACCTTGCCCCCCCCACTTACCTCTAACCTTCTTCTCCCCTACCAACCCACACGCACACTCCGTTTCATTACAGCCGGTCACCTTGTCATCCCCAGTATGAAGCTTCAGACCTTCGGCGACAGGGCCTTCTCCAAGGTTGCTCCAAGGCTCTGGAACTCCCTTCCTCCAGCCATCCGTGACCCTGAGTCCCCAGCCCCCCCACCCTCACACAAACACACACATAGAAGCAAAGCAATACACTACAAAGACTCTCCTCTCTGCACCATACTGAGCACCACCTAACCCTAACCCAAACCCTTACCCTACCCCTTACCCTAAACCAGGTTCGTATCCTAACTCCAATACCGCCCCTTACCCTAAACCAGGTTCGTATCCTAACTCCAATACCGCCCCTTACCCTAAACCAGGTTCGTATCCTAACTCCAATACCGCCCCTTACTCTAAACCGGGTTCGTATCCTAACTCCAATAACGCCCCTTACCCTAAACCAGGTTCGTATCCTAACTCCAATACCGCCCCTTACCCTAAACCAGGTTCGTATCCTAACTCCAATACCGCCCCTTACCCTAAACCAGGTTCGTATCCTAACTCCAATACCGCCCCTTACCCTAAACCAGGTTCGTATCCTAACTCCAATACCACCCCTTACCCTAAACCAGGTTCGTATCCTAACTCCAATACCGCCCCTTACCCTAAACCAGGTTCGTATCCTAACTCCAATACCGCCCCTTACCCTAAACCAGGTTCGTATCCTAACTCCAATACCGCCCCTTACCCTAAACCAGGTTCGTATCCTAACTCCAATACCGCCCCTTACCCTAAACCAGGTTCGTATCCTAACTCCAATACCGCCCCTTACTCTAAACCAGGTTCGTATCCTAACTCCAATACCGCCCCTTACTCTAAACCAGGTTCGTATCCTAACTCCAATACCGCCCCTTACCCTAAACCAGGTTCGTATCCTAACTCCAATACCGCCCCTTACTCTAAACCGGGTTCGTATCCAAATCCCAACCCTACCTTCCCCATACACTGATACATCACACTCTTTCCCTTCTTTGAGCCCACACCTCTTTTTGTTCATATTGTTGTTTAGTCTGATGTTGTTTTGTTTTGACTCCTGTTTTTTTTTATTTAATTCACGATTGTAAACCGACTTTGGATCCTTGAAAAGCGCTATACACTGAGTGTACATAACATTAGGAACACCTTCCTAATATTGAGTTGCACCCCCCTTTGCCCTCAAATTAAGGCCAGCCTTAATTTGTCGAGGCATGGACTCTGTAAGGTGTCAAGCGTTCCACAGGGATGCTGGCTCATGTTGACACAATGCTTCCCACAGTTGTGTCAAGTTGGCTGGATGTCCTTTGGGTGGTGGACCATTTTTGATAAACACGGGAAACTGTTGAGCGTGAAATACCCAGCAGCGTTGCAGTTCTTGACACACTCAAACCTGTGTGCCTGGCACCTACTACCATATACCGTTTAAAGGCACTTAAATATTTTGTCTTGCCCACTAAATGGCACACATACACAATCCATGTCTCAAGGCCTAAAAATCTTTCTTTAACCTCTCTCCTCCCCTTCATCTACACTGAAGTGGATTTAACAAGTGACATCAATAAGGAATCATATCTTTCACCTGGATTCACCTGGTCAGTCTATCATGGAAAGAGCTTTGAATGTTTTGTACACTCAGTGGATATGATCATTTATAATAAATAGCTCTTAAATTACAGAGGCATACCTGAAGTTATTGTCTTGCTAACTCACACTCATACTATTTTACATTATTAAGTGTTGATGTGGGTAATTCCATTTATTTTTGAATTTTGTTTTCTCTTGATGCTGCAAGGTCTATGTCACAGCTACTTGAAATGTGATCTGGTGTATGTTGCTCAACAAAACCAGAATAGGTTAGCTAAGCCTACATTTTGATTAGGTTTATTGGGAATTCTAACCTAATAACATTGTTATGGTTTTTAATTTTACCAGACAGATCCACAGAATGGCGCTATATGCATGTGCTACATTAGGTTGAGACCACTATCGCTAAAAGTTTTCCCAAAGATTATTGTAACTAAACCTTCATCTGTGGTTTTCCTATAAATTTTTTTGGATGAAATTAAAGATTTTTTTTATACTTCACGCTTTTTGCTGAGCTACTGTTCAACTGGCTACATGAGTGACTTTTAGATAAACAATTTCACATCCAACTGGGCAAGGCAATGCAAAGCCTATATTTTTATAGGGTCAATGAATGTTATGAATTGTGTTGGACTAGTGGTAAACCATCGGCACTGACAAACAGCCTGTTAAAGGGCACAAACAATCTGATGTGACATTAGAAATGAGACTGCAGTCCCTAACGATAAATGTCCTCCTATCTTAACCTATACAGCATCAGAGAGAGAGAGAGAGAGAGAGAGAGTAGTTTCCCCTGTTTTTTCCCCTGTTGTTTCTCAGGTTCTGATGTGGTCAGAGACCTGAATAATAGATGGATGGTTTACAGTTTTAAAATTCTGATTGATTGCTTCTGTCCGCCTGACAAAGATTCTTTGCTCAATCCCAAAAGTATTGACCACTCCTGTTCTCTCTCCTGCATAGCAATGTCCACCAGACCACCACATCCTCCCCCATCTTGCTCTGTCTTCCTCCCTCTCCCTCTGTCTATACCACTCCCCTCCGCTCCAAAAAGGTCAATATCATCCGTTAAATCCGAATTTGCTGACTGCTTTGCATTATTTATCAACATGGAGAGAGAAGCAGCTATATTAAAAGCTCAACTGACTCTTTGTCTCTCGCTCAATTATTTTCATGATGATCATTCTTACTCTGTGTATCTGTCTTTTGGCAATTGGACAGCACTAGGAATATAATGAATACGAGACAGTTGGTAGATTTGGTACTCTTCTTCTGTCTTCCCCTCATCTCATTGTGGTGTGTGTGCTTCTATTTCTGCTCTCCAATCCTTCCAACTTCCCTAGTGAAGCAGACAGTAGAACAGAAGAGCCTTTTTTGGGCTGATCGCTCTTCTGCCCTGATATAAACGTCCAAGCAAAGCAAGGGCACTGAACTAAAATTTTATGGGAACCATCCTCTGTGTTTCTTCCTGTCATTCCCCTCTCTCATCTATAGAGAGAGGTTCAAGGCATAATCACTCAAACAAACAGTAGTAAATTAAAATATACTATATATATCACTTAACCCTAAAAGCGTAACTATTTACTGACAAACCCCCCCATAATTTACCATGATTTCAGTTTTAATATGGAGGAATGATTTTTTTTTTGTATACTAGTGATGAAAATGTTGGCTCAAAAGTGGACTTTGTGACATAAGCACCAAATTTTGCAGAGGTACAGTATGTACCCTCAAAAGATATAGATATGGAACCACCCCAGATTTGACCACCGTGTCAGCCACTATAACTGAGAAATAACATAAAAGAGTAAATTCATATTAAGCTTTAAGTCAATGTCTCTATATCAAGTTTCAGATGCAATTGGAACTGAGTTGGTAGCCCATAGCGCAGTGCAGTGGCGATTTTAGCATGTAAATCTTGGGGGGAAAAAAAGTGGGATGCATGCCAGCAAAGCCACTAGACAACACTAAACAATACATTCTTTGCACTATAATGGTGACAAACGGTGCCCACAAGCTGTTAGGGCCTACATAAAGCTGTCCCAATAGCAGAGTCCCAACACCTTACCACTGCTACACCTGGCTATCAGCGGAGCCTTAACTGGCACCGAAACAGTTAACGCAGCCTCGTTTACTGCCTTTTAAAAAAACATAGTTGATTTGGCTGACTTGCTTAAACAAATGTGGTTTCTACTGACAATTGAGATCTACAAACTATGGCATAAGGGGACGAGAAGTGGATAAGAGGCAATCCGTAATTTTGATTAATCAAATCAAATTTCTTTATAAAGCCTTCTTACATCAGCTGAGAACACATTAATGAACGAGCTACGACGGACGTAGTCAATATAACTACTATATGTTCATCACTTTTGAAATGTACAGCGACAGAATTCAGAACATGGGCCGTTCTTGCGGTGTTCTCACTGTACACAAAGTCAGAACCGTAGAATAAGTGAAGGGAGTATATAAGCAGACAATGAAAGTTCTTACAATATTCGATGATTACATTTCTCAAAAACAGGTTGTCGGCTACTTGTGCACCACCAAGTCAGAACAGTAGGCGAAATTAAGAGGTGAAAATATACCAAATTATTAGGGTGAGGCACATGGGCTACTAACAGCTTACTACACAACTTTCACTTAGTATTACTTTCTTAGCTACACTATACATATCTCCCTGGCAGATTACATAATTTATACAGCAGCATACAATACATTTTTGGACTCACCTTGTTGTGCTGTGCTCACTTGAACAGGAAGGTGGCGCAGTGGTCCTTCGTGAGCAAATTTGTCATCAAACTTTGTCATCAAAGACATTCTCTGGATTTATGGCACTTTCAAGACAACTGGGAACTCACCAAAAAAGGTTGAATCATGATGACGTCAGTGATCTTCAGGTCGTAGTTCTAGAAAGAGGCTCGAGTTCTGGATTTACAATTCCGAGTTGTATTTTCCCAGTTCTCCAGAGTTCCCAGTTGTCTTGAACTCACTAAAGTCAGATTTTGCAGTTGTTTTGAGTGCAGCACAAATCATGCTTCATTGACAGCATGGCCAATGTTGAATGTTTATCATTTTAAACTAGAAAAAGAGACCCTTAATCTTAGACTCCACTGAATAGCAAACTAATGGCGTGATCCTGGATAACACCCTGTCGTTCTCCACTAACATCAAGGCGGTGACCCGATCCTGTAGGTTCATGCTCTACAACATTCGCAGAGTACGACCCTGCCTCACACAGGAAGCGACGCAGGTCCTAATCCAGGCACTTGTCATCTCCCGTCTGGATTACTGCAACTCGCTGTTGGCTGGGCTCCCTGCCTGTGCCATTAAACCCCTACAACTCATCCAGAACGCCGCAGCCCGTCTGGTGTTCAACCTTCCCAAGTTCTCTCACGTCACCCCACTCCTCCGCACACTCCACTGGCTTCCAGTTGAAGCTCGCATCCGCTACAAGACCATGGTGCTTGCCTACGGAGCTGTGAGGGGAATGGCACCTCCATACCTTAAGGCTCTGATCAGGCCCTACACCCAAACAAGGGCACTGCGTTCATCCACCTCTGGCCTGCTGGCCCCCCTACCTCTGAGGAAGCACAGTTCCCGCTCAGCCCAGTCCAAACTGTTCGCTGCTCTGGCACCCCAATGGTGGAACAAGCTCCCTCACGACGCCAGGACAGCGGAGTCAATCACCACCTTCCGGAGACACCTGAAACCCCACCTCTTTAAGGAATACCTGGGATAGGATAAAGTAATCCTTCTAACCCCCCCCCCTTAAAAGATTTAGATGCACTATTGTAAAGTGGTTGTTCCACTGGATATCATAAGGTGAATGCACCAATTTGTAAGTCGCTCTGGATAAGAGCGTCTGCTAAATGACTTAAATGTAATGTTAAATGTAATGATTGCTTTGCAGTGCTTGCAGTTAGCCACTGATTCCTTCCAAACCACTCATTGTTGAATTTGCAATTTCCAACTTGTTGTGTAATGTTTATCTCCAATGGCCGATGAGCACCTATACATTTATCTATAATTTCTCTTCATTATTTCTCTTCATATGACAAGGATTAAAAAGGATTTGCCAGTAGATTGTCGACTTGATTCATGATGATGACTGCGAGCTAAGATTTTTAAAATAAGATGTTTCTTGGTAGGTCAATGTCCTCATTGTGGTTTTACAGGCGTATTTGGTAGCACTTATTTGTTTTCCCTTGACTCCTACCCCATTCGATGCATGGAACAGATGTGGGCGGGGCTAGGTCTACATAAGGGTGCTAATTTAAAAATCTCATAAAAGCTCTGTCGAAGGCCGTGAGGCCGATAGTATCACTGCTCTTTAATAGGCTTTACCTGTTAACCTATTTACCTATTTTGAATCTTTTTAATTCAACTGTTACCATGCACCTGCAAAAAAAGGTAGCTCAGATGTGCGAGTGCCTTTTGAATTTTGAAAGTATGATGTTGACTAAGATGGCCCCGAAGAGGATGGCTGCCGTTTTACATGCTCCTGACCAATTGTGCTATTTTGTTCGTTTTCTGGCGTTTTTTAAAAACGTATTTTGTACATAATGTTGCTGCTACTGTCTCTTATGACCGAAAATAACTTTTGGACATCAGAACAGCGATTACTCACCTTGAACATGAAGAAGCTTTTTCCTTTAACGAGTCCGACGAGAAGTATATACTGCTCTCCCGGGAACATGCCCAAATCCCTGTCATTTGCATGAAGAAAAGACAGAGGAAAAGACGACGCAGATCGGGCTGCCTTCTGAAAATGTCACACCCTGATCTGTTTCACCTGTTCTTGTGATTGTCTCCACCCCCTCCAGGTGTCGCTTTTTTCCCCCAGTGTATTTATCCCTGTGTTTCCTGTCTCTCTGTGCCTGTTCGTCTTGTATGTTTTCAAGTCAACCAGCATGTTTTTCCCGTGCTCCTGTTTTCTATTCTCTTTTTCTAGTGTTCCCGGTTTTGACCCTTGCCTGTTTTTCTGGACTCCGTACCCACCTGGCTGATCCTTCTGCCTGCCCTGACGTCGAGCCTGCCTGCCACTCTTTACCTCTTGGACTCAGAACTGGTTTTGACCTTTTGCCTGTCCACGACCATTCTCTTGCCTACTCCTTTTGGATTATAATTAAACAACAAAGACTCTAACCATCTGCCTTGTGTGTCTGCATCTGGGTCTCACCTTGTGCCCTTATAGAGAATCCGTAGGCGAGTGTGTAAACTCCCTCTGCCATCCATTCTACTTGCTAACATGCAGTCATTGGAAAATAAAATTGATGACGTACGATTACGATTATCCAACCAACGGGACATTAAGAACTGTAATATCTTATGTTTCACCGAGTTGTGGCTGAACGACGACACAGATAATATAGAGCTGGCGGGATTTTCCATGCACCGGCAGAACAGAGATGCTACGTCTGGTAAGACGATGGGTGGGTGTGTGTCTTTTTGTCAATAACAGCTGGTGCGTGATGTCTAATACTAAAGAAGTCTCGAGGTATTACTCGCCTGAGGTAGAGTACCTTATGATAAGCTGTAGACCACACTATCTACCAAGACAGTTCTCATCTATATTATTCGTAGCCGTCTATTTACCACCACAGACCGATGCTGGCACTAAGACCGCACTCAACCAACTCTATAAGGCCATAAGCAAACAAGAAAATGCTCATCCAGAAGCGGCACTCCTAGTGGCCAGGGACTTTAATGCTGGCAAACAAATCAGTTTTAACACATTTTTACCAGCATGTCACAAGTGCAACCAGAGGGAAAAAAACTCTAGACCACCTTTACTCCACACACAGAGATGCATACAAATCTCTCCCCCGCCCTCCATTTGGCAAATCAGGAAGTACCAGTGACTCACTCAATACGGAAGGGGTCACATGAAACAGATGCAACGCTACAGGACTGTTTTGCTAGCACAAACTGTAATATGTTCCGGGATTCATCCAATGGCATTGAGGAGTATACCACCTCAGTCATCGGCTTCATCAATAAGTGCATCGACGACGTCGTCCTCACAGTGACCGTATGTACATATCCCAACCAGAAGCCATGGATTACAGGCAACATCCGTTTCAAGCTAAAGGCTGGAGCTGCCACTTTCAAGGAGTGGAACACTAATCCGGACGCTTATAAGAAATCCCGCTATGCCCTCAGATGAACCATCAAAAAGCAAAGCGTCAATACAGGATTAAGATTGAATCCTACTACACCGGGTCTGACGCTCATCGGATGTGGCAGGGCTTGAAAACTATTACGGACCACAAAGGGAAACCCAGAGGCAAGCTGCCCAGTGACGCGAGCCTACCAGACGAGCTAAATGCCTTTTATGCTCGCTTCGAGGCAAGCAACACTTAAGCATGCACGAGAGCACCAGCTGTTCTGGATGACTGTGTGATAACGCTCTCCACAGCCGATGTGAGTAAGATCTTTAAACAGGTCAACATTCACAAAGCCGCGGGGCCAGATGGATTACTAGGACGTGTACTCAAAGCATGTGCTCACCAACTGGCAAGTGTCTTCACTGACATTTTCAACCTCTCCCTGACTGAGTCTGTAATACCTACATGTTTCAAGCAGACCACCATACTCCCTGTGCCCAAGGAAGCGAAGGTAACATGCCTAAATGATTACCGCCCCATAGCACTCGCGTCGGTAGCCATGAAGTGCTTTGAAAGGCTGGTCATGGTTCACATCAACAGCATCTTCCCGGATACCCTAGACCCACTCCAATTTGCATACCTCCCCAACAGATCCACAGATTACGCAATCTCAATCGCTCTCCACACTGCCCTTTCCCACCTGGACAAAAGGAACACCAAACACGACTCCAAAACTATCATTAAGTTTGCTGATGAAACAACAGTGGTAGGCCTGATCACCAACAACGATGAGACAGCCTATAGGAAGGAAGTCAGAGATCTGGCAGTGTGGTGCCAGGACAACAACCTCTCACTCAGTGTGAGCAAGACAAAGGAGCTGATTGTGGACTACAGGAAAAGGCGGGCCGAACAGGCCCCAATTAACATCAATGGGGCTGTAGTGGAGCAGGTCGAGAGTTTCAAGTACCTTGGTGTCCACATCACCAGTGACTTATCAAGGTCCAAACAAACCAAGACAGTCGTGAAGAGGGCACAACAAAACTTTTTCCCCTCGGGAGACTGAAAAGATTTAGCATGGGTCCCCAGATCCTCAAAAAGTTCTACAGCTGCACCATTGTGAACATCCTGACTGGTTGCATTACTGCCTGGTTTGGCAACTACTCGGCATCTGACTGTAAGGCGCTACAGAGGGTAGTGCATACGTCCCAGTACATTACTGGGGCCAAGCTTCCTGCCATCCAGGACCTATATAATAGGCGGTGTCAGAGGAAAGCCCATAAAATTGTCAAAGACTCCAGTCACCCAAGTCATAGACTGTGTTCTCTGCTACTGTCACGACTTCCTCCAAAGTCGGTCCCTCTCCTTGTTCAGGCGACGTTCGCCGGTCGACGTCACCGGTCTTCTAGCCATCGCCGATCCACCTTTCATTTTCCATTTGTTTTGTCTTGTCTTCCCACACACCTGGTTTCAATTCCATCAATTACATGTTGTGTATTTAACCCTCTGTTTCCCCCATGTCCTTGTCCGGTATTGTTTATTGTAAGTGCTTGTGCACGTTATGTCTGGTGTGCGTTGGGTTTTGTACCCATTTATTGATTGTTCTGTTTTCCGGTGTCTTTTTAAATTATTAAACTGCGCAGTTGGAAACACAGTTTTTGCTCTCCTGCATCTGACTTCTCTGCCGCCAGTACGCACCCTTACAGCTACCGAACGGCAAGCGGTACCGGAGCGCCAAGCTCTACCCCCAAGCCATAAAACTGCTGAACAATTAATCAAATGGCCACCGCACTATTACATTGACCACCCCCCCCCCTCCCATTTATTTTGTACACTGCTGCTACTCGCTGTTTATTATCTACGCATAGTAACTTCACCCTACCTACATGTACAAATTACCTCAACTAACCTGTACCCCCGCACATTGCCTCGGTACCGGTACCCCATGTATATAGCCTCGTTATTGTTATGTTATTGTGTGACTTTTTATACTTTTATTATATTTTTCACTTTAGTTTATTTGGTAAATATTTTCTTAACTCTTCTTGAACTGCACTCTTGGTTAAGGGCTTGTAAGTAAGCATTACACAGTAAGGTATACACTTGTTGTATTTGGCGCATGTGACAAATAAAGTTTGATTTGACATGATCAGTCCTATCCTAGCTACTGTAGATATCACGTGATTTGACATAATTTTATCTGTGGCCAATGACCTTGAGCCTTCTTGGATGGGCACTTCTAATCTAACTCTATGGTAGCACCCAAGGGGCTTGAATTTTCGAGCTCTACCCTTAGACTCTACGTATTTTCTGCTGGCTTGCCCCACCACCACAGAAAGCACGGAGCTAGGCTGAAACACCTGCATTTTGGAGCTGCCTTACTCAAGAAAACAAAGAAGACACCATATTTGTATGTGGCTTTATTAACTCAATTATATATATTTTTTACATTGTTTGCAAACTGATATGTGACACGTATTAATGTCACGTCCTGACCAGTAATAGGGGTTATTTGTTATTATAGTTTGGTCAGGACGTGGCAAGGGGTGTTTGTTTCATGTGGTTTGGGCTATGTATTTATGTAGAGGGGTATTTGTTTTATATGGTTCGGGGTGTGTGTGTATGTAGAGGGGTGTTGGATTTATGTGTTCCGGGGTTTTTGGTTTATGTTCTTGTTTTGTATTCTAGGGTTTCTATGTTGTGTATTTCTTTGTTGGCCTGGTGTGGCTCTCAATCAGGAACAGCTGTACATCGTTGTTTCTGATTGAGAGTCATACTTAGGGAGCCTGTTTTCCTCCTGTCCCTTTGTGGGAGATTGTTTTTGCACTGCTGTGTATAGCCTGCGAAACTGTCGTTCTATGTTTATTGTTTTTCGTGTTCACCTATAAATAAAATAATGATGAGCACGCAACCCACTGCGCCTTGGTCTTTACCCTACGACACCCGTGACAATTAATGCCAAAATAACATACAAAACAGGAAATCTCCCCCCAAAATGTGTATTTTTACATTTAATTTTTTTGCTAAAAATGTGGGGCTCAAAACATGCTACTGGCGCAGTGTTCCCCAATTACAGTCAGGCAGTGGCAGATTATTTGCTTGAGCAAATTGACCGCAAGAAGCCTAAACGGATATAGTTTTTGACAAAAATTCTTGATTATATTGGGATACTATATAATCACCTCTATTTATGTGTGGGAATACTTGGGAACAGATTTCCTAAATTAAATTTGAGCTGATTTCCTGGTGATTTTAGTCTTTAATGTCCAACAATGATAATTATTCATAAAAAAATACAATTAATTTGTGATAACATGTGGGTCCGAATAAAATCACCTGCGGACCGAATGTGGCCCGCCTATTGGGGAACCCTGGCATAGCATTTAAAAGTTAGAACTAAAAGTCTGATGGCACCAGCTCCCATATCGTTTATATCGCCCATATCAACGACCATCTGTTCCCAAGTGTTCCCTAAGTGTTCCCACGCATAAATAGATGTTCATAGTCATATAACAATGTAATCAAGAATTGAAATTATTGTGTTTTTGTGAAATACTATATCTGTCTGGGCTTCTTGCGGTCAATTTGGACAAGGACATAAGCAAGTCATTCAAGCATGTTAACCCTCACAAGGCTGCCAGCCCAGACGGTATCCATCATTTAGTGCGTTCTCAGTCCCCTCCTGTACTCCCTGTATACCCACACAACAGTAGTAGGTCCTCATTACCAACAACGATGAGCTGGCCTACAGAAAGGAGGTACTGTAGGCACTCTGATGGTGGGGTACCAGGTAAACAAATTCTCCCTCAACGTCAGCAAAAAACATTTGCGGATTATAGACTTCAGGAGGAACCAGGTTGGGCACGCCCCCATCCTCATCAACAGGGCCGACATGGAGATGGTCAAAAACTTCAAGTTCCTCTGTGTACACCTCTCCAATGAGCTGAAATGGTCAAACCACACAAACACCATGATGATGAAGGCACGGTAGCGACTCTTCAACCTCAGGAGACTGAAGAAATTCGTCCTGTCCCCATCGAGAGCTTACAGTCGGGCTGAATCCCAGCCTGATTGGACAACTCCACCACCGCTGACCACAAGGCTCTGCAGAGGGTTGTACGCTCAGCCCAACGCACCATTGGGTGCTCACTGCCTGCACTCCAGGACACCTACAACATGTGTTCCTGAGAGTCTTATCTTTCAGTGACGGGGTCATAATATTTGAAACCTTAAAAGTTCAAAAGATAGAAGCCACATCTGAAATAACAGCGGTTCTATGAACCAATCGCTGTCTTTCAAACCAGGCGACCCCATCCCTAGTTTGGGAAACGCTGTTATTTGCAAAGTGCTAATTAACCGTTATGTAATATTGTGAACAATCCTTTTCTAAGCAATTCTCTGTAAGTATCTTATCTTTTGATAAGTTCTCATTTATACAAATATTCAACCTATTAAAGCAGAATGGATGTCCCTGAAGACAGGCTATTAAACATGAACAATCTATTATTCAAATATTTCCAAGTACATACATTCAAAGTTGTAAATCATGACATGCTGAGGATACTTTTTTTTATGAGAGTTGTGTGTCATGATAGACTGCAGTCAGTGCAGATTAATATATAAAGGACCATATAAAAAATTGTACACTAGATGTAAGTACGGTATAACGCTTTATTGCACTGTTATTTTGTCCCACTGAGTGAATATGTTTTACAGATTATAAAATGAATTATCATTATTCAAGTTTTCAGATGAACAACTTTGTAATTGATGCTAAAGAGCTGACCAATGTTGTTTTTGAAGCAATCCTTATACAGTTACCCAAATAAACAAACACTATAACAGTAACACAACATTTGTCAGGTACAGATCTGAAGAAAAAACATGAACAGAGGGAGTGTGTACAGTGATGGATTTCCCTTGTTAAAGACGTGCATATGACTTTGTGCATTCCCGTCATCCCTCCTCAGCACCCTCCTCCACACACCTCTCTCCCTATGTACGATGGATTATTCATCACTGTTTCTCTGAGTGCAGACCAATTGCAAGCCCACTGCTGCCTCGCATTATTTCCACTGGGACTCTTTCAGGGACCATTCCCATCTCAGTGGGGAGTTAGAATAAGGCTACAGAGAGAAATGTTACACACAACACACACACACACACACACACACAGAGAGAGAGAGATATCGTGACCATCCTACATGGCAGGCAGTGTAACCCCTCATGGGCTCTTGGGATTTGTGTTTTATGGTGTTCATAAAAGCATTGCTATAAATCCCTCCTCAGGACCTTATGCTGTGGGATATGTTACATAGAGACATACCAGTAAGCAAAACTACATTTAAAAGACATCTACAAGATGTCTTTTCCAGACGGTGAAGTTAGGTTCACTGTAGGTTCTGATGAAAGGTGAAAATACATTTTCTGGATGTAAAATATGTATTTTCACACAAACACACATACACACACGCAAATACACCCACACTTTTACGCTCATCATATGCTGCTGCTACTCTGTTCTTTATTTGACTCTTATTATTATCCATCCTGATGCCTAGTCACTTTACCCTGCACTTTACCCTGAAATTTCTCATATGCACAAAAAGCGCATGTCTCTCATTTTGTGAACAAATCTCTGTTTGTGAGCAATTCTTTACATTTCTGTTTGTGAGCAATTCTCCTTTGCCTAGATAATCGATCCACCTGAAAGATGTGGCATATCAAGAAGCTGATTAAACAGCATGCTCATTACACAGGTGCACCTTATGCTGGCCACATAGACCACTCTAAAATGTACAGTTTTGTCAGTCAACACAATGCCACAGATGTTTTGAGGGATGGTGCAATTGGCATTCTGACTGAGAGCTAAGCTGTTGCAAGAGAATTTAATGTTCATTTCTCTACCATAAGCCGCCTCCAACGTTGTTTTAGAGAATTTGACAGTACATACAACCGCAGACTACGTGTAACAAGGCCCACCCAGGACCTCTACATCCGGCTTCTTTACCTGCAGGATCTTCTGAGACCAGCCACCCGAACAGCTGATCAAACTGTGGGTTTGCACAACGGAATAATTTCTGCACAAACTGTCAGAAATCATCTCTTGGAAGATCATATGCGTGCTCGTCGTCCTCACCAGGGTCTTGACCTGACTACAGTTTGGCGTCATAACTGACTTCCGTGGGCAAATGCTCACCTTTGATGGCCAGTGGCACCCTGGAGAAGTGTGCTCTTCATGGATGAATCCCAGCTTAATTTTAATTTAATTTGAGTCATTTAGCAGACGCTCTTATCCAGAGCGACTTACAGTAGTGAATGCATACATTTCACTTCATTTTCATGCATTTTTTTTCTTAATTCTTTTTGTACTGGCCCCCCGTGGGAATCGAACCCACAACCCTTGCGTTGCACACACCATGCTGGCATGGCAAACACCATGCTCTACCAACTGAGCCACAGGGAGCCTGTATCTGGCTTCACACCAGATACTGACTGTCTTTCCGATCCACGCTCCTACCTTTTTTAAGGTATCTGTGACCAACAGGTGTATATCTGTACTCCCAGTCATGTGAAATCCATAGATTAGGGCCTAATTAATTAATTTCAATGACTGATTTCCTTATATGACCTGTAACTGTAAAACCTTTGAAATTGTTGTGTGTTGCGTTTATATTTTTGTTCAGTATTGTCAAATGTCTAGGTGATGCAGGTAAGGCAGAGTCATGCGCAGGACACAGAGATGAGTAATAACCGTAACTTTACTCAAAAACAATATTCCACGAAGGAGACAAATAATCCAGTTCACATAAACGAGACAACTTGACATGAACAAACACGCACCAAACCAAGGGGGAAACCAGAGGGTTAAATAGGGAACAATAATTATAGAATGGAAACCAAGTGTGTACAATGAAGACAAAACAAATGGAATATGAAACATGGATCGGTGGTGACTAGAAAACCGGTGACGTCGACCGCCGAACGCTGCCCGAACAAGGAGAGGGACCAACTTCGACGGAAGTCGTGACAAGTATACATACAGTGCCTTCAGAAAGTATTAACACCCCTTAACTTTTTCCACTTTTTCCATGATTTAAAAATGTATTAAATTTAGATTTTGTGTCATTGGCCGAGACACAATACCCCATAATGTCAAAGTGGAATTATGTTTGTAGAATTTTTTACAAATTCATAAAAAATGTATAGCGGGAATGTCTTGAGTCAATAAGTATTAAAGCCTTTTGTTACGGCAAGCTAAATAGGTTCAGGAGTAAAAACTTGCTTAACAAGTTACATAATAAGTTGCATGGACTCCATGTGCAATAATAGTGTTTAACATGATTTTTGAATGACCACCTCATCTCTGTACCTCACACATACAATTATCTGTAAGGTCCCTCAGTGAACTTCAAAAACAGATTCAATCTAAAAGACCAGGGAGGTTTTCCAATGCCTCGCAAAGAAGGGCACCTATCCGTTTGATCATGGTGAAGTTATTAATTACACTTTGGATGGTGTATCAATACACCCAGTACCTACAAAGATACAGGCGTCCTTCCTAACTCAGTTGTCAGGATAAGGAAACAGCTCAGGGATTTCACCATGAGACCAATGGTGACTTTAAAACAGTTACAGAGTTAATGTCTGTGAAAGGGAAACACTGAGGAACATTGTAGCTACTCCCGAGTGAAAAGAAGGAAGCCTGTACAGAATAAAAATATTCCAAATCATGCATTCTGTTTGCATTAAAGTAAAACTGCAAAAAATGTGACAAAGAAATTAACTCTATGTCCTTAATACAAAGTGTTATGTTTGGGGCAAATCCAACACAACACATCACTGAGTACCACTCTTCACATTTTCAAGCATGATGGTGGCTGCATCATGTTATGGGTATGCTTGTCATTGGCAAGGACTAGAGAGTTTTTTAGCATAAAAATAAAAAGAATAGAGCTAAGCACAGGCAAAATCCTAGAGGAAAACCTGGTTTAGTCTGCTTTTCAACTGACACTGGGAGACAAATTCACCTTTCAGCAGGACAATAACCTAAAACACAAGGCCAAAAATACACTGGAGTTGCTTACCAAGATGACTTGAATGTTCCTGAGCGGCGTAGTTACAGTTTTGACTTAAATCGGCTTGAAAATATATGGCAAGACTTAAAAATGGCTGTCTAGCAATGATCAACAACCATTTTCAATGGATTTGCAAAACATTTTCAAAAAATGTTTTCATTTTGTCATTATGGGGTATTATGTGTTCATGGGTCTGCTTCATTCAAAAAAAGTCAATTTAATCAATTTTGAATTCAGGCTGTAACACAAAATGTGGAATGGGTCAAGAGGTATGAGTACTTTCTGAAGGCACTGTATCTACTTAAAATGCCTTGTACTCCTGCACATTGTTCTGGTACTGGTACTCCCTGTCTACAGTATAGCTTCATTCATCAGTATGTTATTCCTCGTGTTACTATTTTTCTTTTTATTATTATTATTTCTTAAGTCTGCATCGCCGGAAAGGGCAAAGCAAGCATTTCAAGCCCGTTTTATTCGGGGCATGTGACAAATAAAATTTGATTTGAAAAGCTTTAAAACTGGCAGTGATGTAGTCCAAACTATGTAATAAACCAAGAGACCACTTCAACTACCAAAGTGTAAATGTAAAGCATGCTGGGTGTTATTCGAATGAGCTCAGCACCGAAACAAGTAAAAATTTGGTTGGTCTGGACCTGACCAAATCTGACGAAGCACAGACGTCTATGCTTTGTTTCACAAGTTTGAACAGCACAGTATGCCACAGTTCAGTACAGTAGAGCACTGTACTGTAGTGTACCCTGCTGTACTGTAAAGTACTGTGCTGTTCCAAACTTGTGAAACATAGATGTCTATTATTGGTTCACATTTGGTTCTGACCAGACTAAATCTAAACCAATGATAGACGTCTATGTTTGGGCCAAATATAGGCCGGTCCAGATAGAACGTCTGTGGACGTTGAAATCAAGGCCGGTTGTCTAGACGTCTAAGATTGGTTCAGATTTGGTCTGTTCCGGACCAAAAATCTATGTCCGTGGACGATGACATCAAGGCTGTTCCGGACTCCACCAAAAAAAGACGCCAGGTCTGAGCAGAACCAAAAGAAAGGGTCAAAACTCTCAATAACCACCTACATTATGTTTCAATGGCTGACACAACAAGGATTTATGCTACACATTGCCCTTTGCCGCTACAAATGACAAAGAAAATCAAGTAGATTGCCTCTTGTAAACTGGACATCTCTGGTGTTGTTATCGGAGATTGTGAGAGTTTGATTGATTTGAAACAATTAGTTAAAGGTCAAACAATCACTCAACCAATACCCTTTCTATCAAATTTACATTCAACACAAGTACTGGCAGAACAAACTCTATCATTCTTTATTTGACTTGTTTCTTTGGATCAATTCACCACGGGTGACTGGAACGTGTGACAACACAGCATACAGACTGTTAACCAGTACATCTAACCCTGTGTTTTAGTGTCGGATCAGGATGTATGCTAATTTGTGAGAGAGAACAAATAGTGATTAGCGTTTTTTAATGTTATGTAGCATTGTGCAGTTCTGTACAATGGCCCAGTGTCATCTGAAATATATCAATTTTGAGCACATTGTGAATCTTTTCATCTCACTCATCCAAGGCTATGCCGCTTCAGCATTGCTTTTTTACCCAGTCTTTTCAAGGTCAGTCCACACACTGAGCAGACTCTCTCCTCCTCTTCTATTACTTTACACTTACCTTGTGTTCTCTCCCTTTCTGCTCACTAGCCTATGAGGAGTCGCCAGAAAACGCTAACTTTTAGTTTAGGGATACAATTTTTTCAACTTAACTTCCGTTTCCCCTGAAAAACGGAAGTGGGAACTCCGCTCAGGCATCTTTCTACACCTGCTATGTTAGGTTATCTGCTCCCTAACGCCTCTCTTCTTTGTGTACTCCATTCCTCTTCTCAATATCCATCTGCATCATCTCTCCTTTCCTATCCCCTCTGTTCAGACAATGACAATACCTTGTATCCAAAGGGAAGAGGAAAGGCAAAACAAATCTACATTTTCTCTGTGTTGCTCTCAGCCCTGTATACTGCTAAATGCTGAAAGTAAACTCCTGTCAGCCCCTTGGGCGCAGTTTTAATAAGCACGTGTGTGCTTGTTTTGTTTGGAGCTGGTATCAGGATTACCTGATTGATAAATAACCTATTGCCTTCCTGAATTTAATAAGTGAACAATGACACGGATTTTCAAGCAGCAGTAATCCATAATGGGGGATTCCCTCTCTGAGAAAACAATAGAACATACATCGCTCCTGTTTGGCTGGGTCCATGTTACTCTGTCTGAAGACATCTTTAACAACTGTCATTTCAATGCCAATTTCAATGAAGGTGTATATTTCAGGCAGACACAACACCCACATGAGAGCTATACACCACATTAAATGAATATTGGTGGCACCACAGGTAGTTAATTTAGGCAGGGCTCCTACTTCTCCAGTTATGCTTCACACATTCATATTGACATGGTGGGTCTAATCAGTTGCCATGGATTCAAATGTCATAAGTGGCATAACTGTACCCTACAATACTACTTGTTTTGTAGAAGGGTAGATATATGCAATCATTTGTTTTAGGGTTTTGTTTCATTTGCCATTTTGTGGAGAGAGTTGGTCCTGCTACTGGATGCTAGCTGTTGTAGGATTGAAGAGCATTTGAGAATAAAACTCTCAGTATTCAGTAGGTCAGCTTTCTCCCAAAGCCCAAATTGCACACTTGATGTTATTCACTGTAGTGTACTTCACTGGTGTTGGAGCCAAGGTTTCCCAATACCCCTAGCTGAAAACTGAATCACTATCATCTTCAGGGCAGGGCAGGGCAGGGAAGGGGCTTCATAAAACCTAACCTTCATTGAATCTCTTGTCGACGGGTGGAGTTATCTGATAGATCAGAACAACAAAGCCACAGAGAGGAGGATAGCCAGAGCCAGAGCCAGAGCCAGAGCCAGAGTGTCACGATATCCAAAAAAGGCAGGAAAGGGGTAAGTCAGGCGCAGGAGACTGAGGTCCGTTGAACAGCCGTTTTTAATACAGCGAGTGGTAAACACAGCAACAAGGCAGGGTGCACAGTCACAAAAAGGAAGGAGAACAGCTCCACAATCCAATAGACGGGCGCAGCCCAGCAACCCTAATGCCTAACACAAATACGTAGCGTACTCCAAACATATAATAAACTTGCCCACTACAAAGCGTAACAAGCAACAATCCCGCACGAATCCCAAATGAAAACAGACAAACTAAATACCCCCCCCCCCCACCCCCCACTAATGACAAACAAGGAACAGGTGCAGACTGAAACATACATAACCAACAGACACTGAAACATGGATGGGTGGCAGCTAGTAGGCCGGCGACGACGACCGCCGAGCACCGCTCGACCGGGGAGAGGCGCCACCTTCTGTGGACGTTGTGACAGTTATAGTCAAACGCCATTGGTTGTCCACGAACAAGGCTGTGTTAGGATAACTGCATGCAGTGGTTTTGCCAGGGGAGCACTGGCCATGGAATCTACAGCGGTGATCTCCTAAAGTCCTTAACAGCATAATTTTATCCATAACTGCACTAAACAGATCAGAGTGATAGAAGTTCCACATTTTAAGCCAGATATACAGTACTTTTCAACCTTGAGGTAGGGTTGCCTCGAACATAGCATCTCCTTTTTTGTTACATTCTGTACATGTCAGCATTTGGTGCATATCATGAATGCATCTATTTATCTGTGTGTTCTTATACAGTCTATTACGGTATGTGAACACAGTGCATGCTGGGACATAGTCTCCATTGAGTTAACTGGAGTTGTTTTTTATGTTTACTAAGGCAGCTGGGAGCCATGAAATATGAATATATAAAGTCTTCCAAATAACTGGGAGTCAATTATGCTTATCATCACCTCCCATCTTTACACCAAATGTCAATCTGAAGTCCTGCAGTAATTCAGGAAGGTACCGTATCTGTCCAAATCTCAGTCACTAGACAGAGAGCACCAGAACTCATTTCCATTTGGTATTTCATCAAAACTAGAATACATCTTGGAGGCCTTCATTTTTATTTTTTTACTTTATTTTAACAGGGTCATACTGTCATACTGAGACCTCTTTACAGAAGAGCCCTGTATTACAGAAATGACAGAAAATACACACATCAAAATATACATACAAAATGCAAGCAGAAAGAAAACACAGTCATAAAAAACAACAACATTCATCAGTAATAAGGTCCTCAATCAGCTTTCTGATTTGCCTTAGAGGCACCAGAACATCACATTAAGAACATTTTGTTCCACAAATAAGGTGCAAGAAAACTAAAAGCTGATTTACCTAACTCAGTAGAGACCAAAGGAATGTCCAGTTAGCCATCCCTGAGACACGGTGTGGTAACTCATGTTTAAAGTTTAGTAAAGATGTTAGGTACAGTGGGAGTTTTTGTAAAATGGCTTTATAAATGAAAACATAGCAATGTATCAACCTACATGACATCAAAGAGGGCCAACCAACTTCCTGGTAGAGAATGCAGTGATGAGTACTAACTGACGCCTGTAATGAAGTGCAGTGCGCTATGATAACGGCTTTAATGAAGTGGCAGTGTTCATATAGATGATGTCGCCATAGTCTAGGACCGATAGGAACGTCGACTGAATAATTAGCTTTCTACTATTTAGCAAGAGGCATGACCTGTTACTCTTGAAGAAGAACATTTTGATTCTCAGCTTCTTAACTAACTCATCAATATGATTTTTATAAGACAGCTTTTCATCTACACAGATTTGTAAGCAGGGACAAAATCAATATGGGCACCATCCAAAGTACATTTGCATAAATCAGCAGAGTTATTTTTATGCGCTCTAGAGAAAGTTTAACCTGTATTCAATACTAATTTCAGTCCAATCAAGCTTTCTCAACACTGGGGCCCCGCAAGGGTGCATTCTCAGCTCTCTCCTGTACTCCCTGTTCACCCACGACAGCATGGCCATGCACGCCTCAAACTCAATCATCAAGTTTGCAGACAACACAACAGTGGTAGAATTGATTACCAACAACAACGAGACAGCCTAGGGAGGAGGTCAGGGCCCTCGGAGTGTGGTGTCAGGAAAATAACCTCTCACTCAATGTCAGCAAAACAAGAGATGATCGTGGACTTCAGGAAACAGCAAAGGGGGCACCCCCCTATCCACATTAACGGGACAGCAGTGGAGAAGGTGGAAAGTTTTAAGTTCCTTGGGGGAAAATATCACAGACAAACTGAAATGGTCCACACACACAGATAGTGTGGTGAAGAAGGTGCAACAGCACCTCTTCAAACTCAGGAGGCTGAAAAAATGTGACTTGTCACTCAAGTCCCTCACAAACTTTTACAGGTGCACAATTGAGAGCATCCTGTCGGGCTGTATCACCGCCTGGTACGGCAACTGCACCGCCCACAACCGCAGGGCTCTCCAGAGGGTGGTTCGGTCTGCACAACTCATCACCGAGGGCAAACTACCTGCCCTCCATAACACCTACAGCACCCGATGTCACAGGAAGGCAAAAAAGATCATCAAGGACAATAACCAACCGAGCCAATACCTGTTCACCCCGCTTCCATCCAGAAGGCGAGGTCAGTACAGGTGCATCAGAGCTGGGACCGAGAGATTGAAAAACAGCTTCTATCTCAAGGCCATCAGATTGTTAAACAGCCATCACTAGCACAGAGAGGTTGCTGCCTACCTACAGACTTGATATCATTGGTCACTTTAATAATCCCACTTTAAGAATGTTTACATATATCGCATTCCTCATCTCATATGTATATACTGTATACTGTATCCTTCACTATTTATTCTTTACTATCTATTGCATCTTAGCCGCTCTGTCACTGCTCATCCATATATTTTATACTTATATATTCTCATCCCATTCCTTTACTAGATTGTGTGTATTAGGTTTTGTTGTGGAATTTGTTAGATATTAGATTTTGTTGTGGAATTTGTTAGATATTACCTGTTAGATACTGCTGCACTGTTGGATCTAGAAACATAAGAATTTGTGACCAATAAAATTTGATTTGATTTGATTTCAAGGCAGACTGTAGTTCAGATAGAGCCTGGTCAACCATGGGGGCAATAGCATACACAACACTATCATCAGAATACAAGTGCAGGTAACAATTTTTTACAGTCAATATTGTGAAAGTAAATGTTGAGAGGCTTCACTGCAGGTAGATTGTATGTTTAAATTTCAATATACTGTTTGGAAAAAAAAATCTAAAGGTACTGTACTTTCTATATACAGTACCAGTCAAGTTTGGACACACCTACCCAGGGTTTTTCTTAATTTTTTACTATTTTCTACATTGTAGAATAATAGTGAAGACATCACATCTATGAAATAACACATATGGAATCATGTAGTAACCAAAAAAGGGTTAAACAAATCAAAATATATTTTATATTTGAGATTCTTCAAAGTAGCCAACCTTTGCCTTAATGACAGCTTTGCACACTCTTGGTATTCTCTCAACCAGCTTCACACTGTATATATTGTTAATGTAAACAGTAATAAGTACAGAACCCAAAATCGACCCCTACAGGACACCTTTCGTTTATGTCCAAAAACCCTGATTTAACACCATTAGTAGATACACATTGAATTCCACCTGTCAAGTAATTTTGAAAACAGTTACATACAACCTGGTCTAGGCCAATTGAGGAAGGCCTCCAAATTAGCGAGTGGTGATCAACAGTATCAAAGGCCTTTGACAGGTCAATGAAGAGGGCAGCACAATGTTGCCTTTTATCCATACAGTTAGCCATATCATTTATAACTAGGGACCCAGCAGAGATAGTGCTATGACCTGGTCTAAAACCCAACTGATGTACACTACTGTTCAAAAGTTTGGGGTTACTTAGAATTGTCCTTGTTTTTGAAAGAAAAGCAATTTTTTGGTCCATTATAATAACATCAAATTGATCAGAAATACAGTGTAGACATTGTTAATGTTGTAAATGACTAATGTAGCTGGAAACTGATTATTTTTAATGGAATATCTACATAGGTGTCCTGGATGCTGGCCTTCTCGGCAGAGTTCCTCTGTCCAGTGTCTGTGTTCTTTTGCCCATTTTAATCTTTTATTTTTATTGGCCAGTCTGAGATATGGCTTTTTTCTTTGCAACTCTGCCTAGAAAGCCAGCATTCCGGTTTCGCCTCTTCACTGTTGACGTTGGTGTTTTGCGGGTACTATTTAATGAAGCTGTCACGTCCTGACCCTTGTAAGAGGTCATTTGCTACAGTAGAGCGGTCAGGGCGTGACAGGTGGTTGTGTTTGGTGGTTTGGGGTTTTCTGTTTATAGGTGGGGGTTTTCTAGTATTCTATTTCTATGTTTTGTTTTCCAGGTTTTGGCCGGGTATGGTTTTCAATCAGAGGCAGGTGTCTTTCGTTGTCTCTGATTGGAAGCCATACTTAGGCAGCCTGTTTTCCTTTGGGGTTTGTGGGTAGTTGTTTTCCGTTTTGTCTACGTACCGGAACAGAACTGTTGGCTGTCATTTTTGTTATTTTGTTGAAGTGTTATCATAAATAAAATAAATATGAGCACTTTACACGCTGCGCCTTGGTCCCCTTTCAACGACCCCTGTGACAGAACTACCCACCACCAATGGACCAAGCAGCGTGCATTCTCGAGGAGGAAGAGCAGGACCAAGCAGTGTGGTTCAGAGGAGTGGACCTGGGAGGAGATCTTAGATGGGGCAGGACCCTGGACAAGCCCTGGGGAGTATCACCGTCCGCAGTGGGAGATTGAGGCAGCGAAGGCGGAATGACAATACTGGGAGGAACGCCTAGGCAGGCAAGAAGAAGCCGATAGGCAGCGCCCCAACAAAATGTTTTGGGGGCACACGGGTAGATTGGCGAAGGCGAGGTTAAGACCTGAGCCAACTCCCCAGGCTTACCGTGGGGAGCGAGTGACGGTAGAAGCACCGTGTTATGCGGTGGTGCGCACGGTGTCGCCCATGCGCACTCACAGCCCGGTGTGCACGGTGCAAGCTCCTCACCGTTGCCGTGCTAGAGTTGGACGGCAGCCAGGGAGAAGTGCACCGGTTCAATGTATCTGGTCTCCAGTGTGTCTCTTCGGCCCAGGTTATCCTGCACCTGCTCTACGCATGGTACCCCCCATTCACCAGCACGGCCCAGTTCGTCCTGTACCAGCGCTCCGCCCTTGCCGGGCTATAATCAACATCGAGCCAGGACGGGTTGTGCCAGCCCTAAGCGCCAGACCTCCAGTGCGCCTCCAAGGCTCAGTGTACCCTGTGCCTGCTCTGCGCACTCTCCCTCCAGTGCGCCACCATAGCCCAGTACGTCCTGTGCCTGCTCCGTGCACTCTCCCTCCAGTACGCCTCCATAGCCCAGTACGGCCGTTGCCTGCTTTGAGCACACGGTACTCAGTGCGTCTCCCAGTCTGGTGAGACCGGTTCCAGCTCCCCGTAGGAAGCCTCCAGTGATGATCAATGGTCCGAAGCCTCCAGCGATAATCCATGGCACGAAGCCTCTAGTGATGATCCATGGCCTGGAGCCTGTAGTGTTAATCCATGGCACGAAGCCTCCAGTGATGATCCATGGCACGGAACCAGTAGTGATGATCCATGGCACGGAGCCTGCAGCGAAGGTCCCCAGTCCCGAACCTACAGAGACGCTCTCCAGTCCGGAGCCTCCAGCAACGCCCCTCAGCCCGGAGCCTCCAGCAACGCCCCTCAGGCCGGAGCCTCCAGCGACGCCCCTCAGCCGGGAACCTCCAGCGACGCCCCTCAGCCCGGAGCCTCCAGCGACGCCCCTCAGCCCGGGGCCTCCAGCGACGCCCCTCAGCCCAGGGCCTCCAGCGACGCCTCTCAGCCCGTGGCCTCCAGCGATGCCTCTCAGCCCGTGGCCTCCAGCGACGCCTCTCAGCCCGTGGCCTCCAGCGACGCCTCTCAGCCCGTGGCCTCCAGCGACGCCTCTCAGCCCGGGGCCTCCAGCGACGCCTCTCAGCCCGGGGCCTCCAGCGATGCCTCTCAACCCGGGGCCTCCAGCGACGCCTCTCAGACCGGGGCCTCCAGCGACGGTCTGTAGCCCAGAGCCTCCAGCGGCGGTCTGCAGCCCAGAGCCTTCAGCGGCGGTCTGCAGCCCAGAGCCTTCAGCGGCGGCCTTCAGCGGCGGCCTGCAGCCCAGATCCTCCAGCGGCGGCCTGCAGCCCAGATCCTCCAGCGGCGGCCTGCAGCCCAGATCCTCCAGCGGCGGCCTGCAGCCCAGATCCTCCAGCGGCGGCCTGCAGCCCAGATCCTCCAGCGGTGGTCTACAGCACAGAGCTTCCGGTAACAATCTACAGTCCGATTCCTCCGATAATGATCCACAGGCCAGTGTTACAGAAGCGGAGGGATCTGCGGGTGGAACGGGGATTACGCCCTGATCCGGAGCCACCTCTGTTGCTGGAGGATCGGAGGCAGAGGAAGGGTCTGGGTGTAGCGCATGAGCCGCCATAGACGTTTGTCACCATCCCTTCCCTCCCTTTGTGTTTGGGGTTGTTTTTGTTGGGTTTTTGTTTGGGTGCAGTCGTGGTCTGCACCTTTGGGTGGATACTGTCACGTCCTGACCCTTGTAAGAGGTAATTTGCTATAGTAGAGCAGTCAGGGCGTGACAGGTGGTTGTGTTGGGTGGTTTGGGGTTTTCTGTTTATAGGTGAGGGTTTTTCTAGTATTCTATTTCTATGTTTTGTTTTCCAGGTTTTGGCCGGGTATGGTTTCCAATCAGAGGCAGGTGTCTTTCGTTGTCTCTGATTGGAAGCCATACTTAGGCAGCCTGTTTTCTTTTGGGGTTTCGTTTTTGTTATTTTGTTGAAGTGCTATCATAAATAAAAGAAATATGAGCACTTTACACGCTGCGCCTTGGTCCCCTTTCAACGACCCCTGTGACAGAAGCTGCCAGTTGAGGACTTGTGAGGCATCTGTTTCTCAAACTAGACACTCTGATGTACTTGTAATCTTGCTCGGTTGAGAACCGGGGCCTCCCACTCCTCTTTCTATTCTAGTTAGAGCCAGTTTGTGCTGTTCTGTGAAGGGAGTAGTACACAGCGTTGTACCAGATCTTCAGTTTCTTGGCAATTTCTCGCATGGAATAGCCTTCATTTCTCAGAACAAGAATAGACTGACGAGTTTCAGAAGAAAGGTCTTTGTTTCTGGCCATTTTGAGCCTGTAATCGAACCCACAAATGCTGACGCTCCAGATACTCAACGAGGCCAGTTTTATTGCTTCTTTAATCAGAACAACAGTTTTCAGCTGTGCTAACATAATTGCAAAAGGTTTTTCTAATGATCAATTAGCCTTTTAAAATGATAAACTTGGATTAGCAAACACAACATGTCATTGGAACACAGGAGTGAGGGTTGCCTATAATGGGCCTCTGTACGCCTATGTAGATATTCCATTAAAAATCAGCCGTTCCCAGCTACAATAGTAATTTACAACATTAACGAAGTCTACGCTGTATTTCTGATCAATTTGATGTTATTTTAATGGACAAAAAATGTGCTTTTCTTTCAAAAACAAGGACATTTCTAAGTGACAGCAAACTTTTGAATGGTAGTGTACATTTAGAATACATTTCAAAGACAAGAAAGATCTTAGCTGAGAATTAATCATTGATTCTAATATTTAGCTAGCCAAGAAAGTTTAGAAATATGGTGATAATTATTTAGGTCACAAGGGTCATCACCTTTTGTGAAGGGGAAGTACATGGGCCGCCTTCCAAACCTTGGGGATAGTACCAGATATAATCGGCAGGTTACAAATAGGGGTTAATGATTCCGCAATCAGGGGGGCAGAGAGCAGCACCAAAAATGGATTAAGCTTACCAGCCTTAGTGGATCTTTTTTACATAAATATTAAGCAAGGCATCGTGCTAGTCACAGGTAGTAAATTGTTGAAAAAAAATCACTAGTAGGTGATGGGTTAAGCGTCAAGTCAGCTAGAGGCTGGCAAAGGGAAGAGCAGTCGATTGACTGACCAGGGTCAATTAATTAAGGATTAACCCCTTTTTTTCCATTTTCGCCTAAAATGACATACCCAAATCTAACTGCCTGTAGCTTAGGCCCTGAAGCAAGGATATGCATATCCTTGGTACCATTTGAAAGGAAACACTTGGAAGTTTATGGAAATGTGAAAGGAATGTAGTAGAATATAACACAATAGATCTGGAATAAGATAATACAAAGACAAAAACAACCGTTCTTTTGTATTTTTTTTGTACCATCATCTTTGAAATGCAAAAGAAAGGCCTTAACGTATTATTCCAGTCCAGGTGCAATTTAGATTTTGGCCATTAGATGGCACCAGTGTATGTGCAAAGTTTTAGACTGATCCAATGAACCATTGCATTTCTGTTCAAAATGTTGTGTCAAGACTGCCCAAATGTGCCTAATCTGTTTATTAATAATTTTTCATGTTCAAAATTGTGCACTCTCCTCAAACAATAGCATGGTATTCTTTCACTGTAATAGCTACTTAAATTGGACAGTGCAGTTAGATTAACAAGAATTTAAGCTTTCTGCCAATATCAGATATCTCTATGTCCTGGGAAATTTTCTTGTTACCTACAACCTCATGCTAATCGCATTAGCCTACGTATGTCACGCCCTGACCTTAGAGATCTTCTTTATTCTCTTTGTTTGGTTAGGTCAGGGTGTGACCCGGGTGGGAATATCTAGGTTTTCTATTTTTTTGTTTTTTGCCGGGTGTGGTTCCCAATCAGAGGCAGCTGCCTATCGTTGTCTCTGATTGGGAATCATACTTAGGCAGCCTGTTTTCCACCTGAGTTTTGTGGGAGGTTATTTTCTGTTTAGCGTATGTGCCTGACGGAACTGTGCGTTTTCGTTTTTCCCTTTTGTTATTTTGTTTGAGTGTTTCTTGAAAATAAATAATCATGAGCACTTACCACGCTGCGCTTTGTTCCACTTCTTCACCTTCAGACGACTATTACAACGTAAGCTCACCGTCCCATGGAAGGGACACCAATCCCGTACATCTGTTTCTCAGTTGTCTAAAAGATTGCCAGTCCACTACAGAGTCAGTTTTGCCTTGCTTTGGCCCAAGCCTGATTTGTCATCTGAATGATCTCAGATAGCTCTGAAGAAAACCATGGATTAGATCTATCTTTGACTCTGAATTGTTTAAAAGGGGCATGTTTATCTGCCAGAGGAATAAATATGGAGAACTTTTATAGAGCCAACTCAGGGTCTAAATTAGAATAGAACATGTCATGTAAATACCCCTCAGGAATAAACTTTAAAAAATATGTTTTAATTAAACGACGATTAGTATTTTGCTGTTGATATAGGCTAACTGAGTAGAACATGCAACTCACTGAAAGCAAAGCATCAGTCAGCATCATTTTATTGATTTTCTATAAATGTAGCAAAACATTCTGCATACAGACAGACACGTTTTGTTTGTATTATTATTTATTTATTTAAACTTTTTACCCCTTTTTCTCCCCAATTCTTGAGACATTCAATCGGTAGTTACAGTCTTGTCCCATCGCTGCAACTCCCATATGGACTCGAGAGAGGCGAAGGTCGAGAGCCATGCGTCCTCGGAAACGCGACCCTGCCAAACCGCACTGCTTCTAAAAACACTGCTCGCTTAACCCCGAAACCAGCCGCACCAATGTTTTGGCGGTAACACCGTACAACTGGTGACCGAGTCAGCGTGCATGCTACAGACAGACAAATATTGAAAGTGAAAAGAACAAATTGAGCCACTGTTGAAACTCAGGGTTCTATTCAATCAGATCCGCTTTAGCCGACATCCGCATAGCAGTTGTTTTGGCAGTGTTGGATGTGGAACTAGGCTACATTAGAGCTATCAAATCCAAAAGCGGCTCCTGACATTAGGCTATACCAAAGACTGTCTATTATATTGACAATATACTCGAGTGACCGCTCTAACAATGGAAATACATGTCTTCAAAGATAGAAGGCAGGCAGGAAGAGGTGAGATTTGGTGGGACCATTCTAGCCAATGAAAGGGCAGATTCACGTGTGAACAACAGGCCATAGATCTAGATAGAGGACTCATCTTTGTATCTGTGCCATTTTGCATCTGTGAAAGCAAGGACAGTGCCATTGAGGCTATCTACATTTTAAAGTAGTCAATTTTCAATTTTCTTCTTCTTCATTGGCTGATTGCTCCCAACTCAACAAATCCCACCCAGTTGACTACTTTAAAATGATAGAAGCCCTTAATGGCAATGTTCATGCTAAAATGGGTTATATCCATGATGAGTTCTCTATCTATCTCTATGACAACAGACACCACCCCGATATAAAGTCGTTTTTTCCCCACGTGTGTTTACTTATATCAGTGCATTCGTAAAAACCTAACCATTACGAAACTTCTATTTTAGCAAATTAGAAATTACATTTTTTGTTGACCAAATTCGACACTCTCACTGACCTCCATACAAAAATTCCTCACTTCATGTACTTATTTTCATGGACAGAGTAAATCCTCTCCCACTTCGCCTCTTCCTCTCTGGCTATACCTATGATGTAATTGGCTGCACGGAGTTGCATTAAGAGAAATCCCACGCAGCATTGTTTACAAACGCAAACACTGGAATATTAGATGTAATCTCGACCTCTGTTAGGCTGATATAAATTCTCATGATTTTTTAAAATGATTTTCAGTTTGAGAGTCATTATTTCTATATAGCCGACACTTTCTTGATCTGAACTTCTAACGTAAGTGGGATGGGTGTGGCTTCGTGACAATGATCAATAGCAGCTGGTCACCGATTTGACAACTCCAACACAGTTACACCTCCGACACCACCAAAACATCAGTTATGAGGGTGTCGGCTACCGCTGGTTAACGCTTGATCTGATTGAATGTAGGCCTCAGTCAAATAAGACCGGAGAACCCTGTACACGTACAGTGCATTCTGAAAGTATTCCGACCCTTTGACTTTTTCCATATTTTGCTAAATTACAGCCTTATTCTAACACAGATTAAATAGTTTTTTCCCTTCATCAATCTACACACAATACCCACTAATGACAAAGCAAAAACAGGTTTTTCAAAAAACAGAAATATCACATTGACATAAGTATTCAGAACCTTTACTCAGTACTTTGTTGAAGTACCTTTGGCAGCGGTTACAGCCTCGAGTCTTCTTGGGTATGACACTACAAGCTTGGCGCACCTGTATTTGGGAAGTTTCTCCCATTTTTCTCTGCAGATCCTCTCAAGCTCTGTCAGATTGGATGGTGAGTGTCGCTGCACAGCTATTTTCAGGTCTCTCCAGAGATATTAGATTGGGTTCAAGTCTGGGCTCTGGCTGGGCCATTCAAGGACATTCAGACTTGTCACGAAGCCACTCCTGCGTTGTCTTGGCTGTGTGCTTAGGGTCGTTGTGCTGTTGGAAGATTAACCTTCGGCCCAGTCTGAGACCCGAGTGCTCTGGAGCAGGTTTCCATCAAGGATCTCTCTGTACTTTGCTCCGTTCATTTATCCCTCGATCCTGACTTGTCTCCCAGTCCCTGCCGCTGAAAAACATCCCCACAGCATAATGCTGCCACCACCATTCTTCACCATGGGGATGGTGCCAAGTTTCCTCCAGATGGCACGCTTGGCATTCAGACCAAAGAGTTCCATCTTGGTTTCATCAGATCAGAGAAACTTTTTCCTCATGGTCTGAGAGTCCTTTAGGTGCCTTTTGGCAAACTCCAAGCGGGCTGTCATGTGCCTTTTACTGAGGAGTGGCTCACGTCTGGCCACGCTACAATAAAGGCCTGATTGGTGGAGTGCTGCAGAGATGTTTGTCTTTCTGAAAGGTTCTCCCATCTCCACAGAGGCTCTCTGGAGCTCTGTCAGAGTGACCATTGGCTTCTTGGTCACCTCCCTGACCAAGGCCCTTCTCCCCCAATTGCTCTGTTTGGCCAGGCAGCCATCTCTAGGAAGGGTCTTGTTGGTTCCAAACTTCTTCCATCTAATAATGATGGAGACCACTGTGTTCTTGGGGACCTTCAATGCTACAGACAATTTTCGGTACCCTTCCCCAGATCTGTGCCCTGACATAATCCTGTCTCGGAGCTCTACGGACAATTCCTTCGACCTCATGGCTTGGTTCTTGCTCTGACTGGCACTGTCAACTGTGGGACCTTAACATTGATTTCATTGTCATGTTTTGTCAACAATCTACACAGAATACTCTGTAAAAGTATGTGCCTATCCAAATCATGTCCAATCAATATAATTTACCACAGGTGGACTCCAATGAAGTTGTAGAAACATCTCAAAGATGATAAATGGAAACAAGATTCACCTGAGCTAAATGTAGAGTCTCATAGCAAAGGGTCGGAATACTTAAATAAGGTGTTTCTGTTTGGTATAGGTTTTATAAATATGCAAAAAATTATAAAAATGCTTTATTATGGGGTCATTATGGGGTAGATAGATGAGAATTTTTTTCATCCATTTTAGAATAAGGGAAGTGGTCTGAATTCTTTCCATCATGGCTTTGTGAAGTTTATGGAAACTCTGTACTTATGATTGTGAATCCCAGGACCAAGTTTGAGAAACGCTGCTTTAGGATGACAGTATCACAACTTCAAAGGGAGGAATGTGTTGAATTTGCACCCTTTGTCTCATCTGCTTCCATCTTTGAGAGACGTATGGTGAATATACAATGAGGTTACAGACACAATGGTTTCTTCCTTTTTAACATATCATAAACAGAAAGAGTGCACATCATACAACATCTCAAGCAACACAACTGTTCCATTATTATTATGTTTTGATTGAACCTTTATTTAACTAGACAAGTCAGTTAAGAACAAAATCTTATTTACAATGACGGCCTACCGGGGAACAGTGTGTTAACTGCATGTTCAGGGGCAGAATGACAGATTTGACCATGTCAGCTCGGGGATTCAATCTAGCAGCCTTTCGGTTACTGGCCCAACGCTCTAACCACTAGGCTACCTGCTGCCCCGGCATAACTGCTAGTACAGAAGTATACAATGTAGGTACAGTAACATTATATACAGTGAGGGAAAAAAGTATTTGATCCCCTGCTGATTTTGTACGTTTGCCCACTGACAAAGAAATGATCAGTCTATAATTTTAATGGTAGGTTTATTTGAACAGTGAGAGACAGAATAACAACAAAAAAATCCAGAAAAACGCATGTCAAAAACGTTATCAATTGATTTGCATTTTAATGAGGGAAATAAGTTTTTGACCCCTCTGCAAAACATGACTTAGTACTAGGTGGCAAAACCCTTTTTGGCAATCCCAGAGGTCAGACGTTTCTTGTAGTTGGCCACCAGGTTTGCACACATCTCAGGAGGGATTTTGTCCCACTCCTCTTTGCAGATCTTCTCCAAGTCATTAAGGTTTCGAGGCTGACGTTTGGCAACTCGAACCTTCAGCTCCCTTCACAGATTTTCTATGGGATTAAGGTCTGGAGACTTGCTAGGCCACTCGAGGACCTTAATGTGCTTCTTCTTGAGCCACTCCTTTGTTGCCTAGGCCGTGTGTTTTGGGTCATTGTCATGCTGGAATACCCATCCACGACCCATTTTCAATGCCCTGGCTGAGGGAAGGAGGTTCTCACCCAAGATTTGACTGTACATGGCCCCGTCCATCGTCCCTTTGATGCGGTGAAGTTGTCCTGTCCCCTTAGCAGAAAAACACCCCCAAAGCATAATGTTTCCACCTCCATGTTTGACGATGGGGATGGTGTTCTTGGGGTCATAGGCAGCATTCCTCCTCCTCCAAACACAGCAAGTTGAGTTGATGCCAAAGAGCTCCATTTTGGTCTCATCTGACCACAACATTTTCACCCAGTTGTCCTCTGAATCATTCAGATGTTCATTGGCAAACTTCAGACGGGCATGTATATGTGCTTTCTTGAGCAGGGGGACCTTGCGGGCGCTGCAGGATTTCAGTCCTTCAAGGCGTAATGTGTTACCAATGGTTTTCTTGGTGACTGTGGTCCCAGCTGCCTTGAGATCATTGACAAGATCCTCCCGTGTAGTTCTGGTCTGATTCCTCACCGTTCTCATGATCATTGCAACTCCACGAGGTGAGATCTTGCATGGAGCCCCAGGCCGAGGGAGATTGACAGTTCTTTTGTCTTTCTTCCATTTGCGAATAATCGCACCAACTGTTGTCACCTTCTCACCAAGCTGCTTGGCGATGGTCTTGTAGCCCATTCCAGCCTTGTGTAGGTCTACAATCTTGTCCCTGACATCCTTGGAGAGCTCTTTGGTCTTGGCCATGGTGGAGAGTTTGAAATCTGATTTTGTTGTTATTCTGTCTCTTACTGTTCTAATAAACCTACCATTAAAATTATAGACTGATCAGTTTTTTGTCAGTGGGCAAACATACAAAATCAGCAGGGGATCAAATACTTTTTTCCCTCACTGTATATGTGAAGAATAATGATGCTTGTGAGCTGATGTATACAAGAATGAAAAAGCTTATTGTAAAGCAAGATAAGGGAGAGTCTCCATACTGTATTTTGACATAAAAGGCATAGCTACTGCTTTCATTCACCAAGTGTTATTACACTGGCACAATGTACACAAGCACACACACACACACACACACACACACACACACACACACACACTTTATTGAAATTCAGATGAGTAATAAAGTCCTCACAGTTTGCAAACAGTCAAAAATGTGTTATCCAGTAACCTAACATGTTGTAGCGCTAACTGCTGTTATAGCAACACAATTTTCTTTAAATATTTACATTTATTTAATGATCAACTAAATCTTCTTCATATATTGTATGTCCTTTATTTTACAATGAAGATAAAAATTGATTTCCTTCAAGTTTTCACTGTAGTTTACTACTGCCTCCCTGACCATTCCACACAAACTTTCTGCAATAGCAAACAAGATTAATTTCCAATTAAAAATGGAAATCCACTGCAAATACAAATTGACCGATAAAGCTGTTGAGAGCAAAGCCAATAGAAAACATACATTTAAAAGGTATATTCCATTTCCAACATGGTAGTTTATCTCAGACCTACATTCAATTAAAACTAGGTTTTAAACGCAGCTAAGATTCAGGGAGTCAGGGAGTCAAGCAGGGGTTATCCTCATAGTGTTTACTTTAATAAAATGTCCTTTTGAGTATAACGTTTCTTCTTCTTTCTATACCGTTCTTATTTCACCAGGGTCTCTGTTTACGCACAGGCTCCTGCAGCATCAAAAGGCTTGATACTATATATTGATATTCCATTTGATATGTACATAAATATTCATATGAATAAATTCCATTATGTACACCTTCATCCATATTTCTTCAACACAAATGACTAAATATAATTCTAGGTCAGCCTAGACTTGACCAAGACAAGAAGTAATGTAATGTAAGTTAAGTGGTTTATCTGTTCATAAACACTGTGTTAAATAGACCCACACTGGGTGAATACACAGCGATCCAAGCCTTCAGTCCTTAACATTCAAACTGCCATGAGCTGGGTATATTTCATTATGCTTGTCTGCAGGTAAGCTCTATTGTTCTAGAGGTTTTACTCTGAGTAATTCTCTCTGTAATCCTCAGTGAGTCCCAAACAAAATAACAAAAATTGGCTGAGCCTTTAATGCTACAAAACATCCCACAGTGCTCTCTGATTGAATAACAACCTGAAGGAAACTTCAGGATGCAGGTTTATGTGTGAGATGTTGCTGTTAAGCCTTGCCTGGTGAGGCTTGAATAATCTGTCTTGGGTTCTAGATGTTTGAGGTTTATTTGCTCATTTACATTCTACCCTCAGCTCTCCCAGACAGCATCCCCCTGGAACCATACTATCCAACTCTTAAATTGATGAAAAGGAGGAGAGTATTTCAGAGAGAGTTAGAGAGATAATGTGGGTATGAAATGAATACACTACAGATGAGGAGCCACCAATCTGAACACGCAGCTAGAAATATATGCAACACATTTTTAGTACACCAAAAATATTTGTGAGTTTATTATCCTTTTTTTAATTTTATTTTTTTACATGTCCTCAATGAGTTCCTCCCTCCCCTTCACCCTGATCGTGCCTATATCTTGGCCAACAGCAGCAGAAGGGACAGACATAAGGAGAGCAACCAGAAAGAGCCGGGACCTAGATGGTGGGTGTGTGCTTTTAGAGACTCCTGGTTAATCTCTTCCTGGTTGGGTGGGCTCAGGGCATCAGCAGTGCCAGCTGGTTGGTTACGACTGGAGCACATGTCATACAGGTTACCAGAAAACTGCATCTTCTTGGACTCCTGTCGCAGAGACTCCCAGACTGCAGCAGCCTCATCAGGACAGCCAGCCATCGCCATGTTCGCACAGTCATGAAACTCATCCCAGGACCTGTAGGGGATGGAAGAGAGATGGTCACATAGCTCTTGAGTTCTTGAATAACTTTTATACGTCCATATCTTTCTAACAACCAGGTATAACAATGTAGTTCAAGACACTATCTATTATTCATCTGTGTGATACAGTAAAGGATCCCCCATGAAACCATGCTTGTAGTTATTTGGTTGCTATGGGAAGGGCTGTGTGTAAATCTATAAGGAGGAGATCAGGCAGAAGCAGATTGGTCCAACACAACATATGCCCGTAACACGACACATCATATATTCACAATCCCTGGGTACAAGTGCAGAAAGGCTAAACTTGCACTGTATTTGGATATGGGCCCTTAGTATAAACTCAACCCTAAAACAGCACATCTGCTGGGGGCTTAGGTGCATCTGTTTACCATACACACAGGAGACCTTGAGGGGAATGGGTGAAACAAAGTGGAAGCAAAATGCAGCCTTGCAAAGTCCCAGAGTCACATGTGCAGTAGAAAACAGCAGAGTAACAGCAGGTGAAGGGTAGCTTGTTAGCTAAATCTGACCGCAGTCTCTTTTCTGATTAAAATAATAAAGGATTGCTGAGGTGTTAGACTGAACACTTGATCTAAAACATACACTGCATGCTAATGCATAAACAAACACACATAAAGATACACACAAACCAAGCTTGAGGGAAACAATGACATTACCCGTTCTAATAATGGCAGATTTCCCCTTCATTTCTATTCTATACTCACAGTAAGCTCTCCTATCATTCCATAGAGAATACTGACAGTGGTGCAGCCTTGGTCTAGATGCAAATCTGAGACTTTTATCCAGGAGGGGAAATACTGCCTTTCTACTGGTCCCTGATAGATTCCTGGGAAGTGTGTGAATGCGTGCGTGTACGTGTGTTTGTGTCAAAGTGCACTGCACACACACGTACAGGTAGCTGCCAAAATAAAGGACACACCAACATAAAATATCTTAATAGGGCGTTGGGCTGCCATGATCCAGAACAGCTTCAAAGCACCTTGGCATAGACTTAAGAGTATCTGTAACTCTATTGGAGAGATGGAACACCATTCTTCTATGAGAATTTCCAAAATGTGGTGTTTTGTTGATGGTGGTGGAGAACGCTCTCTAAGGAGCCACTCAAGAATCTTCTTAAGTGTTCAATTGGGTTGCAATCTGGTGACTGAGACAGCCATTGCATATGGTTTACATCGTTTTCATGCTTATCAAACCATTCAGTGACCACTTGTGCCCTGTGGATAGGGTCATTGTCACCTGTGTGGAAGCACCCGCTTTCAATATACTTTGTATCCCTCAAGTGTTTCCATTATTTGGGCAGTTACCTGTATGCAATTGTGTGCTGACTGAGTGGCAGGATTACCTTAATTGGTATCTTAATGCTAGAAGAGATTGAGTCATTTTGACTCAATATGAATTTAAAATGCAAATATCAATTTTTATGTCATGCCCCACTCCTTGACTTTTCTTTAATAAGTCTATATAATAGACGTATTGTATGTTGTCCAAAAATGATGCAGAAAAGCAAATCCATGATTTTGTCATTTCTAGATTAGACTACTGCAATGCTCTACTTTCCGGCTACCCGGATAAAGCACTAAATAAACTTCAGTTAGTGCTAAACACGACTACTGGAATCTTGACTAGAACCCAAATATTTGATCATACTACTCTAGTGCTAGCCTCTCTACACTGGCTTCCTGTTAAGGTTAGGGCTGATTTCAAGGTTTTACTGCTAACCTACAAAGCATTACATGGGCTTGCTCCTACCTATCGCTCTGATTTGGTCCTGCCGTACATACCTACAGTCGTGGCCAAAAGTTTTGAGAATGACACAAATATAAATTTTCACAAAGTCTGCTGCCTCAGTTTGTATGATGGCAATTTGCATATGCTCCAGAATGTTATGAAGAGTGATCAGATGAATTGCAATTAATTGCAAAGTCCCTCTTTGCCATGCAAATAAACTGAATCCCCAAAAAAACATTTCCACTGCATTTCAGCCCTGCCACAAAAGGACCAGCTGACATCATGTCAGTGATTCTCTCGTTAACACAGGTGTGAGTGTTGACGAGGACAAGGCTGGAGATCACTCTGTCATGCTGATTGAGTTCGAATAACAGAGTGGAAGCTTCAAAAGGAGGGTGGTGCTTGGAATCATTGTTCTTCCTCTGTCAAACATGGTTACCTGCAAGGAAAGACGTGCCGTCATCATTGCTTTGCACAAAAAGGGCTTCACAGCCAAGGACATTGCTGCCAGTAAGATTGCACCTAAATCAACCATTTATCAGATCATCAAGAACTTCAAGGAGAGCAGTTCAATTGTTGTGAAGAAGGCTTCAGGGTGCCCAAGAAAGTCCAGTAAGCGCCAGGGCCGTCTCCAAAAGATGATTCAGCTGTGCGATCGGGGCATCACCAGTACAGAGCTTGCTCAGGAATGGCAGCAGGCAGGTGTGAGTGCATCTGCACGCACAGTGAGGCGAATACTTTTGGAGGATGGCCTGGTGTCAAGAAGGGCAGCAAAGAAGCCACTTCTCTCCAGGAAAAACAACAGGGACAAACTGATATTCTGCAAAAGGTACAGGGATTGGACTGCTGAGGACTGGGGTAAAGTCATTTTCTCTGATGAATTCCCTTTACGATTGTTTGGGGCATCTGGAAAAATGCTTGTCCGGAGAAGACAAGGTGAACGCTACCATCAGTCCTGTGTCATGCCAACAGTAAAGCATCCTGAGACCATTAATGTGTGGGGTTGCTTCTCAGCCAAGGGAGTGGGCTCACTCACAATTTTGCCTAAGAACACAACCATGAATAAAGAATGGTACCAACACATCCTCCGAGAGCAACTTCTCCCAACCATCCAGGAACAGTTTGGTGACGAACAATGCCTTTTCCAGCATGATGGAGCACATTGCCATAAGGCAAAAGTGATAACTAAGTGGCTCGGGGAACAAAACATTGATATTTTGGGTCCATGGCCAGGAAACTCCCCAGACCTTAATCCCATTGAGAACTTGTGGTCAATCCTGAAAAGGCGGGTGGACAAACAAAAACCCACAAATTCTGACAAAATCCAAGCATTGATTATGCAAGAATGGGCTGCCATCAGTCAGGATGTGGCCCAGAAGTTAATTGACAGCATGCCAGGGCAGATTGCAAAGGTCTTGAAAAAGAAGGGTCAACACTGCAAATGTTGACTCTTTGCATCAACTTCATGTAATTGTCAATAAAAGCCTTTGACACTTATGAAATGCTTGAATTATACTTCAGTATTCCATAGTAACATCTGACAAAAATATCTAAAGACACTAAAGCAGCAAACTTTGTGGAAATTAATATTTGTGTCATTCTGAAAACTTTTGGCCACGACTGTACATGTATGCTACGGTCACAAGACGCAGGTCTCCTTATTGTCCCTAAAATTTTGAAGCAAACAGCTGGAGGCTGGGCTTTCTCCTATAGAGCTCAATTTTTATGGAATGGTCTGCCTATTCATGCGAGAGACGCAGACTCTTTAAGTCTTTATTGAAGACTCATCTCTTCAGTAGGTCCTATAACTGAGTGTAGTCTGGCCCAGGGGTACGAAGATGAACGGAAAGGCACTGGAGCGACAAACGGCCCTTGCTGTATCTGCCTGGCTGGTTCGCCTCTCTCCACTGGGATTCTCTGCCTCTGACCACATTACGGGGGCTGAGCCACTGGCTTACTAGTGCTCTTACATGCCATCCCTAGAAGGGGTGCGTCACTTGAGTGGGTTGAGTCACTGACGTGATCTTCCTGTCCGGGTTGGCGCCCCCTCGGGTTCGTGCCGTGGGGGAGATCTTCATGGGCTATAATCAGCCCATTGTCTCAGGGTAGTAAGTAATTGTCTCAGGGTAGTAAGTTGATGGTTTGCGGATCTCCCTCTAGTGGTGTGGGGGCTGTGCTTTGGTCAAGTGGGTGGGGTTATATCCTGCCTAATTGGTCCTGTCCGGTGTATCGTCAGACGGGGCCACAGTGTCTCCTGACCCCTCCTGTCTCAGCCTCCAGTTTCTATGCGGCAATAGTTTATGTGTCGGGGGGTTAGGGTCAGTCTGTTATATCTGGTGTAATTCTCCTGTCTTATCTGGTGTCCTGTGTGAATTTAAGTATGCTCCCTCTAATTCTCTCTCTCTTCCTCTTCCTCCCCTCCTGGAGGACCCGAGCCCTGGGACCATGCCTCAGGACTACCTGGCCTGATGACTCCTTGCTGTCCCCAGTCCACCTGGTCGTGCTGCTGCTACAGTTTCAATTGTTCTGCTTGCAGCTATGGAACCCGGACGTGCTACCTTGTCCCGGACCTGTTGATTTTGACTCTCTCTCTCTACCGAACCTGCTGTCTCGAATTCTGAAAGCTCAGCTATGAAAAGCCAACTGACATTTACACCTGACGTGCTGACCTGTTGTACCCTCTACAACCACTGTGATTATTATTATTGACCCTGCTGGTCATCTATGAACGTTTGAACATCTTGGCCATGTACTGTTATAATCTCCACCCGGCACAGCCAGAAGAGGACTGGCCACCCCTCATAGCCTGGTGCCTCTCTAGGTTTCTGCCTTTCTAGGGAGTTTTTCCTAGCCACCGTGCTTCTACATCTGCATTGCTTGCTGTTTGGGGTTTTAGACTGGGTTTCTGTATAGCACTTTGTGACATCGGCTGATTTAAAAAAGGTCTTTATAAATAATATTGATTGATTGATTGATATGTTGTAAGAATTTAAATATCACAAACAAAATTTGTGTTATAAGCAGTTTTAAGAGGACATTTGTTTTCCCAGAGCGACAAAAAGTTACCTTATCAAATCCTCTAATATAGTCACATGCAGGTAAGACATTTTACGTTCTATATAGTATCAGAAAGGGCAGATTTGGAGGTTTCCAAAACCCTTATCATTGACAAATAACAAAAAAAATAAGAGATTAGCTCTGTTTGAAAATACAACTTTTTCTTAGCATAACCACTGTTCAATGCGCTCCACATGTGAGCATGTAGCAACAGATAGCCTACACTAACATAAACTAAAGAAAATGCTATTGTGTTCTTTTAAATAATCATTTTTCCGTATTCTGATGTTACCCAAGACCTTCATAAACACAACCAAATTATTATTTTTCCAATAGCATATATGAAATGTATTTATTAGACCGTTAGAATGTTTGAGTCAAAATGGCTGCTCATTTTCTCAAAGCGGGGTGCGTCGAGGCCTTTCTAGTGTTACGGAATATGACCAAAATAACAACATCATTGCAACGTCCACTATTTCCCTGTAGATTCCAAGCGTATTTCCAGCCCCGCAATACTGAACAGCAACTGGCTTAAGGCTGTCGATAGGACCTTCCTACATTGATGTGTAACAGTATTGCTTCCGTCCCTCTCCTTGCCCCAACCTGGGCTTGAACCAGGGATACTCTGAACACATCAACAAATGTCTCCCACGAAGCATTGTTACCTGTCGATCCACAAAAGCCATGACTGCTCCCTGAAAACTACTTCAAGGTCTAAGAGCGAGTGACATCACCGATTGAAATGCTACTAGCGCGCACCGCAAACTAGCTAGTCAATTCACACCAGTTACAGATGCAACAATGTGTCTGGGAATGGGTTGAGCTTGATGCGGTGATGCATGGAGCAGCATCTTCCATGACGATGACATTACTGTTCAAGAAATTCATAGACATTTCCAGAAGAGAAGGTATAATATTACAATGGATTACAGAATCATGTATAAATAGAATGGAAAGTGGAGATGGGTAAAGAAAGACCCTTAATCTTTAATTAGGTACTACACTATGCCTACAGCAAATGAGAAGAGCTGTCAGCATGTTAGAGAGAGATAGAGATGGACAAAGATCTGGAGGGAATTAAATAGAGGTAAAGATATGGAGGAGTCTATCTTTCAATGGTAATGAAATTATGGGTCACAGTGTTCCGTCAATTTACACATTTCAAAGTGGGAGTGTGTGTGTGTGTGTGTGTGTGTGTATAAACAACATAAAGATGAGAGGATTGTGTGTGTCTGCGTGTGTACAGATGTGTATGTGTACAGATGTGTGTGCTTACTTGCAGATGGTGTGTATCTCCTGTGTATCCTCATTCTTCTGGGCACTCTCAGTCAGGCTGTCCCCCAGAGCCATCAGACACTGAGCGAAGCCCTTATAGATGGAGTGACACCTCCTGGTGGAGGCAGCAGAGCTGGGACAGGGGCCGACGACTGGAAGGAGAGACAGAGACAGAGACATACTGTATACCATCAGCACTCTCTGTATCCCTGGCTCACAGTGGGGAGAAATGAGCATCAGGAGAGTTCAACACTGCCAAGCATGGGACTTTTGAGCGTTTTCTAAGAACTTGTTTGGTTACTTAAACAAGCTGCATCCAAGTTCTCGGTATTATACAAGGCTTGACCAACCTTGGATCCTCTATAGCTGGATCTTCTATATTTTTCTTTAACTCTCCTGACATTAAGAGACCTGGTTATGTTGCTTTGTCAGGCTATTTCAGAAAGAGTACTTCAGTCCTTGAAAACAGCATGGTTTTATACAATCCAAAGTAATGGAGTTGGAGTGCCTCACTCTGAACAACCAACCTTCAAGGCGCACACTCCAGAAAGTCCATGTATGAAAAATATGTTTGGAAAGATAATTGTGGCCCTGAAGGATGTTTTAGCTGAAGCATGTCAGAGGGGTACAGGCTGTAGTGTGAGTGACCCAGATAGAACTTAATTTCATGATCATTTAGGCTACATATGAATCCTTTTAATTTGAAGCAATTAGTGCCTGTAAGCCGTGTGAATATATATTAAAGAAAAAGTGAGTCATGAACCCACAAGATGAAACTGCTCCCTTAGAGACCTCTATCTCTTTATCCCCTATCTCTTCCCATACTTCTACCTTCCCTGGTAATACAGCCATTTGAAGGCGAACTCTCAAAGAGCGTAACGGTGGGACTAAGTGAGGTAAAACTGAGGATGGTAATTGGGTCAGACAGCGGATCACCAGAATTCTCTTCTGGTCCCTCGGGAAGGACATGTTTAATATTTAATAGGTAAGACTTATATCTGTTGTGGCAAACCTACTGATTTCAGGCAATGTTTGGCAGTGGGGGTCTAACATTTAATAAAAACCTGCAGAGAGGTATAGTCAAAAGTGTGAATACAGCCAAGAGAGATAGGTAAAGTATAAGGAACTAGAGGGAAGAGAAGTGAAGAGGAACATATGAGCCCTCTATTGAGGAAGAGAAAAACAAAAAGAGACTCCTATGTTGGTCAAAAAACAACTGTTGTCCAGCCCAGTGGTTCTTCATGTAAGCACATGTTGCTGGTGTATGCTGCTGCCTTAGGCTGCTTTTGAGCCTCAATGTAAATATTTGATAGCATGACAGACCCTGGGGGAATCCATGGATCACTCCGTTTAAAAAGCAGGCAGTCTCAGGTCAGACAGACACAACTGAGGAAAAAAAATGACGTTGTTTCAGCGTAGAAAAACATTCAATTAAGGGGTGTATTTATACCACACTCTGGTTTTTAACTTTGATAATTTACCAAACTCCCCCCTCCCTATCAATAATGATCGATAAAGATATGTGCACATCTAGCTATGCATTCCTTGAAGGTTAGAAATCTAATGATTTTCTGTGCAGATATATTCTTTCAAGAGTATTGGTGTCATTAGACAAAATAAAAGTGCAGATATCAATATCAAAAGTATACAGGGAAAATGTTGTATAAGTGTCAGGCATCATAGCCATACTGTCTCTACCACGACATACAGTAGATAGACAACTGGATGCCAAAGGCACTGTATAATCTTGCGTTTTCCTGTCATTATAGCAATGTTCCATGAGGCTTGTTACTGGAGTTTCTTTGGCTCATGATGCAACAGCACATCAGAACTACCACAGTGGAGCCTTTGCTTCCATGTACAGTATTAACCTCCCTCTTCCAGTTGCAGCCTCAGTAATGAACTGGCCTGTAAGCCAGGGTAAATATCTACAGGCCATGAGAGTGTAGCACAGAGATCAAGGTGAGTAATTGGAAGGATTCAGGAAAAGACAATGCTCACCAGACAGAGATGCTTAAAACACTGCTACTTATTCTTATTACTGCTCCTGATAATCCTCACAAAATTGCTGGTCAGGGTGGAAAATGGAAGGAGTCACTACCCAAATGAGAAAGTTTATGGTCCCGGGGGAGTTTGTAAGGCTTTTCTGGAAATCCAGTACTGTAACACCCTGATCTGTTTCACCTGTCTTTGTGCTTGTCTCCACCCCCTCCAGGTGTCACCCATCTTCCCCTTATCCCCTCAAAATCTCTCCGGGTCCTCATCGACTCTGGGGCCGATGAGAGTTTTTTGGACTCTACCCTGGCTTCCTAGCTGGGCATCCCCACTCAGCCCCTCTCCATTCCCATGGACGTTAGAGCCCTGGATAGGCCGGGTCACCGACAACACCACTCCCATCAACCTACGTGTGTCAGGGAACCACAGTGAGGCTATCCAGTTCCTGCTCACTAAGTCTCCTCAGACTCCCGTGGTATTGGGATTCTCCTGGCTCCAGCGACACAATCCCCTCATTAACTGGTCTACTGATGCCATCATGGGCTGGAGTCTGTTCTGCCACGCCCATTGCCTGAAGTCAGCACAACCTGCCCCGGACGTCTTCCTGGGGGCTCGAAAGTTGCCCCGGACCTCTCCGCCATTCCCGCGGAGTCTTTGTCTACCTCGATGACATCCTCGTCTTCTCACGCTCCACCCAAGAACATGTGCTCCATGTCTGACAGGTTCTCCAACGCCTCCTGGAGAACCAGCTGTTTGTAGAAGCAGAGAAGTGTGAGTTCCATCGCTCCACCATCCCTTTTCTGGGTTACATCATCGCTGCAGGGAGTGTACAAATGGATCCCGGGAAGGTGAGAGCGGTGGTGGATTAGCCCAAGCCTACTTCCAGGGTGCAGCTGCAACGTTTTCTGGGGATCGCCAACTTCTATCGCTGCTTTATCCAGGGTTACAGCACCCTGGCTTCCCCACTGTCTGCACTCACCTCGCCCAAGGTTCCGTTCACATGGTCTCCAGCTGCTGACCGGGCATTCCGGGATCTCAAACATCGCTCACCCCAGCTCCCATCTTGGTTCATCCTGACCTATCCCGCCAGTTTGTGGTGGAGGTCGATGCTGCGGATGTCGGAGTGGGGGCTGTTCTGTCCCAGCGTTCTTCCCTGGACCTCAAGCTACATCCCTGCACAATCGCCTCAATGCCAGAGAGAAGAACTACAATGTGGGGAATTGTGTCCTTCGCGCGGTGAAGACGGCGTTGGAGGAATGGAGGTACTGGCTGGAGGGGGCGGAACATCCGTTCATCGTGTGGACCGACCACAAGAACCTGGAGTATCTCCGTACCACCAAGTGTCTCAATTCTAGGCAACTTGATGGGCCCTGGTGTTCACACAGTTCAACTACTCCCTCTCGGGGTAGGGAGTCTGCCCGGGGTTTGCCCCTCCGGGTGGAATCCCGCGAACTCTCCCCCCGGTTTATCGGCCCGTCTCCCATCTTCAAAGTCATTAGCCCCTCTGTTGTTTGTCTTCTGTTGCCCCGTACCCTTCGTATACAGTGAGGGAAAAAAGTATTTCATCCCCTGCTGATTTTGTACGTTTGCCCACTGACAAAGAAATGATCAGTCTATAATTTTAATGGTAGGTTTATTTGAACAGTGAGAGACAGAATAACAACAAAAAAATCCAGAAAAATGCATGTAAAAAAATGTTATAAATTGATTTGCATTTTAATGACGGAAATAAGTATTTGACCGCCTCTCAATCAGAAAAATGTCTGGCTCCCAGGTGTCTTTTATACAGGTAACAAGCTGAGATTAGGAGCACACTCTTAATTAAAGGGAGTTCTCCTAATCTCAGCTTGTTACCTGTATAAAAGACACCTGTCCACAGAAGCAATCAATCAGATTCCAAACTCTCCACCATGGCCAAGACCAAAGAGCTCTCCAAGGATGTCAGGACAAGATTGTAGATCTACACAAGGCTGGAATGGGCTACAAGACCATCGCCAAGCAGCTTGGTGAGAAGGTGACAACAGTTGGTGCGATTATTCGCAAATGGAAGAAACACAAAAGAACTGTCAATCTCCCTCGGCCTGGGGCTCCATGCAAGATCTCACCTCATGGAGTTGCAATGATCATGAGAACGGTGAGGAATCAGCCCAGAACTACACGGAGGATCTTGTCAATGATCTCAAGGCAGCTGGGACCATAGTCACCAAGAAAACAACACTACGTCATGAAGGACTGAAATCCTGCAGCGCCCACAAGGTCCCCCTGCTCAAGAAAGCACATATACATGCCCGTCTGAAGTTTGCCAATGAACATCTGAATGATTCAGAGGACAACTGGGTGAAAGTGTTGTGGTCAGATGAGACCAAAATGGAGCTCTTTGGCATCAACTCAACTCGCCATGTTTGGAGGAGGAGGAATGCTGCCTATGACCCCAAGAACACCATCCCCACCGTCAAACATGGAGGTGGAAACATTATGCTTTGGGGGTGTTTTTCTGCTAAGGGGACAGGACAACTTCACTGCATCAAAGGGATGATGGATGGGGCCATGTATCGTCAAATCTTAGGTGATAACCTCCTTCCCTCAGCCAGGGCATTGAAAATGGGTTGTGGATGGGTATTCCAGCATGACAATGACCCAAAACACACGGCCAAGGCAACAAAGGAGTGGCTCAAGAAGAAGCCCATTAAGGTCCTGGAGTGGCCTAGCCAGTCTCCAGATCTTAATCCCATAGAAAATCTGTGGAGGGAGCTGAAGGTTCGAGTTGCCAAACGTCAGCCTCAAAACCTTAATGACTTGGAGAAGATCTGCAAAGAGGAGTGGGACAAAATCCCTCCTGAGATGTGTGCAAATCTGGTAGCCAACTACAAGAAACGTCTGACCTCTGTGATTGCCAACAAGGGTTTTGCCACCAAGTACTAAGTCATGTTTTGTAGAGTGGTCAAAAACTTATTTCCGTCATTAAAATGCAAATCATTTTATAACATTTTTGACATGTGTTTTTCTGGATTTTTTTGTTGTTATTCTGTCTCTTACTGTTCAAATAAACCTACCATTAAAATTATAGACTGATAATTTCTTTGTCAGTGGGCAAACGTACAAAATCAGCAGGGGATCAAATACTTTTTTCCCTCACTGTACATCCTATCTTTCATGTGTCCAGAGTTAAACCCATGTCTCAAAGCCCTTTGTCTCCTGTTTCCAGACCCAAGCCTCTACCCCGTCTCATCGACAGCCAACCAGCGTACACTGAGGCGTCTCCTGAAGGTTCGACTTCGGGGCAGGGTGTTCCAGTACTTGGTTGACTGGGAGGGTTATGGCCAGGAGGAGAGGTGCTGGGTCCTCGCCAGGGACATCCTGGACCGAGGCCTCATCGTGGATTTCCAACGCCGGCACCCCGGTCAACCAGGTAGGACGCCAGGTGCGCCCCTAGAGGGGGGGATACTGTCACACCATGATCTGTTTCACCTGTATTTGTGATTGTCTCCACCCCCTCCAGGTGTCACCCATCTTTCCCATTATCCCCTGTGTATTTATACCTGTGTTCTCTGTTTGTCATTTGTCTGTTGCCAATTCGTTTTGTTTTGTCAAGCATAGCAGCGTTTTCCCCTCTGCTCCTGTCTCTCGATTGTTCCTGTTTCCTAGTTTTCCCGGTGTTGACCCTTCTGCCTGCCCTGAGCCTGCCTTCCGTCCTGTACCTTTGCCCCACCTATCTGGATTACTGACCTTTGCCTGCCCTTGACCTGCTTTTTGCCTGCCCCTGTTTGATTAATAAACTGTTACTTCAACATTGTCTGCATCTGGGTCTTACCTGAAACGTGATAAGTACAGTCTGTTTAATACAGAGTAAAACAGAACAGCATAATGAGTTGAACTATACTATACCAACATAATATGTTATATGTTATCAAAGACCACCTTTAATAAAAATGTACTCCCTTGAAACATAAAATGTAGCTGATAACTATGTGTTTGAAGGAAATACATCAATGGAAAACAGAATTATATTTTATTTATAAGGTCCATTTGACATCACTCCATATATGATTAATCTCCAGAAGCATAAAACAGTATTAAGCATAAGAATAGACAAGATAAATACAGTATTTTTTGGTAAGATCCAGCTGACCTTAGTCCACTGTAATAACTGGGTCTGGACAGCACGCCCAGCAGACTGAGTCTTTCTCGGGACAAGCGCGCGATCTCTATTCATGAGACTGAATATGCAGCTGTTGGCAGGCGTAGTGCTGAACTAGCAGACTTGGTGCTGATGCCTGATGCACAGACTCCCCACAGGGAGCACATCACAATAAATTAAACCCATTCTTTCTCATGTGTCAATTTCTGAAAGATTCCGATAAACCCATACACAAATGCTTGTGACACCTCTAAAAATAAAACAGGACTTAGAGTTCAGCTGACCATTTTGCTGCATATAATGTTCTAATTGTACATTTCTTCCTACAGCTGGGTGTTATTTACTCTGTTCAAGTAGGAAGTGGGGAAATAATAAAGCACTACAAATCCCAGGGTCCTCTTATTCGTTGCAGGTAACCTCTTGTTGGTTTTAGTTCACCACTGAAATTCCTATCTCCAGGCGTTTAATTAAATGACCAAATGTTTTCCCTCAATCCCTTTATTATATAAAAGTAATAGTAAAAAAACTCTCCACAGACTGTTTTGTTCATTTGGTAGGGCTCTTGACTTGCTCTGACTCAAATGGCTGGAGAATGAGTGGAGTAACCAATTACAATAAGTTGTTCCTTTACCTGTGTAGTAACACTGAAATTACTACAGTAACTTATATAACGCTTACGTAATTGTCATTATGAAACTAAAGCTAATTAGATACCAATCTAAATCTAGCATTATCTGGGATCAGTGTAAAATCTGTGATAAGTATAGAGGTGTCATCTAGTAATAAGCTGATTATCTGGCTGATCTGTCAGACACATAGGGAGTGATATCTCATGCTAGGCTCCATCATACAGCCCTGCAGGAATACCTTTCAATGAGAAAGAATGGATGGTTACTCTTGCCTGCACGGTTTGACTGAACCACATTTGAAAACTGTTTTCAATCAGAAAGAATAGATAGTTACTTTGTCCGTGCAGATTGACTGAGACACATTGAAAGTGCTGATATGATCATGAATGAGAGAGGAGAGCCGCAGAAGACTGGTGTACTCTGGCCTGGGTTATTTCTAACGTCAGCTCCATACACATCCACTGGGAGGACAACTCCATCCAATACACTACGAGGTGCTCTAGAGACAGGAGCCATTAGCCAAGTTATTACACTGATATATCCGCCACATCATTAGCACTGTTACCCTCACAGGGACTGGAATTTTAATAGAAAGTCCTCTTTGTTCATCTGCGGGTGGTGCTCAGAGGTCTGTGTGGCACTGTCTGAACAGGCTCCAGTGTGGCATTGTTTAAAAAGCGTCCAGTGTGTCTGATTAGTAGCAGCTCAGTGTCTCTCTTTGTCTGAGCAAATATTCAGCGTGTCACTGTCTGAGCAGTAAAGCCAAAGGTTTTTGTCTGAGCAGGTAGCTGCTGTGTTCTACTCTCTGAGACTGAGTGGGTGGGAGGCTGGGGAGGTTTACTATGGTACTATGGTTACTCAGGCCTCTGGTGTTACATCGTTAAGGGCGAAAGCCAGGCTAATTAACCTGCCGGTGACAGCATCGCGTGCAAGAGGAATAGAGGGACTGAATTCCCACTGCAGCCTCCATGCTGGGTACAATAAGAAAGAGAGAGAAAACGAGCGATAGAGTAATAAAGAGAGAAAGAGAGAGAAAAAGGGAGAATGAGTGAGAGAGAGGGAGAGCACGCATGGGATGGGCATAAAAAACAACACCTGATAATTAGTTCTACCATACTAACTCTGTTTCCAAATAAATGCTTAACCGCTCAGATTTTTCCATTTGCACCTCAGCTCCCTTCACACAGGAGAGGAGGGATAAGAATAAAAAGCCTAGATATTAATTTTCCCAGACAGGACAATAGTGATACAGAGAGGAGCGAGAGGGATAGGTGAAGAGAAGGTGAATACAAAATGCATACTGTGCTCAAGAAAGACAAAGATTTTGCAACATCATTAGTCAATTCTGAAGCATTATGAGGAAGGAGAGGCTGGAACAACTGGGTGGAGTCTTGGTTCAACTGTAATCTATTCTAATGAGGTAAAAGCCAAGCAGGTCACACTGAAATGACTGGGTTAATGTTACTACCAACATCATGTTCATTAGGACCACCAATGTTGCTGTGTAAGTTGTCCTATAGGTGTGTGAAAATAATTGGAACAAAATGCAGACCTTGGAATATTACATGAGGCAAATCCTCTGCCTGTTTGTTAGTACAGAGAGAGAGAGGGAGAGAGAGAGAGAGGAGAGACAAGAGAACGAGAGAGAGGGAGATAAATATGCTTTACTCAGAGAGCAACCTTTCACATCAATGTAAAGAAAGAGCTTCATCAGACATTAAATACAATGCAGCTCCTTAAAGCTAGAATTCTTAATTGAATAACAAATTCAATAACACCCCGCCTCTGATTTGATAGAAAAAGCAGAGGGATGCGCCTGGAGAAATGTAACCTCCCTCAAATTCATAGACAGAGCTATGGATGCAAGGACTGACCTTCCATGATGTCAAAATTATAGTTTTAAGCATGTTTTGAGGCTATACAGTTTTTGTTGACATTTGCATTATTTACAAACATTGGAGTAAAACAAGCGTATATTTGGGGTTTTGATGGGGTACGACAGTTGAACTAAACTCACAAGGAATTTATAAGTTATATTCTTCAAGAATCAATTGCTATATATTAGGGATGTAGCGATTCACCGATACGCATCAGTCCCCGATTCAAATGTTTAAGATACGACTGCATCAGTCGGTGGACCCCAAACTGATCCAAATGTATCATGCATCGGTCAGAAAATCAATTCAAAAAAAAGTATTTAGGGAAAAAAGTATTTAGTCAGCCACCAATTGTGCAAGTTCTCCCACTTAAAAAGATGAGAGAGGCCTGTAATTTTCATCATAGGTACACGTCAACAATGACAGACAAAATGAGAAAAAAAATCCAGAAAATCACATTGTAGGATTTTTAATGAATTTATTTGCAAATTATGGTGGAAAATAAGTATTTGGTCACCTACAAACAAGCAAGATTTCTGGCTCTCACAGACCTGTAACTTCTTCTTTAAGAGTCTCCTCTGTCCTCCACTCGTTACCTGTATTAATGGCACCTGTTTGAACTTGCTATCAGTATAAAAGACACCTGTCCACAACCTCAAACAGTCACACTCCAAACTCCACTATGGCCAAGACCAAAGAGCTGTCAAAGGACACCAGAAACAAAATTGTAGACCTGCATCAGGCTGGGAAGACTGAATCTGCAATAGGTAAGCAGCTTGGTTTGAAGAAATCAACTGTGGGAGCAATTATTAGGAAATGGAAAACATACAAGACCACTCATAATCTCCCTCGATCTGGGGCTCCACGCAAGATCTCACCCCGTGGGGTCAAAATGATCACAAGAACGGTGAGCAAAAATCCCAGAACCACACGGGGGGACCTAGTGAATGACCTGCAGAGAGCTGGGACCAAAGTAACAAAGCCTACCATCAGTAACACACTACGCCGCCAGGGACTCAAATCCTGCAGTGCCACACATGTCCCCCTGCTTAAGCCAGTACATGTCCAGGCCCGTCTGAAATTTGCTAGAGAGCATTTGGATGATCCAGAAGAGGATTGGGAGAATGTTATATGGTCAGATGAAACCAAAATAGAACTTTTTGGTAAAAACTCAACTCGTCGTGTTTGGAGGACAAAGAATGCTGAGTTGCATCCAAAGAACACCATACCTACTGTGAAGCATGGGGGTGGAAACATCATGCTTTGGGGCTGTTTTTCTGCAAAGGGACCAGGATGACTGATCCGTGTAAAGGAAAGAATGAATGGGGCCATGTATCGTGAGATTTTGAGTGAAAACCTCCTTCCATCAGCAAGGGCATTGAAGGTGAAACGTGGCTGGGTCTTTCAGCATGACAATGATCCCAAACACACCGCCCGGGCAACGAAGGAGTGGCTTCGTAAGAAGCATTTCAAGGTCCTGGAGTGGCCTAGCCAGTCTCCAGATCTCAACCCCATAGAAAATCTTTGGAGGGAGTTGAAAGTCCGTGTTGCCCAGCGACAGCCCCAAAACATCACTGCTCTAGAGGAGATCTGCATGGAGGAATGGGCCAAAATACCAGCAACAGTGTGTGAAAACCTTGTGAAGACTTACAGAAAACGTTTGACCTGTGTCATTGCCAACAAAGGGTATTTAACAAAGTATTGAGATAAACTTTTGTTATTGACCAAATACTTATTTTCCACCACAATTTGCAAATAAATTCATAAAAAATCCTACAATGTGATTTTCTGGATTTTTTTTCTCATTTTGTCTGTCATTGTTGACGTGTACCTATGATGAAAATTACAGACCTCTCTCATCTTTTTAAGTGGGAGAACATGCACAGTTGGTGGCTGACTAAATACTTTTTTCCCCCACTGTAGATATAAAATAACATATATATATATACATATATATTATTTTTTATTTATTTTTTATTGCTCTTTAAAGTTTCTTTCTACCTTCTGAAAATAGTTAATAGCTTATGACAACTGATGCGTCCTCACTACGGAAGCCCTGAAGCCCAAGGTACAAAAACAAGTAGACTTTTGGAATTATCTTGTTTTAACAACTTAGTATATAATTTGAAAGACTTAGTATCTCGTTCGAATGACTTAGTATTTTGTTTGAACAACTTAGTTGTTCTTTTGTCTAATTAGGCTTAATTTGTTATGCAGCTTGTCAGACAGTGTAAAGGTTGCTGCAGCCATTCATTCATTGGAGCGAGGAGCAAAGTAAATCGAGCAGATTTAAAAAAGTGTGTCAGCCTTCTCTCCCACTTCAATTTCACTCTGGTACTGCTCAGCCACAAGCTTTGGGCATGCTCTGCCTAGCATTTTTCATTTCCTTTATCGCTATTCTTTTAATTAGGACTATTTTGTCTTAATGATTTTGCGTACCCCACCCACAGTAGTCTATATCTAGTTTCTATTCTACTTTCTAACATTAGGATATGTGACCCGTTTCATGAAAGTAGGCTTACGTCACTACTTCAATGTTTTTTTAAATATTTTTTTATCAAAATGCGTTTTTTTGCAGAAATGCCTTCAAGAACAAACTGAAATGCCATCCGTAAATAAAAATAAAATAGTTAAATTACGAGCCTAGTTGGTTTAGCCACGGACAAATACAGGAACCTTCCCGCTAGCCATGATTGGCTGAGATAATGGTTGGGCTGGACATGCTGAGAGATAAGTTCGGATTGGTCTGTCATGTAGCGTGCTTCTGTCTATAACATGAGCTGCTCAGTATGTGTGGACAATCCTGTCTACTGCAGCTTTTTTAAAGATATCTCAACATTGCTGCCATGAAGTTAATAGCGCTATCGACAAAGCTCAGTGGAAAAAGTTGTAATGGACTACTTTTTGGTGGATGAGCGTGCCATGTTGACACTCTCTGACTCTGAAAATGAATCAGACAATGAGGAAATCCCTGATTTAGGTAAAATAATTTGAATTGATCCAGACATTGTAGAGTCTTCTGATGACAATGGTGGGGAAGAAACAGTGTCGTTGTCACGGAAGAAGTTGACCGAGATTTGAAATCAGTGGAATGCCTGGTGGAAGTAGAGAGATTAATGCCAAATGCGGAGAGAGTATATAAAGAGAACACAGAAAGAAGGCTGTTGTACAAAACACCTGTCTCTAGATTACATCTTCAAACTAAGGGCAACAATGGCATCCATGACAGAGAGGGAGAAGCGTTCTTCCAGGTAAGCGTCTAGCTACATTTTCAAATATTATACGTTTCAAATTTTGTCAGAAAGTTATTTTCATTGCAAGTGAAAACGTACTGTTAGCTAGCTAGCTAACGTTAACTGGCTGGCTCGCTAGGTAACGTTAAGTGTATGATCTGTGTAGTAACATTATTTATATCTCAGAAAGCCATTTGCATTGCTAGTTATAGCCTAATGTTAGCTAGCTGGCTGACATTGAACGTAGTTGGTTAGCTATAGCTACCTGCATATTCATGCATGGTAGTTTTACCGCATTCAAAAAAACTGGGAACTCAAGGTCAAATCATGACGTCAGTGATCTTCAGGTCGGAGCTCTACAAAGAGGTCCGAGTTCCCGCGTTGGAATTCTGAGTTGGATTTTTTTTCGGAGTTCCCAGTTGTTTTGAATGCTAGGAAGTGAGAGATCTCCCAGTTCCCAGTTGTTTTGAATACGGCATTAGAGTTGGGATTATGGTTCATTGTCTAAACAGAAGACTCAATCCACTATGCAAGTAACAATTTCACTGTACAGTTTACACCTTCTGTATCCTGTGCATGTGACAATTAAATATATATTATATTTGATATAGAGTGTGTTTCCCAGAGACGGTAATGTGAAGAACAACATAACCTGCACCAAAGTGAGATTAGGACATAGGCCAAGGACTAGATAAAGTGTATTTTTAGTATTACCTTTTGCTACTACTTTCATCACATTTAGATTTGAAATCTTTGGTTGTTTACTACACTGTGCATCCTTAAAAAGATGGGTTGGGCTAAGGCTTAAGAGGGTGTGAATGATGTTGAATGGGTGTAGACAAAAAAGGGCTCTCCAGTATGTGTACCAAAACATTCACAGGCCATTTTCTCAAAAGTGGGGTTACAAGTTTATCAACTTTCATAGCAGAATTACATTCCCATTGTTCCTCAACTTCAGTGTATGATATACCATTTTCTAACTCGGAGTCTCTACTTTTATCCAATGTAAAAAACACAATTTCAAATTTTGCTACATACGACCGAATCCATGTGGTGAGTCACAAATGTAGTTTATATTTTGAAGAACTTCAAATGTATTAACAGATGTTTTAGGTTGGCAATATATAGGCTATTGTAAACTGTATTTTAGTTTTTCTTGGAATAGAAACACGATAATATAAATCAATTTAATTAGAAATAAAACATAAAAGGGGCGGCAGGTAGCCTGGCGGTTAGGAGCATTGGGCCAGTAACCGAAAGGTTACTGATTCTAATCCCTGAGCCGACTAGGTGAAAAATCTGTCGATGTGCCCTCGAGCAAGGCCCTTAACCCTGATTGCTCCTATAAATCGCTCTGGATGACTACAAGCTTTACATGTGCATTGAGCGTGGGAAATGCACTCTACAAATTAATATTATTATTATTATTATTAAGACAGAAAATACACGTTAAAGCTTAATTATATAATGGAATATTTGTGGGAATATAGCCATAATATAAACAATAGAAAGGAGAATGGAATATATTTTAATAGCCTAAAATTGAAAAATAAATTGAGATGAAGCCGCCCCCTTGTGGGAATGCTATTTAAAAAAATATATATTTTAGTGTCTATTGTGCGATTTTGTTTTATTTGATTATAGAAAGAAAAGAAGTGGGTGGCAAGTATGGTGCAGTAAACTTTTGTGATTTTTTTACAGAAAATACACTGCTCAAAAAAATAAAGGGGACTCAGATGAAAGCAGGTTCACACTGAGAACATGTGACAGACATGACAGAGTCTGGAGACGCCGTGGAGAACGTTCTGCTGCCTGCAACATCCTCCAGCATGACCGGTTTGGCGGTGGGTCAGTCATGGTGTGGGGTGGCATTTCTTTGGGGGGCCGCACAGCCCTCCATGTGCTCGCCAGAGGTAGCCTGACTGGGTTCCTCCTAATGCAAGACAATGCTAGACCTCATGTGGCTGGAGTGTGTCAGCAGTTCCTGCAAGAGGAAGGCATTGATGCTATTGACTGGCCCGCCCGTTCCCCAGACCTGAATCCAATTGAGTACATCTGGGACATCATGTCTCGCTCCATCCACCAACGCCACGTTGCACCACAGACTGTCCAGGAGTTGGCGGATGCTTTAGTCCAGGTCTGGGAGGAGATCCCTCAGGAGACCATCCGCCACCTCATCAGGAGCATGCCCAGGCGTTGTAGGGAGGTCATACAGGCACGTGGAGGCCACACACACTACTGAGCCTCATTTTGACTTGTTTTAAGGACATTACATCAAAGTTGGATCAGCCTGTAGTGTGGTTTTCCACTTTAATTTTGAGTGTGACTCCAAATCCAGACCTCCATGGGATGATAAATTGGATTTCCATTGATTATTTTTGTGTGATTTTGTTGTCAGCACATTCAACTATGTAAAGAAAAAAGTATTTAATAAGATTATTTAATTCATTCAGATCTAGGATGTGTTATTTTAGTGTTCCCTTTATTTTTTTGAGCAGTATATATACATGTCATGTCCTGACCAGTAAAAGGGGTTGTTTGTTATTGTAGTTTGGTCAGGGCGTGGCAGGGGGTGTTTGTTTAGTGTGTTTCGGGGTTTTGGGGCAATGTTCTATGTTAGTATATTTCTATGTCTATTTAGTCTATTTCTATGTCCAGGGTTTTTTGGTTTGGCCTTCAATTAGAAGCAGCTGTTCTTCGTTGCTTTGACTTGGAGGCCATATTTAAGTAAGGGGTTTTTATCACTGTGTTTGTGGGTAGTTGTTCCGTGTATAGCGTGTTGCCTTACAGGACTGTCTTCGTCGGTGTTTGTTATTTTGTTAAGTGTTCAAGTTTCCTTCTAAATAAAAGAAGATGAGTATACACATTCCCGCTGCGTTTTGGTCTACTCCATACGACGAACGTGACAATACAAAAGAATACATATTGGAGTAGATCAGCCTGAATATCAGGGTGCACAACTGCAACGCGTTTCGACCACTAAGTGTATTTAGGGATCCATGTTCAATCCACTTGGGTCTATTGACCCAGCTAGGGATATTTACATTTTACATTTAAGTCATTTAGCAGACGCTCTTATCCAGAGCGACTTACAAATGTACTACAGACTGGTGCTGAAAGACATATCCAAACTAGAGGCCTGTATCCCCTATGTCAGGGATAACTTTAACCGCTCTGAGAAACAATCCCTTAAACACCCCCTAGAGTCAACGTCAGCGTCCCGCGGGAATATAATTAGAATAATAAACGTCTGTCAGTTTAAGCAACTGAATACCTCATGAAGCTGGTTGAGAGAATGCCAGTGTGCAAAGCTGTCATCAAGGCAAAGGGTGTCGACTTAGAAAAATCGGAAATATAAAATATATTTTGATTTGTTTAACACTTTTGTGTTTACTACATGATTCCATATGTGTTATTTCATAGTTTTGATGTCTTTACTATTATTCTACAATATAGAAAATAGTACAAATATAGAAAAACCTTTGAAGGAGTATGTGTGTCCAAACTCTTGACTGGTACTGTACATGTCGACCGTTTTGCTCTACGACCCCCACAAGCGTTTTGGGACTTGTCTGTAATTGGTAGAGCCAATCTGCCAAATTCTGTCTGTATCGTACTAATATGGATTGTATGGGCTAATAGCAGTAAGGCCAAATAAAAAATGTCACAAAATAATTTTTGTTGATTTTTACTCAGAGGGGTCTTAAAATTCTAAATCAAATAGCTAAATGATCTTTGGTAGGACCTTCTTAAAACAATTACATATAGCTTAGTAGAACCCCCCCCCCCCCCCCCCCCCAGGATGCTTTCAAATCAATATTTTTGGCTTTGCCTTTTTGCGGTTCTATTGAAAGTTGGAAAGCTTCTTTATGTTTCAGTAAAGCATTAGCCAACGCTTTAAAGATTAAACAAAGAGTACATTTTCATGATGACAATCTCCATTTTATTTTCGTGCAAAAAAAATCCTGTTCAAATCAAATCAAATTGTATTGCTCACATACACATATTTAGCAGATGTTATTGCGGGTGTAGTGAAATGCTTGTTATTGTGAACTGTAGGCTATAGCAAGTTAAACCATTGAATTGAAGGCCTATCACAAACCTCTTTTTGTAGGTGATTCTGCTAGGCTAATAAGAGCATGTTGTTCTCAGAAAAAAACTGCCTATTATCTCTGAAGTTCATTCATTTATTGTTCATGTATACTTTAACTGTACATTTAGGCTACTGTTAAAGCGCTCACATAGGCTCCTTCTCTGCCAGAGCACATGAGATAACTAGTCCGACCGGTAAGTGCGGTCTAAGTAATTCCCATATGATATCATGTTACCTCCCTACATTGATTCTATGATGGAAAACCGTTGTTCACCTCTTGTGTCGCACACATTTCATTCAACATTTAATTCTAGCTCACAATCAAGGACGGCTGTGCATTCCCTCCAGCAGTGAGTGTAGGCTTATGACTAGGTAGCCTTCCTACTGGGCAAAACTGGTTGAATCAACGTTGTTTCCACGTCATTTTAACAAAACAATTTAATCTGATGAAGTTGAATCAACACAGAGTCATCAACGTAATACTTTTTTTTTTTTTTTACCTAAATCCAATGACTTGGTGACATTTTTCATTCATTTCAAGTTGAATTCACATTAGCTGACAACTAAACCAAATGTAAATCAAAACTAGACGTTAAACTGACATTTGTGACAATTGGGTCCATTTTACAGGAGCCTACCTAAAATATATGTTAATACATTTGGTATTTGGTATTTTATTAGGATCCTATTAGCTGTTGCAAAAGCAACAGCTACTCTTCCTGGGGTCCACACAAAACATGAACCATAATACAGAATGACATAATACAGAACATCAATAGACTAGAACAGCTCAAGGACAGAACTATATAAACATTTTTGAAAGGCACACGTAGCCTACATATCAAATCATACACACAAACTATCTATGTCAAATAGGGGAGAGACGTTGTGCCACGAGGTGTTGCTTTATCTGTTTTTTGAAACCAGGTTTGCTGCTTATTTGAGCAATATGAGATGTAAGGAAGTTCCATGCAATAAGGGCTCTATATAATACTGTACGCTTTCTTGAATTTGTTCTGGATTTGGGGACAGCGAAAAGACCCCTGGTGGCATGTCTGGTGGGATAAGTGTGTGTCAGAGCTGTGTGTAAGTTGACTATGCAAACAATTTTGGATTTTCAACACATTAATGTTTCTTATAAAAGAAGTGATGCAGTCAGCCTCTGATATCCAAGATGGCGTAGCAGTAAGACGTGAGTTGTTTAGTCCCATGTAATTATTCATTTTTTAAAATATATATTTCAATCTCTTTTTTCCATTTTCGAATTAAATATACCTTCCTGCAACCCACCTCACCCAATGTGGTACGGATCTGCTATTTTTTAGACCTAATAACTGGAACCTCCATCAGAAGCTAACCAGCTAATTAGCTACTAGCTATTTAGTCATTGTTAGCCACTGCTAGCGGTCTTTACCTTTAGCTCAGACACCAGCCGCTTTAGCTCAGATAATACCTGCCAGTCTGCACAGCGCGATATCAGCCCTGAGCATATTGGACTGCTTTTTTCCACTACATCACCGGATTCCTGCCGCAGGCTCTGGACCATTACACAGGATCATCACAGCTAGCTAGCTGCTACCAAGTGGCTATTGTGGCTAACACCCTTTTCCAGAAGCAAGCACCAGTTAGCCTCGAGTTAGCCTCGAGCTAGGCCCATCTCCCGGCTAGCCAACAAAGTACACCAACTACAATACCTCTCTTGCCAATTGGCCTGAACCCTTTGTCAACACTGAGTCCCGCCAATCCATCACGACTGGTCTGCTGACGTAATTCGGCCGACGCGCTCACCGGTCTCTGCATCGTGGATGTCGGTGAAGACCAATCTGCTAGCCCCGGCCCGCTAGCTTTCTGAACGCCGGTACTTAATTTAGTTTATCTGTCGGCCCCAGCCTCGAACTCAGGCCTTGCGTGTAGCTAACTGACCCTCTCTGCCCATTCATCGCCATTTACCCGTTGTTGTTGTCTTAGCTGTTTACCCGTTATTGTCTTACCCGTTGTTGTCTTAGCTCTCCCAATCAACACCTGTGATTGTTTTATGCCTCTCTCTAATGTCAACATGCCTTGTATACTGTTGTTTAGGGCAGCTCTCATTGTTTTATTTTACTGCGGAGCCCCTAGTCCCGCTCAACATGCCTTAGAATGCTCCTTTGTCCCACCCACCACACATGCAGAGACCTCACCTAGCTTAAGTGGCGCCTCCAGAGATGCAACCTTTTTCATCGTCACTCAATGCCTAGGTTTACCTCCACTGTACTCGCACCCTACCATAACCTTGTCTGTACATTATGCCCTGAATCTATCCTACCACGCCCAGAAATCTGCTCCTTTTATTCTCTGTTCCCAACGCACTAGACGACCAGTTCTTATAGACTTTAGCCGTAACCTCATCCTACTCCTCCTCTGTTTCTCTGGTGATGTAGAGGTTAATCCGGGCCCTGTATGTCCTCAGGCGCTCTCATTTGTTGACTTCTGTAACCGTAAAAGCCTTGGGTTCATGCATGTTAACATCAGAAGCCTCCTCCCTAAGTTTGCTTTATTCACTGCAACACTCCAACACTCTACTCAGCAAATTGGATGCAGTCTATCACAGTGCCATCCGTTTGGTCACCAAAGCCCCATATATTACCCACCACTGCGACCTGTATGCTCTCGTTGGCTGGTCCTCCCTACATATTCGTCGCCAAACCCACTGGCTCCAGGTCATCTATAAGTCTCTGCTAGGTAAAGCTCCATCTTATCTCAGCTCACTGGTCACAATAGCAACAACCACACGTAGCACACACTCCAGCAGGTATATTTCACTGGTCATCCCCAAAGCCAACACCCACTTTGGCCGCCTCTCCTTCCAGTTCTCTGCTGCCAATGACTGGAACGAATTGCAAAAATCACTGATGTTTGAGACATATCTCACTCACTAACTTTAAGCATCAGCTGTCAGAGCAGCTTACCGATCGCTGCAGCTGTACACAGCCCATCTGTAAATAGCCCATCCAACCAACTACCTACCTCATCCCCATATTTGTTTTTTGTTTTTCTGCTCTTTTGCACACCAGTATTTCTACTTGCACATCCTAATCTGCACATCTATCACTCCAGTGTTAATTGCTAAATTGTAATTACTTCGCCACTATGGCCTATTTATTGCCTTACCTCCTTACTTCATTTGCACACACCGTATACAGATTTTTCTATTGTGTTATTGACTGTACGTTTGTTTATCCCATGTGTAACTCGGTGTTGTTGTTTTTGTCGCACTGCTTTGCTTTATCTTGGCCAGGTCGCAATTGTAAATGAGAACTTGTTCTCAACTGGCCTACCTGGTTAAATAAAGGTGAAATAAAAATAAAATAAAAAACTCTTATCCAAGAGAGACTGGCATGCATAGTATTTACTGTATATCAGCCTTCTGATTACAATGAAGAGCAGAACGTGTTGCTCTCTTCTGGGCGAACTTAACTAGGGCTTTCCTTGCAGCACTGGACCACACGACTGGACAATAATCAAGATTAGACAAAACTAAAGCTGAAGAACTTGCTTTTTGGAGTGTTGTGTCAAAAAAGCAGAGCATGTCTTTATTACGGCCAGACCTCTCCCCATCTTGAAAAATAGAAACTACATATCCGAATGTTAGAAAGTAGAATATAAGGTTACTGTGGGTGGGGTAGGCTAAATAATTACAACCGAATAGGCCTATTTAAAAGGATTGTGATAAAGGAAATGAAAAATGCTAGGCAGAGCATGCCCAGTACTTGTGGCTGAGCAGTACCAGAGCAAAATTGGAGCGGGAGAGAAGGCTGACACCATTTTTAAAATCTGCTTGAATTACGCTCTGCTCCTCTCTCTACACTCACCCACTTACATGCTCTGGCATTAAAAAGTAGCCCTGCTTTAGGCTAACAAAGAACTGTCAATGAATAATCATGTCAATGGATGGAAACAGTGAATGAGTGGCTGCAGCAACCATTACACAGTCTGACGAGCTGCATAACAAATTAGGCCTAATTAGACAAAATAACAATTAAGTCATTCAAATAAAATAAGTCGTTCAAACGACTTACTATCTCGTTTGAACATTTTAGTATTTCGTTTTTTTACTAAGTCGTTGAAACAAGATATTAAGTCCTTCAAACGAAATACTAAGTCGTTCAAATGAGATAATTCCAATAACCCCAGTGAATATCAGTAGCCTAGTCAAACTGCCTCGGTCGCTGACAAACATGAGGTCTGTTCCTGATCTACACGGCACCTTCAGCATTCAAATGCTAAATTGGCTTGTGTGATATTAGGCATTATTAGTTGAATGACAAACTATGTAATTTGCTAAGTTATTGTTATCTATGTGCTGTTAAAAATTGTGTTTTACTAGAATAAAAGTAAGCTACCAGAGAATCAACTCTGGCTATAGGCTACCTGCTGAACGGGGCTACAATAGATTTTGTTTTGATTGTTCAGGTTTACCATCAGCAATAGTTTTGGTAATTTTGTTTTAAACAATCAGCGTACATCATCATTTTTAGATGATGACGGGGTAAAGTTGATAATTTCATAACGAGGACAGCAATCACTTTGCGAGGTGCACTGGATGGCAAAAGCGGAATGAGAAAAGCTAAAAACAAAACACCCAAACGGTCAAAACCATTCGATTTTGAGATGGAGGTGAAATCCAAAGTTGTGCTATGTCATAGTTAATTAGTAAACAATGCATATTGATACATTACTAGCTCAAACACTTAATCTGCAAAAGTGACAAGTTAATTAGTGGGTGATGGTGATAAAAAAAAACAACATAGGCTACATTTTTCCACCTAATCTGATAGTAGTGGGGTGGTAGATTCCTAGTCTCCCTTTTCTAATCAAACTAAATATTTTCAAACTAAAAGAAATCGTTCCTATATATCGTATCGGAGCCCATGTATCTAAATACGAATTGAATCGTCTTGAAAGGGAAAGATGCAAATCCCGGTTATTTATCATTCATTTACAAGTCCCAAAATGTATGTAACAAGTAAGGATTCCATTTTTAAGCCTACTCTATCTCTTGAACTGTCTTCCTCTCTCTCTCTCTCTAAAGGTCTGATTAATCTGTAAGAAAAAATACTTGCCATGTAACTATTTCTCTGGCTCAGAAGTGCTTCAAGGGCACAGATGAAGAGAGAAAAGATATTTAATGTGCAAGCTTCTTTCATATTCATTCTTTAGCACACTGTTTTATAAACACAAACACACACTCAAGCACCAAAACACGTAAACATACACACACTTTAACAAAATGAACACAACACATGGACACACAGAAACACCACACACTCACTCCTCTATATCTCCTCCAACTCCATGCCCCATGGGAGTGTTGTTGCTATGGTGGTGGAGGGTGTAGGGATCTCTGGGCGGCTGCATCCCCCTCTTCTCCCCTCTCCTCCCTTCCCCTCAGCAGAGTCTGAGCGCTACCTTTGATCACAGGCAGATGAGGCATGGCTGCTCCAATAACCCTCACTAACAAAAAGCACTGTTTTCTGCTCCGAAAAACAGATAAGAAAAAGACATAGAGCCAATGAGATAGGACTGCCTTTTGATTACAATCAGTGATGGTGTCCTACTTGAGACAGTTAAGATATAAGGGCTCTATAATGCTGTCTGACAACAAAAAAAAACTACTCAGATACTCACAGAAAGGCCAGAAAAAAGGCTGTGAAAGATGCACAAGAATCCCATCTGTCATCCACTGTGTTAGGAGTTCTTCTACATAAAACAGCTGTCTATTAAGAGCGACTGCCCCTAAAAAGCTACTTCTCGCTTTGATTGCGGCCTATATGTGGCATCGATATGAGTCAGAAACACTTATTCTAGTGTCATAATTGACTACAATGTGTAAATAGGATAATTTTGATCATGAAGTCAGTCTCGTCCAAAACTGAGATTTGCAAGGTGATAGAAAAATAGTGTGTGTCACGGAATGAATGGTACCATAACAGTTTTCCTTGGGTTAGGTTTATTTCAATCGTGCCCACATGCCCACAGATGGCAGCGCCTATGGGGTTAGTTAGGGACCATCAGTAAATTACCAATGTACTTGGGACAATATTTTAAAATTTCAACAGATCCAAATTTCAATTACTTAAAAACCTCAAACCATCTATAAATTGTAGAATGCATACACAAATATTGAAAGCATTTAATGAGACAACTAAAAGATGTGCAACATGAAAATATTGTCCCATTTACATTGTGTAATTTATTGATTGTCCCTAACTAGCCCCAGAGATGTCAAACCAACTTTGCCACAGTCGCACACACTGAAGCTAATTGGTGAAAGAAGTACACAGTTATTCACCCTACGTGGCTTCAAGGCACAAGACCTGGTTGGACTGTTTCAAGTTATCTAGAAGGGTGACTAACTGTGTACTGTTTTGGCAGAGTGAATATACAAACGCTTCCCATGTGCAAACACACACAAGAGACACCCACATTAAGTTGAAGTTGATAGATCACAAAATTGTATCAAACTAACAGATATCATACAGTACAGGGTCAGACTTATTACAGAAAAATATTGTAGGCCTATGTAAGAGCAGAGAGAGAGAATCAAAAATCAAGTTAGAATCCTAAAAGATTACTTTTATCTGTGATAAAAGTAGTGTTAATAGTGGAAACTGGTGTAGGAAACACCCACTGACTTGACATAAATTGATAAAATTATACTTTGGTGCAATTAGTGTTATGCATTTCTCGCATCTTCATTTCATCTCTGTCAGTTTGGTTACATTAGGGCACGTGCCCTCAAGGAAAACTGTTTGAAGGATAAAGTTAACTAATTTCTTTCTCTTGATTCACTCTCAATTCCTCCCCGACCTCCCTTTATGCCTTTACACCTTCTGCTCAACAGTATGAATTCAACAGTATGCAAACTGAAGTGGGTCTAAGGTGTCAGGTAAGGTGGAGGTGATATAATCTTTAACTAGCCTCTCAAAGCACTTCATGATGACAGAAGTGAGTGCTACAGGGTGACAGTCTGCAGCCCCCGGCCTCACGCTACTAGACTCTGAAGTCAAATGTTTTTTGTTTGCAGATAATCTGGTGCTTCTGTCCACAACCGAGGAGGGCCTACAGCAGCACCTAGATCTTTGATACAGATTCTCTCAGACTTGGGCCCTGATGGAAAATCTTAGTAAGACAAAAATAATGGTGTTCCAAAAAATACAATTTCTATCTAGATACCGTTGCCCTAGAACAGACAAAGAATTATACCTACTTCAGCCTAAACATCAACCCCACAGGTAATTTCCACAAGGCTGTGAACGTTAACAAGATGGCACCGACAGAGATGGCCGCCTCGGTTCGAGTCCTTAGGAAACTATGCAGTATTTTGTTTTTTTATGTATTATTTCTTACATTGTTACCCCAGGAAATCTTACGTCTTATTACATACAGCCGGGAAGAACTATTGGATATAAGAGCAACGTCAACTTAGCAACATTACGACCAAAAATACAACTTTCCCAAAGCGGATTCTCTGTTCGGACCACCACCCAGGACAATGGATCTAATCCCAGAAGCCGACCCAAAACAACGGCGCCGCAGAAGGGGCAGACGGAGCGGCCTCCTGGTCAGGCTCCATAGACGTGCACATCGCCCACCACTCCCGAGTATACTACTCGCCAATATCCAGTCTCTTGACAACAAGGTAGATGAAATTCGAACAAGGGTTGCCTTCCAGAGAGACATCAGAGATTGTAACATTCTCTGTTTCACAGAAATATGGCTCTCTCGGGATATGTTGTCGGAATCGGTTCAGCCACCGGGCTTCTCCATGTACCATCCCGACAGAGATTAACAGCTCTCTGGGAAGAGGAAGGGCGGGGGTGTATGCTTCATGATTAACGACTCATGGTGTAATCATAACAACATACATGAACTCAAGTCCTTCTGCTCACCGACCTAGAATTCTTTACAATCAAATGTTGCCATATTACCTCCCAAGACATTTCTCATCAGTTATCGTCACTGCCACGTACATTCCCCCTCAAGCAGAAACCAAGACGGCCCTCAAGGAACTTCACTGGACTCTATGTAAACTGCAAACCACATATCCTGAGGCTGCATATATTGTAGCTGGGGACTTTAACAAAGCAAATTTTAGAACAAGGCTACCTAAATTCTATCAGCATATTGATTGCACTACACCCGGGGGTAATACACTCGATCACTGCTCCTCTAACTGCCGCGATGCATACAAAGCCCTCCCCCGCCCTCCCTTCGCAAATCCAACCATGACGCCATCTTGCTCCTACCGTCTTATAGGCAGAAACTCAAACAGGATGTACCAGTGACTAGAACCATTCAACGCTGGTCTGACCAATCGGAATCCACCCTTCAAGATTGTTTTGATCTCGCAGACTGGGATATGTTTCGGTCAGCCTCAGAGAACAACATTGATCTATACGCTGACTCGGTGAGTGAGTTTATAAAGAAGTGCATTGGAGATGTTGTACCTTCTGTGACTATTAAAACCTACCCTAACCAGAAACCGTGGATGGATGGTGGAATTCGCGCAAATCTGAAAGCGCGAACCACCGTATTTAACCATGGAAAGCGGTCTGGAAATATGGCTGAATATAAACAGTGTAGTTATTCCCTCCGCAAGGCAATCAAACAAGTGAAATGCTGGTACAGGGACAAAGTGGAGTCACAATTCAACGGCTCAGACACGAGACGTATGTGGCAGGGTCTACAGGAAATCATAGACTACAATAAGAAAACCAGCCAAATCACGGACATCGACGTCATGCTTCCAGACAAACTAAACACCTGCTTTGCCTGCTTTCACGATAATATAGTGCCACCGTCGCGGCCCGCTAACAAGGACTGCGCCCTCCCCCTCTCCTTCTCCTTCTCTGTGGCCAACGTGAGTAAAACATTTAAAAGTGTTAACCCTTGCAAGGCTGCTGGCCCAGACGGCATCCCTAGCCGCATCTACAGAGCATGCGCAGACCAGCTGGCTGGTGTGTTTACAGACATATTCAATACCTCCCTATCCCAGTCTGCTGTCCCCACATGCTTCAAGATGGCCACCATTGTTCCTGTACCCAAGAAGGCAAAGATAACTGAACTAAATTACTACCCCACAATAGCACTCACTTCTGTCATCATGAAGTGCTTTGAGAGACCAGTCAAGGATCATATCACCTCCACCTTATTCGCCACCCTATACCCACTTCAGTTTGCTTACCGTCCCAACAGGTCCACAGACGATGCAATCGCCATCACACTGCACACTGCCCTATCCCATCTGGACAAGAGGAATATCTATGTAAGAATGCTGTTCATTGACTACAGTTCAGCATTTAACACCATAGTACCCTCCAAGCTCATCATCAAGCTGGAGACCCTGGGTCTCAACCCCGCCCTGTGCAATTGGGTCCTGGACTTTCAGACGGGCCGTGCCCAGGTGGTGAAGGGAGGAAACAACATCTCCACTTTGCTGACCCTCAACACTGGGGCCCCACAAGGGTGTGTGCTCAGCCTCCTCCTGTACTCCCTGTTCACCCACAACTGCGTGGCAATGCACGCCTCCAACTCAATCATCAAGTTTGCAGACGACACAACAGAAGTGGGCTTGATTACCAACAACAACGAGACGGCCTACAGGGAGGAGGTGAGGGCACTCGGAGTGTGGTGTCAGGAAAACGACCTCTCACTCAACGTCAACAAAAGAAAGGAGATGATCGTGGACTTCAGGAAACAGCAGAGGGAGCACCCCCCTATCCACATCGATGGGACAGCAGTGAAGAAGGTGGAAAGTTTTACGTTCCTCGGCGTACACATCACAGACAAACTGAAATGGTCCACTCACACAGACAGTGTGGAGGCTGAAGAAATTTGGTTTGTCACCCAAAACCCTCACAAACGTTTACAGATGCACAATCGAGAGCATCCTGTCGGGCTGTATCACAGCCTGGTACGGCAACTGCACCGCACTCAAGCGCAAGGCTCTCCAGAGGGGACAAACTACCTGCCCTACATGACACCTACAGCACCCGATGTCACAGAAAGGCCCAAAAAATCATCAAGGACATTAACCACACGAGCCACTGCCTGCTCACACCGCTACCATCCAGAAGGCGAGGTCAGTACAGTCAGTACAAAAACAGCTTCTATCTCAAGGCCATCGGACCGCTAAACAGCAATCATTAACTCAGAGAAGCTGCTGCCTACATTGAGACCCAGTCACTGGCCACTTTAATAAATGGATCACTAGTCACTTTAAACTACCGTAAATTCCAGACTATAAGCCGCAACTTTTTTCCCAGCTTTCAACCTCGCGGCTTAAACAATGACGCGGCTAATATATGGATTTTTCCCGCTTTTAATTTTTTTTCTCCAAAAAAACACATTCTGTGACGTGCTCAGTTTTTTGGCGGCATGAAGCTTTCATTAGACCAATGAAATTGCCGAATGGGTTAAGGTCAAACAACTTTTTTGTTTACTGTTTAGATTAAATCGAGCGCTCTCAAACTTCCCATCATTCTGATTACGGTAGTCATTTTGTCACCCTCATCATGGCAAAGACACGGAGAAATGCATATGATGCAGCTTTCAAGTTGAAGGCGATTGATCTGGCTGTTGGAAAAGGAAATAGAGCTGCTGCACGGGAGCTTGGTCTTAATGAGTCGATGATAAGACGTTGGAAACAGCAGGGTGACAACTAAAGCTTACTGCTCATTTTTTATTTTTTGTTACAAGCCGTGTTTCGTTAAAGCCTATTTATTTTTGTTACAAGCCGTGTTTCGTTAAAGCCTGTGTAAAGTTAATTTGTTTCAATGTACCGGTAGGCACCTGCGGCTTATAGACATGTGCGGCTTATTTATGTTCAAAATAATATATATTTTTTAATTCAGTGGGTGCGGCTTATATTCAGGTGCGCTTAATAGTCCGGAAATTACGGTATGCCACTTTACAATCACCTAAAAGTAAGCAATGTCCACAAATTCCACCACAAAGCCCTTACCTTCAGAGAGATAAACCTAAAGAAGAGTCCCCTCAGCCAGCTGGTTCTGGAGCTCTGTTCACAAACACAAACAGACCCAACAGAGCCCAAGGACAGCAAACACATTTAGACCCAACCAACTATTTGACACACTAGAAAGAATCAAACAAAAAAACTGAGCAAATTAGAATGCTATCTTGCCCTAAACAGAGAATACACAGTCGCAGAATGCCTGACCACCGTGACAGACCCAAAAGTAAGATAATCCATGATTATGTACAGTCAGTGAGCATAGCCTTGCTATTGAGAGAGGCCGCTATAGGCAGACCTGGCTCTCGAGAGAAGAAAAGCTATGTGCCCACTGTCCAAAAAAATGTGGTGTAAACTGAGCTGCACTTACCTCCTGCCATACATACATACATACATACATACATACATACATACATACATACATACATACATACATACATACATACATACATACATACATACATGCATACATGCATACATACATATATATATGGCAGGAGGTAAGTGCAGCTCAGTTTACACCAAATTTTATGGACAGTGGGCACAGAGCCTTTCTTCTCTCGAGAGCCAGGTCTGCCTATAGCGGCCTTATACTGTTGAAGTCAGAAGTTTACATACACTTAGGTTGTAGTCATTAAAACTCATTTTTCAACTACTCCACAAATTTCTTGTTATCAAACTATAGTTTTGGCAAGTCGGTTAGCACATCTACTTTGTGCATGACACAAGTCATTTTTCCAACAATTGTTTACAGACAGATTATTTCACTTATAATTCACTGTATCACAATTCCAGTGGGTCAGAAGTTTACATACACTAAGTTGACTGTGCTTTTAAACAGCTTGGAAAATTCCAGAAAATGATGTCATGGCTTTAGAAGCTTCTGATAGGCTAATTGACATAATTTGAGTCAGTTGGAGGTGTACCTGTGGATGTATTTCAAGGCCTACCTTCAAACTCAGTGCCTCTTTGCTTGACATCATGGGAAAATCAAAAGAAATCAGCCAAGACCTCAGGAAGAGAATTGTAGACCTCAACAAGTCTGGCTCATCCTTGGGAGCAATTTCCAAATGCCTGAAGGTACCTCGTTAATCTGTACAAACAATAGTACGCAAGTATAAACACCATGAGACCACGCAGCCGTCATACCGCTCAGGAAGGAGACGCGTTATGTCTCCTAGAGATGAACGTACTTTGGTGCGAAAAGTGCAAATCAATCCCAGACAACAGCAGAGGACCTTGTGAAGATGCTGGAGGAAACCGGTACAAAAGTATCTATATCCAAAGTAAAAGAGTCCTATATCGACATAACCTGAAAGGCTGCTCAGCAAGGAAGAAGCCACTGCTCCACAACCACCATAAAAGAGCCAGACTGCGGTTTGCAACTGCACATGGGGACAAAGATCGTACTTTTTGGAGAAATGTCCTCTGGTCTGATGAAAGAAAAATAGAACTCTTTGGCCATAATGACCATCATTATGTTTGGAGAAAAAAGGGGCAGAACTGAAAAAGTGTGTGCAAGCAAGGAGGCCTACAAACCTGACTCAGTTACACCAGCTATGTCAGGAAAAATGGGCCAAAATTCACCAAACTTATTGTGGGAAGCTTGTGGAAGGCTACCCAAAATGTTTGACCCAAGTTAAACAATTTAAAGGCAATGCTACCAAATACTAATTCAGTGTATGTAAACTTATGCCCTACTGGGAATGTGATGAAAGAAATAAAAGCTGAAATAAACCATTCTCTCTGCTATTATTCTGACATTTCACATTCTTAAAATAAAGTGGTGATCCTAACTGACCTAAGACAGGGAATTTTTACTAGGATAAAAAAAAACGGAGTTTAAATGTATTTGGCTAATGTGTATGTAAACTTCCAACTTCAACTGTATATATATATATATATTATTATTATTTTTTTTTCTTTACATCAGACACAAACATACACCTACGAACAACACCTTACAGACTCACACAAACAATTACTACATCTCATCTGCTCAGAACCCCATGCTCACACCCCCATCCTGAGTGTCTTCATTATTGTTTGCCACATGGTCTTAAAATGTACCAATTTATTTTTCTTGGTCGCCCATGCTATTTCCATATTTCATTTTTCCATTGTGTTAATGTTTTCAGTGTACGTTCTTGAAGATGAGATGAGAACCGTCCAGCCCATTGGATATCTCACAACACCCCCATATGCCATGTCTTGAAATATGCAGACAGACGGATTGAAAGTATGTTACATTGTAATACTTCTGACATCCAACTTTCAAGCTCCGCCCATAACTTTTGAACTTCATAGCATTCATAGAAAGCATGGATTATTGAGTCATTGTTAGTTTTACACTTAAGACATGACTCTGCCTTTGTGCTGTACAATTTGTGAATTTTGGCTCTTGTAAAATAAATTCTATACGTTAGTTTATACTGGATTGAGCGTACATTTTTGTTAACTGTAATTTCGTTAGTTATGCTCCAACATTCACTCCATCTTGTGTCAACATCAGTTGTTTTTAAGTCTTGGTTCCAATGGTTTATATTAGTTTCTAAGAGATTGTCAGTTGGATAGGCTCTCTGCAAGGTTTTGCATATCTTGCCTATCATATGAACATCCTTTTCTGACTCAAATAAGATTCCCTCAAGGTTGCTCTGACATCCAAATGATTTCAAATGAAAATGTTGTGATATGTATCTTTCAAGTTGCATCTATTTGAAAAAATCAACAGTGGTCAGTCCAAAATTGCTTTTTAATTATGTCATGGAAATAAATGTATTTCCTATTACCAAGTCATTTATGCTTTCTATGCCTTTAGTTTTCCATGTGGACCAATGTATCAGTGAATTCTGAAAAGCAACCCAAGGATTGTTCCATCAAGTTGTGATATTGGATCTTGTAGAAGACATTTCATTTTCTTCCATATTGTTATAGTGTTTATTGTTATTTATTTGTATTTAGCCTTTATTTAACTAGGCAAGTCAGTTAAGAACAAATTCTTAATTACAATGACTGTCTAACCCGGCCAGAACCTTAACCGGACAACGCTGGGCCAATTGTGTGCCTCCCTACGGGACTCCCAATCACAGCTGGTTGTGATACAGCCTGGAATCGAACCAGGGTCTGTAGTGACGCCTCTAGCACTAGACCTCTGCGCCACTTGGGAGTGTTCTTAACAATGAAGTCGTTCATGTTCTTAGATTTATCCTTTGAAAATAGGCATAAAAAGATTATTGGGATTGTCATGCGCATCTTCAATACGTACCCATGGTTTAGTGCATCTAACTATATGTCTAACTATATGTCACAAGTAAAAGCCTTAGGTTGCGAGTTGATGCAATTCCAAGTCTGGAAGGTTAAAACCACCCTCAGAATTAGGAAGATGTAGAACTTTGCTTTTTATTCTATAAATGTTATTTGCCCATTTAAAGTATATTATGACCAACAATGAAGACGTTTATTCTACCTGTAAAATTTATGGGAAGGTTGTTCCATTTACTTAGATATCCTTTCATATTGTTGAGTAATGGCATAAAGTTATCTTTATATATTTGTTGTTTCTTGTCACTTATTACTATTTCATATTTTTTGTGGTCTACTTAAAGGATTGCTGTAGATCGTGAGTTAATCTTTTTTTTCCTATTGCATTTATTTCATTTTTTACATCCTGAGTATATCCTGAGTACAATTCATCATTAGAAAATGGCCTTCTTGGTCCATGTGCTGGGATATAAGGGGAAATGGTGTATTCTTATTGATCAGGATGCCTATACCTCTGCTGTTACTACAGTAGGTGGCAGCATAGGCCTCTCCAACTCAGCTCTTCCTTAAATATTACATTCCTCTTTTGTTGTTGATACATCTCTTGCAAGAAAACCACATCTGCTGACAATCTCTTTAATTGTTTGAGAACCATATGCTTTTTATCCATCATGGAGCTTGTGCACATTCCATGAGATAAGTAGGATTTAGTTGGTATTTACTTGAATAGAAACAAATTTAACCTTATCTGTTCCGTCTATCATTGAAGAACCAAATAAAACACTTTGGCAGAGATACCATATGAAGGCAGTGGGCATTCCATAAAATGGGAAAATCATAGTATAAATAAACTCAGCAAAAAAAGAAACGTCCCTTTTTCAGGACCCTGTCTTTCAAAGATAATTCGTAAAAATCCAATAACTTCACAGATCTTCATTGTAAAGGGTTTAAACACTGTTTCCCATGCTTGTTCAATGAACCATAAACAATTAATGCGCATGCACCTGTGGAACGGTCATTAAGACACTAACAGCTTAGAGACGGTAGGCAATTAAGGTCAGAGTTATGAAAACTTAGGACACTAAAGAGGCCTTTCTACTGACTCTGAAAAACACCAAAAGAAAGATGTCCAGGCTCCCTGCGTGAACGTGCCTTAGGCATGCTGAAAGGAGGCATGAGGACTGCAGATGTGGCCAGGGCAATAAATTTCAATGTCCGTACTGTGAGACGCCTAAGACAGCGCTACAAGGAGACAGGACAGACAGCTGATCGTCCTCGCAGTGGCAGACCAAGTGTAACAACACCTGCACAGGATCTGTACATCCGAACATCACACCTGCGGGATGAGTACAGGATGGCAACAACAACTGCCCGAGTTACACCAAGAACACACAATCCCTCCATCAGTGCTCACACTGTCCGCAATAGGCTGAGAGAGGCTGGACTGAGGGCTTGTGGGCCTGTTGTAAGGCAGGTCCTCACCAGACATCACCGGCAACAACATCGCCTATTGGCACAAACCCACCGTCGCTGGAACAGACAGGACTGGCAAAAAGTGCTCTTCCCTGACGAGTCGCGGTTTTGTCTCACCAGGGGTGATGGTCGGATTTGCGTTTATTGTCAAAGGAATGAGCGTTACACCAAGGCCTGTACTCTGGAGCGGGATCAATTTGGAGGTGGAGGGTCCATCATGGTCTGGGGCAGTGTGTCACAGCATCATCGGATTGAGCTTGTTGTCATTGCAGGCAATCTCAACGCTGTGCATTACAGGGAAGACATCCTCCTCCCTCATGTGGTACCCTTCCTGCAGGCTCATCCTGACATGACCCTCCAGGATGACAATGCCACCAGCCATACTGCTCGTTCTGTGCGTGATTTCCTGCAAGACAGGAATGTCAGTGTTCTGCCATGGCCAGCGAAGAGCCCGGATCTCAATCCCATTGAGCACGTCTGGGATCTCTTGGATTGGAGGTTGAGGGCTAGGGCCATTCCCCTCAGAAATGTCCGGGAACTTGAAGGTGCCTTGGTGGAAGAGTGAGGTAACATCTCACAGCAAGAACTGGCAAATCTGGTGCAGTCCATGAGGAGGAGATGCTCTGCAGTACTTAATGCAGCTGGTGGCCACACACCATTTTCCATATCGGGCTAAAACATAAGCTCCAATAAATAAAAAAAAAATGATATATTGCCCAGCCCTAAGTGCAGTGTATAAAGTTAGAAAATCTGCTGTCTCAGTCACTGCCTGTCACAAAGGGAGTACCCCAGGACTCTATCCTAGGCCCCATGCTCTTCTCAATTTACATCAACAACATAGCTCAGGCAGTAGGAAGCTCTCTCATCCATTTATATGCAGATGATACAGTCTTCTACTCAGCTGGCCCCTCCCCGGATTTTGTGTTAAATGCTCTACAACAAAGCGTTCTTAGTGTCCAACAAGCTTTCTCTACCCTTAATAACCTTGTTCTGAACACCTCCAAAACAAAGGTCATGTGGTTTGGTAAGAAGAATGCCCCTCTCCCTACAGGTGTGATTACTGCAGGTGTGATTTATCTCAATCTCTTCATTCAAAGACTCAATCATGGACACACTTACTGACAGTTGTGGCTGCTTTGCGTGATGTATTGTTGTCTCTACCTTCTTGCCCTTTGTGCTGTTATCTATGCCCAATAATGTTTGTACCATGTTTTGTGCTGCTACCATGTTGTTGTCATGTTGAGTTGCTACCATGCTGTGTTGTCATGTGTTGCTGCCTTGCTATGTTGTTGTCTTAGGTCTCTCTTTATGTAGTGTTGTCTCTCTTGTCATGATGTGCGTTTTGTCCTATATTTATTTTTGTATTTTTAATCCCAGCCCCCATCCCCGCAGGAGGCCTTTGCCAGGCCGTCATTGTAAATACGAATTTGTTCTTAACTGACTTGCCTAGTTAAATAAAGGTTAAATAAAAAATGTAATAAAAGTCCCCATGAGTGACAGAACACTGAGCCAATCACGGCCCCACCTGCCCTGAATGATGGGTCGCCACTGATCATTTACAAACAAAGAATGTGTTTAGTTAGTCCACCAGATCAGAGGAGGTAAGGATGACCAGGGATGTTCTCTTGATAAGTGCGTGAATTAGACCATTTTCCTGTCCTGCTAAGCATTCAATACTTTCGGTAATCAGGGAAAATATATGGGGTAAAAATTACATCATTTTCTTTAGGAATGTAGTGAAATGTCTCCCGAGTGGCGCAGTGTTCTAAGGCATTGCATCGCAGTTGCTAGCTGTGCCACTAGAGATCCTGGTTCGAGTCCAGGCTCTGTCACAGGCGACCAGGAGACCCATGGGGCGGCGCACAATTGGCCCAGCGTCGTCCGGTTTAGGGGAGGATTTGGTCGGCAGGGATGTCCTTGTTCCATCACACTCTAGCGACTCTTGTGGCTGGCCGGGCGCATGCACGCTGACATCGTCGCCAGGTGTACAGTGTTTCCTCTGACACATTGGTGTGGCTGGCTTCCAGGTTAAGCGGGCATTGTGTCAAGAAGCAGAGTGGCTTGGTTGGGTTGTGTGTCGGAAGACGCATGGCTCTCGACCTTCGCCTCTCCCGAGTCCGTACAGGAGTTGCAGCGATGAGACAAGACTGTAACTACCAATTGAACATCTCCACCCCACTGATTCTCAACACTTGGGCCCCACAAGGGTGCGTTCTCAGCCCTCTCCTGTACTCCCTGTTCACCCATGACTGTGTGGCCATGCACGCCTCCAACTCAATCATCAAGTTTGCAGACGACACTACAGTGGTAGGCTTGATTACCAACAATGACGAGACGGCCTACAGGGAGGAGGTGAGGGTCCTCGGAGTGTGGTGTCAGGAAAATAACCTCTCACTCAATGTCATCAAAACAAAGGAGATGATCGTAGACTTCAGGAAACAGCAGAGGAACCATCCCCCCATCCACATCGACGGGACAGCAGTGGAGAAGGTGGAACGTTTTTTAAGTTCCTCGGTGTACACCTCACAGACAAACTGAAATGGTCCACCCACACAGGCAGTGTGGCGAAGGCGCAACAGCGCCTCATCAAACTCAGGAGGCTGAAGAAATTTGGCTTGTCACCTAAAACCCTCACAAACTTTTACAGATGCACAATTGAGAGCATCCTGTTGGGCTGTATCACCACCTGGTACGGCAACTGCTCCGCCCACAACTGCAAGGCTCTCCAGAGGGTGGTGCGGTCTGTACAACGCATCACCACACTGTCTGTGTGGGTGGAGCATTTCAGTTTGTCTGTGATGTGGACGCCGAGGAACTTTCCACCTTCTCCACTGCTGTCCCGTCAATGTGTATGGGGGGATGCTCCCTCTGCTGTTTCCTGAAGTCCATAATCATCTCCTTTGTTTTGTGAAAAAATGGCGCCGGAAGAAATGGCAGAAGTTTTACGGGCGCCCAACCAATTGTGCTATTATGTGTTTTTTCTCGCAACTTATTTTGTACATAATGTTTCTGCAACCGTATCTTACGGCAAAAAAAAGAGCTTCTGGATATCAGGACAGAGATCACTCACCTCGGATTAGACAAAGATATTTTCTTCAACAAACAAGACGCACAAGACATTCTCCAAACAACCGGTAGGGCCGACATCCCCGTTATTTGCAAGAGGAAGTGACGCAGGTACAGAGGACAAAGAGCCGGATACCTAGTCAGGACCCGGAAAAGGCGAGTGGGAAAGCTGCCTTTCCCGTCAATACTACTTGCCAACGTGCAATCATTGGACAATAAACTAGACAAGGTACGATCACGAATATCCTACCAATGGTACATCAAAAATTGTAATATCCTATGTTTCATGGAATCGTGGCTGAATGACGACATGGATATTCAGCTAGCGGGATACACGCTGCTCCGGCAAGATGGAACAGCACACTCCGGTAAGACGAGGGGGGGCGGTCTGTGCATATTTGTAAACAACAGCTGGTGCACGAAATCTAAGGAAGTCTCTAGATGTTGCTCGCCTGAAGTAGAGTATATTGTGATAAATTGCAGGCCACAGTACTTGCCAAGAGAGTTTTCAACTATACTTTTCGTGGCTGTTTATTTACCACCATTGACAGATGCTGGCACTAAGACCGCACTCAGTCAGCTGTATAAGGAAATAAGCAAACAGGAAACTACTCATCCCAGAGGTGGCGCTCCTAGTGGCTGGAGACTTTAATGCAGGGAAACTTAAATCAGTTATACCAAATTTCCATCAACATGTTAAATGTGCAACCATAGGGAAAAAAATTCTAGATCACCTGTACTCCACACACAGAGACAAAGCTCTCCCTTGCCCTCCATTTGGTAAATCCAACCACAACTCTATCCTCCTGATTCCCGCTTACAAGCAAAAATTAAAGCAGGAAGCACCAGTGACTCAGTCTATTAAAAAGAGGTCAGATGAAGCAGATGCTAACCTACAGGACTGTTTTGCTATCACAGACTGGAACATGTTCCGGGATTCTTCCGATGGCATTAAGGAGTACAACACATCAGTCACTGGCTTTATCAATAAGTGCATCGAGGACGTCATCCCCACAGTGACTGCATGTACATACCCCAACCAGAAGCCATGGATTACAGGCAACATTCGCAGTGAGCTAAAGGGTAGAGCTGCCGCTTTCAAGGTGCGGGACTCTAACCCGGAAGCTTACAAGAAATCCCGCTATGCCCTGCGATGAACCATCAAACAGGCAAAGTGTCAATACAGGGCTAAGATTGAATCATACTACACCGGCTCCGACGCTCGTCTTATGTGGCAGGGCTTGCAAACTATTACAGATTACAAAGGGAAGCACAGCCGCGAGCTGCCCAGTGAAACGAGCCTACCAGACGAGCTGAAGGACTTCTATGCTCGCTTCGAGGCAAGCAACACTGAGGCATGCATGAGAGCATCAGCTGTTCCGGATGACTGTGTGATCACGCTCGCCGTAGCCGACGTGAGTAAGACCTTTAAACAGGTCAACATACACAAGGCTGCGGGGCCAGACGGATTACCAGGACGTGCGCTCCGGCCATGTGCTGACCAACTGGCAGGTGTCTTCACTGACATTTTCAACATGTCCTTGATTGAGTCTGAAATACCAACATGTTTCAAGCAGACCACCATAGTCCCTGTGCCCAAGAACACAAAGGCAACCTGCCTAAATGACTACAGACCCGTAGCACTCATGTCCGTAGCCATGAAGTGCTTTGAAAGGTTGGTAATGGCTCACATCAACACTATTATCCCAGAAACCCTAGACCCACTCCAATTTGCATACCGCCCAATCAGATCCACAGATGATGCAATCTCTATTGCCCTTTCCCACCTGGACAAAAGGAACACTTATGTGAGAATGCTATTCAGTGACTACAGCTCAGGGTTGAACACCATAGTACCCTCAAAGCTCATCACTAAGCTAAGGATCCTGGGACTAAACACCTCCCTCTGAAACTGAATCCTGGACTTCTTGACGGGCCGCCCCCAGGTGGTAAGGGTAGGTAGCAACACATCTGCCACGCTGATCCTCAACACTGGAGCTCCCCGGGGGTCCATGCTCAGTCCCCTCCTGTACTCCCTGTTCACCCACAACTGCATGACCCGGCATGACTCCAACACCATCATTAAGTTTGCAGACGACACAACAGTGGTAGGCCTGATCACCGACAACAACGAGACAGCCTATAGGGAGGAAGTCAGAGACCTGGCCGGGTGGTGCCAGAATAACAACCTATCCCTCAACGTAACCAAGACTAAGGAGATTATTGTGGACTACAGGAAAAGGAGGCCCGAGCACACCCCCATTCTCATTGACGGGGCTGTAGTGGAGCAGGTTGAGAGCTTCAAGTTCCTTGGTGTCCACATCAACAACAAACTAGAATGGTCCAAACATACCAAGACAGTCGTGAAGAGGGCACGACAAGCCTATTCCCCCTCAGGAAACTAAAAAGATTTGGCATGGGTCCTGAGATTCTCAAAAGGTTCTACAGCTGCAACATCGAGAGCATCCTGACTGGTTTCATCACTGCCTGGTACGGCAATTGCTCGGCCTCTGACCGCAAGGCACTACAGAGGGTAGTACGTACGGCCCAGTACATCACTGGGGCTAAGCTGCCTGCCATCCAGCACCTCTACACCAGGCGGTGTCAGAGGAAGGCCCTAAAAATTGTCAAAGACCCCAGCCACCCCAGTCATAGACTGTTCTCTCTACTACCACATGGCAAGCGGTACCGGAGTGCCAAGTCTAGGACAAAAAGGCTTCTCAACAGTTTTTACCCCCAAGCCATAAGAATCCTGAACAGGTAATCAAAGGGCTACCTGTACTATTTGCATTGTGTGCCCCCCCCAACCCCTCTTTTTACACTGCTGCTACTCTCTGTTCATCATATATGCATAGTCACTTTAACTATACATTCATGTACATACTACCGCAATTGGGCCGACCAACCAGTGATCACGCACATTGGCTAACCGGGCTATCTGCATTGTGTCCCACCCACCACCCGCCAACCCCCCTTTTACGCTACTGCTACTATCTGTTCATCATATATGCATTGTCACTTTAACCATATCTACACGTACATACTACCTCAATCAGCCTGACTAACCGGTGTCTGTATGTAGCCTCGCTACTGTATATAGCCTGTCTTTTTACTGTTGTTTTATTTCTTTACCTACCTATTGTTCACCTAACACCTTTGTTGCACTATTGGTTAGAGCCTGTAAGTAAGCATTTCACTGTAAGTTCTACACCTGTTGTATTCAGTGCACGTGACAAATAAACGTTGATTTGATTTGAAACTACCTGCCCTCCAGGACACCTACAGCACCCGATGTAACAGGAAGGCCAAAAAGATCATCAAGGACAACAACCACCCGAGCCACTATCATCCACTATCATTCACCCCGCTATCATCCAGAAGGCGAGGTCAGTACAAGTGCATCAAAGCTGGGACCGAGAGACTGAAAAACAGCTTCTATCTCAAGGCCATCAGACTGTTAAACAGCCATCACTAACATAGAGTGGCTGCTGCCAACATACAGACTCAAATCTCTGGCCACTTTAATAAAATGAATAAATGGATTTAATAAAGGTATCACTAGTCACTTTAAATAACGCCACTTTAAAAATGTCTGCATACCCTACATTACTCATCTCATATTCTATACCATCTACTGCATCTTGCCTATGCCGCAAGGCCATCGCTCATCCATATATTTATATGTACATATTCTTATTCATCCCTTTACATTTGTGTGTATAAGAAGCACAAGCATTTCGCTACACTCACATTAACATCTGCTAACCATGTGTATGCGACCAATGAAATTTGATATGAACATTTGAAACATCTTTATCCTTTTGTAACCTTTATGGGTGCAATGTTTACTGTACATGTTTTTTTTATGCTTTTTGTTTCTTCTCACTTTTGTTTATTGTTTATTTCACTTGCTTTGGCAATGTAAAATAGATTTCCCATGCCAATAAAGCCCCTTTGAATGGAATTGAATTGAGAGAGAGAGAGAGCGAGTGATTGATAGAGAGAGAAATGCCCCACTCAGGTAGGATAATCTTTCAGAACTGGCACTGTAGTATGGGGATGATTATTCCCAGTGATTTCCCTGGCTGTTTCTTCTTCTCACACCACTCCCTGACAAAAGTAAAATGGAAGACCAGGCTGTGAATTCATAGTTTCATCCCTATGGAGAAAACATGGCTTAAAATAAAGACTTTCAAGCTATCTCTGTTTATCTGGAGATCTTGTGTATTGTTGAAGGGGTGGTGTACAACCAAGACAGAATTAGTGGTATAATTAGATTTAATATATTATATTATCAATTTCAACCCCATGTAACTGCTTTATACTTTAACCTAAGATCTACTGACAGGCCATTATTTATATTAAATACATTTCATCAATCAAATGCATTTCATTGTTTAAGAACATCATGCTGAGATATAACCAGGAATCCCACCATTGACTAACATAAAAAAGATGGAAAAATCTCAAAACTGCTTAAAACATTCAGGACTCTGTCGCACACGCAGCCCTTGGGAAGCAACATTATGAAACATGAAAACCCCAATATTTTTAAGTCTCTCTAAAAGATCATGCTAATTTTGTGTTTTCGGTATTTTCTTTCAAATCAAAAAATGATTGGCTACATTTTATATTTTTACTTGATTGCAGCAAAAGTCCAACTGCAGAGTATACAAACGTCCTTCTCCAAATATACACTGAGTAAACCAAACATTTGGAACACATTCCTAATATTGAGTTGCCCCTCCACTTTTGCCCTCAGAACAGTCTCAATTTGTCAGGACATGGATTCGACAAGGTGTTGAAAGTGTTCCACAGGGATGCTGGCCCATGTTGACTCCAATGCTTCACACAGTTGTGTCAAGTTGGCTGGATGTCCTTTGGGTGGTGGACCATTCTTGATACACACAGGAAACTGTTGAGCATTAAAAAAACAGCAGCGTTGCAATTCTTGACACAAACTAGTATGCCTGGCACTTACTACCATACCCCATTCAAAGGCACTTAAATCTTGTGTCTTGCCCATTCACCAAACATTGCATTCCACAGTAAGAACCTCATACCAATGGTCAAGCATGGTGTTGGTAGTGTGATGGTTTGGGGATGCTTTGCTGCCTCAGGACCTGGACAACTTGCCTTAACAGAAGGAACCATGAATTCTGCACTGTATCAGAGAATTCTACAGGAGAATGTCAGGCCATCCGTCTGTGAGCTGAAGCTGAAGCACAGCTGGGTCATGCAGCAAGACAATGATTCAAAACACACAATGAGGTCTACATGAAAATGGCTAAAAAGCAACAAATTTGAAGTTTTGGAGTGGCATAGTCTAAGTCCAGACCTAATCCCAATTGAGATGTTGTGGCAGAACTTGAAACAATCAATTCATGCTTGAAAATCCACAAATGTTGCTGAGTTAAAGAATTTCTGCATGGAAGAGTTGGCCAAAATTCCTCCACAGCGACGTGAGAGACTGATCAACAACTACAGGAATCGTTTAGTTGGGTTCATTGCAACTAATTGTGGCACAACCAGTTATTGAGTGTAAGGGGGCAATTACTTTTTCACACAGGGCATTGGGTGTTGCATAACTTTGTTTATTAAATACATTTTTAAAAGTATGTAATAGTTGTGTTATTTGTTCAGTCAGGTTCCCTTTATCTAATATTAGGTTTTGGTTGAAGATCTGATAACATTCACTATCAAAAATAAGGGGGCAAATACTTTTTCACAGCATTGTAAGTTGCTCTTATACCTATGCATAATAACAGTCCCTATTCTACTTTTGTAATTACAAATCCACTCACAACTCCATTGTTTTGCAATTCAAATGCAATCACTAAAGTACTGTAACATGTTAATACAGTGTTATTACTAGTGTAATTACATTGTTACTTACTACACAGTAAAGGGTTACCTATAATAATTTTGGAAACACTGAGGGAAACAAGAACATGAATGGATGGATACACAGAAAGAAAACACCCATGAAGCAAAGGCTGCAGGCATATAGCTTGGATCAGCATGGCTACAGAGATGGTTACAGACAGTTACACATCCTCAGTGAGTACACTGCCAGCATTCCCTGTTTCCCATATTATTGAAACTGACACAATGGGATCAAAATACATGAAAATGAAGGGGCCAGAGAGATTCTCTCTGAACAAGAGTAATGAGTTGAGCCAACATGGAGCTGGCCAGCCATCCGTTAGCTTTACATTATTTAACTTAAGGCTTATTAAGAGAATTCCCAATCAAGCATGAATTAAAGATAAATGTTGAAAAACTGTTTACTTAGCGACTGTTATGTAAAGCAATAAAAAAGTGAGTGAGAGAACACTCAGATCTATTTTGCATTTATTGAACTTCACCCCAAGGCGCTAGCATGTCTAGTGCTCTATGACAGACAGGTCGGGCTGGGTCGAGTCCTTCATGCACATAGAGTGAAAATGAATTGACTTCCTGGAAGTAGTTAAGCACATGTTGACAGAATGGAAGTTCTGACACATAGAAAAGCGGTGGGTGAGATAGTGACAGCACACTCTGACACTATGATAAGAGTCTCTCTCTCTCTCATAAATTAGCTTCCTGTGCACATTGATCCCTCTCCCCATCATCCCCTCTGATGGAGAGTAAGTGAGAGGCTCATTGTAGTGGACACACCCGCACTGACCCACTCTGGGAGTTAATTTGTTTTTATTGACTAGATAGAACACCTGCGTTTCCAGCTGTAACTGATCATAGTTAGCACAGGCTTCCAGGGAGCTGAGGCTCCATGCTTACAGCCACTCATCAACAGATGGGAAGAGGGAGACTATACATCACTCTCCAGCCCTAGTGTCCCCAACAAACACTCTCTCTGACCTTTGCTGAACCTTGGCTCCTTGTTCTCTTCTCATCTCTATGACCTGACCTCTGAACCTCCCTTATAACTGTTCATCTCAGCCAAATGTATAGCATTCTTATTAAACAGACGGGAAATGTACGATACCTGACTATCTAAGCCTGTACCTCAGAGTTATGGTACATAAGGTTAGATCAGATGAGTGCGTAGTGAGTACTCAGTAGTTGGTTCATTTCCATACAGAATTTACCCATGTTTTACCCAAAAGGCTCAGACTTTTCTGTTTCCATCTACGCGGCCGGCATTCGTGTCTCACTGGGCCATGGCTCCGGCGGACCTGCTCTCACTTGGGGCCAATGCCAGGCCACTGGTACTTTTAGATTTAATTTACATAACAATGACTAACTGGGAACATTCAGACCTTCTCACAAAGCAACGGTTTATGCAGAGGTTATGAATTCTGCGCTTCACAGTCCTCACTGTCAGTCCTAGCTATGGAAACACAATGTCCCTAGTTTTACATAAGGGTGTATACACTAATGTAACACTGGTGTTACAGTCGCAAAGGAGCTAGGTGTGATCTACTGAAGTTGACAGCTATATTCATATTTTTCTCTCCTTCACATCTTTGAAGCAAGAGAGCAAATCAGGGTTTTGATTTAATTTTTTCTTTGATTCCCTTTTCATTTCACTCAAAGAGAACTGAGAGTTTCCAATCAATATGCCTCGCTCTGAGTTTCTACTATAAGCCCCACAGCAGGCAAACACGTCACACCAAAAGGACACAACGATCCTCTCACTGCAGGGCAGTGTTACCTCCGCTCTTACTCATTTCACCCCTACAACAGACAAGATGAATGAGAACACTCATAGTAGCAGTGCGTGGGTAAAATCACTGCTGAAGCCAGAAAGAAAAGCCATATTACAACTTATATGTTGTGATAATTGCGTTGTTTGCTCATATGCCTTGCGACCGTGATATATAGGCCTAAAGGTCGAGACAATAAGACACAGTGGCAGAATAAATTCAACCACACCTTTGTTTCATCACAAAACCGGAGAGCAACCTCTGTCCAGTGAAGTCGACAAAGCATATTGCAAACAGTTACAGGACCTACACCATGGTCAAGCAAGTTAATGTTTCCGACATTTTCGGACCACTAAACAACTATTGATTTAGAACCACGGAGAGTTACCGCAAGCCGCAAAGTAAATTGCCTCCACTATTCCAGCACCATTTCAACATCAACATTTCAACATCATCCAATCACCTACGCTTAGTCTAATACAGTAACAACTAAAAGAGACCAAAAACAATTTAGTCCAATCAATGTAAGCTAAGTATGATGTGGCTGTCCATGGTGCTGATTTCTGTGTGTGCACGTTCGTGCAAGTAGAAAAAACATGTTGATTCACCCTACAGTACTTCTAGAGAAACGCCAATGCCATCCTCCTCTCTTTCATGTTGATTAGACGGTCTGTCACTCTGTCATACAGTACACGCTTTTATTTTTTGGTGTCCTAGGCTACCAGGTTAAAATGCTTGCTTGCTAGCCTAACTTCCTTTCATAAACAACGTTTGTTAACATTAGTGTTCTACATCTAGCTACGTATTGAACTTCCATTCTCTCAGGCCAGGGGCACAATGTATGAATTAATGGTTGGATCAGAATCACTGTTAAAATCATTGGCCAGTACAGAGAATGAAGTAAAACCAAAAGTCCAAATCTCTATCTCCATCCATGGATAATTTAAGAAAGGGCCACTGGATGACAACAACACAGTGAGATGCAACAATTCCAGTTGTTTCTGTCAATGACGTATACTCTCAATGCGATTTGATAAGAGTGAAGCCAAATCCAAACTGACTTCCCTTCACACTTTTTTTGGGGTGTGCCAGGACCATTCGCAGTTCACATCACTCAGTTTAGTGCAATGCTAATTGGCTATTATTTTAAACTTTTTTTTTTATCAAGGGAGGCAACAATGTCATACTCGTTTGGACCAGACAGCATCTGATCTACACATACAGAGACAGAGGGACACTGTTTTGCCTGCTCGAATGCTTTCTCCGGTGAGATACATTCAGCCTCGTGTGAATTGAAGGACAATTATGAAACACAGAGAGAAGAAAGATAAATAATTTGTGTTTTTCTTTTTTTCTTAGTCAATTTTTTGGGGAAGCCTGGCTTCCCTTGGCTTCATGAATACACGTCACTGAACATTCATGTTCTGATCAAACGACCAATGTTTATCACTGCTAATTCTTACTTACAGTACTTCTTATGACTTAGTTACAGTTCATGAAGTGCAAGTTAGTGTACATGCATAGTAAAGATGATATTAATAGGCTTGCTTTGCTGGGGATGATTATCACTATGACTCACGATCTGTTGCAAATATTTAACATATTCCATACATCACTGAGAGCGATTTGTCATATTCCTGGAATTCCCGTGGGAGCTATGTCTCAAGGTGCCATTGCAGGGTACAGTCACCGGGGACAACGTGTCTTGCATTGATCCTAGACCAGCGGTGGAAAAAGTACCCAATTGTCATACTTGAGTAAAAGTAAAGATACCTTAATAGAAAATGACTCAAGTAAAAAAAGTCACCCAGTAAAATACTACTTGAGTAAAAGTCTGAAAGTATTTGGTTTTAAATATACTTAAGTATTAAAAGTAAATGTAATTGCTCAAATATACTTAAGTATCAACATGTAAAAGTATGAATAATTTCAAATTCCTTATATAAAGCAAACCAGGCGGGAGCATTTTCTTAAAAAAAGAAATTGCCAGGGGCATGCTCCAACACTCAGACATAATTTACAAACGAAGCATGTGTGTTTAGTGAGTCCGCCAGATCAGAGGCAGTAGCGATGACCAGGGATGTTCTCTTGATAAGTGCGTGAATTGGACCATTTCCCTCTCCTGCTAAGCATTCAAAATGTAAGGAGTACTTCTGGGTGTCATTGAAAATGTATGGAGTAAAAAGTAAAGAATTTCATTAGGAATGTAGTGAAGTAAAAGTAGTCAGAAATATAAATATTAAAGTACAGATACCCCAAAAAACGACTTAAGTAGTACTTTCAAGTATTTTTACACCACTGTCCCAGACCCCCCCATCCCAGGTGGGCAACCATAAAATCTGCTGTCTACACAGAACAAAGCACCATGGACATAAGCTGCACTGACCTTGGGGTGATGGGAGCCAATGGAGTTATGTTCTTCCTCAATAGCCCTTTAGGAACACAACCACACACACACACTGACACCACTGAATCACACACAACTCATTAGTGCTAGAGGACACAAGTTCCTGTAACTCCTCAGAACAGAAGTAGAAGTCTATCCATAAATATTCATTCTCAGCCTTGACTAAGGGTGAAGAGTCGAGGTATGTCAAGCTCAGCTGCCGTTTCATTTCACAGTGTTTGTTTAGGGACTCCACACCACGCTAAGTTCCTGCTGGAGAGAGGATGCGGGAAGTGGGTGAGGGGAGGAGGGTAATTATTTAATTATTGGGGCAGGGCTGATGTGAAGATGTGTGTGGAGAGCTCAGAGGGGCGTTGTCTGATGAATCATATGGTGGAGAGATTCAGGTGGAGAAATTAAATTCCTCCCCATGCCTCCCTGTATGCTCCTTAAAGACTGTAAACTCTACAGCAACCAAACCAGAAGCTTAATTTGCAAACAAAGGATTCAGGAGAGGCGCTTTATATTGCCTCACTTAATTGTGAAATTGTGGGATAAAGTGGATGCAATTCTCCTGGAGAGCCTGAACCTGATTTAATGAGGAATGAATGGCTGCTCCATATGCCTGTGTACTGCAGTGAACTACCTTTTGAACACTTTCAAACCACAGAGGCATAACTTCTGGAGGGAGGGAGGGAGGGGGGGTAGAGAGAGAAGTGAGGAGAAAGAGAGAGTGAGAAAGAAGCATATTGGTATGGGATGCTGCTTCCAAAGGTTGCGGTGTATGTGCATACATTAAATTTTCTTTTTACACAATTTTGACGCGAAAATAACAGTTAGAGCTGAGGGATTGCTCTGATCCGCACTGACAGAAAGGAGGACTATCTAATGCTTGTGCGCATTCGGAGGCTCACATGTTTAGATGAGATACTGGGCTACTCTCTGGAGAGCCTACCAGGGTAAAGCAGATGAGATTCATTCATGATTTATTTCCATCGGCATGTTTTCCCTATTAAATTCCCCAATGAATAGTAGGCCATTACATCAGCACCCTCCTTAGAAGAGGGAATCAAGGTGGCTGTTTCAATTGTCCTGATAAAGCATACAACTATTACAGAATACAGATCAGCCAATATAATGCATAGGCTATTATGAGAACTAGACAAAGCACTTTGTTCATCTAGAATGTTTTATTCTTCTCAGACCACACACATTGACGCTTCGACTGAGCGTGGCGATCTAGTGTAGTAGGCTAGGCTACCCGGTACCCAATAACAAAGTGCATGTGAATTCAAATGTATTAGAATAGATGACCATATAGTACACTATAGGGTAACTAGCCTCCCGGGGTAACTGCCCAATCCTCCATAGTTTGTTTGCCTAAGCATGACTATCATCCCCATACCACATTCTGACTAAACGTTGCTGTTTTTAGTGTCAGCAACTGGACATTGTTCTTAGGGGGCTAGTTACCCTAATATGGTCAAATGAGAGTAAAAAACAAAAGTCAATTGTTTACTTGAAATTAAAGTCAGTTGCCACATATCTTTACAATCATTTAATTTATTTTAATCCGTAAACTATTTTCCCCGCGTAAGAAAATTCATTTTCCATTCAAACATTTAATATATTCTAACTCAATCATTTCGTCCCTCGGCACCGAGCAAATTTGGAATTGGAACCTTTTCCGGTGTCCACTTCTGCGCGACTCGTTCCCCGATAATTACGAGACGCGTTTGATAAATGCCACTTGTGAACCCCCAACATAGTACTAACAAATTAAACGGTTATTTATATGGAAAAATGTACATTTCTAAAAGTAAACACTTACTCAGATGGAGAGCAACAGGCAAGAAAAGACACGCGTAATTCACGAGCGATACCATTCTGCACAGGCCGCTCAACTCTGGAAAAAAAGACCACGTCCAAATGTTACAATCCGTTAGCTGAGCACAGCTACTTTGCTACCTGCCTCGGCACGGTAATACTACACAGGTGATACAGTATCTCGCATCATGCACAAGAGAAGAGCGCCTACTCACTCCTATGTGCATCTAGTGCGCGTGTGAGGGAGGGCGAATTTGTGTGACCAAGGCAGACTCAATCTCATCTCTGTATCATTAGATGGATATCGGCATATACCTCATAAGTGTTATTTTACTCTCAATATGCCAATAAACCCATGCTTGTCCTCATGAAAACAAACATTCGTATGTCAAAAACTTACCATATTTGTTTTTTCGTGCGAGTTTACGCAACTGATTCAAACGCGGGCTATTTATTATCTTGACCAAATGTACAAACTTCATTGTGGTGTCAAATAGGAGACATGAGAAATAAAAAAAACACTGAAATCCATTGAAGTAATTTATTTTTTATTCCAAAATGTTGAGGGTAAAATATACAACATAATCCAAGCACAGGGAACAAAACGATCCAAATTGGTCAGGATAATATTCTTTGTAAACTAGGGGAAAAAAATAGATACTGTATAGCGTTTATGTGCAAGCTTCCGATCAAAATACAGGTCTGTGATTCTTGCGGCTTAACCATGATCAATATGAAACATAAAAGTGGAACTACCTAAGAGCATGGAAACCATCCTGCTTTCACACTTCAGGTCACAATTGCTATTCCAAATGAACATTAGTTTAAGTGAATCGAGCACTCAGTGAAAAGGGTCCGTTTCCATCAATCCAGACGTAACTTTCAGTACAATAAAGGATGGATAGTCCACCGACCCGACCATGGACAGATTCGTCCTCTAACTCCCAACCTTGTGCAGAAAAATAAAAACGAGATTCATGTCTGCTTTACACAGCTTTGTGGTTTGGTAAAACAGATGGCTTATAAACCTTGAAGATAGTGGTTTGCCTTTTTAATGCATGATCTGCAGGGATTGGCAACTATCGGCCCGCAGTCCTCCCCTTCGAAGGCCCGCGAATCAACCCCCCCCCCCCACAAAAAAGGGAACTCAGTTGGGGTCTCAATTGACCGTTGCAAGTTAGAATAGTAGACTAAAGAAGGTGCAGTTTCGAAATGTGGTTGTGCATCAGCAGTTTTACTGTTGTCCGTCACTGATAGTAAGTGAATTTGCTCATGTCAGCAAAAATAAAAAATATTCAGATTGCCAGGTTAATTTATCAACCAAATATCTAAACTAATCATGTTCTAACTAACGTCGTCAGGAGTCCCAATTGATATTGTTAGTCTCACTGAGACAACATTTTAAAAATAGCAAAGATCTTCACCACATGGAAAAACGTGTAGAATTGCAGCAACCTTGCTTAAAAAACGGCAACATTTACTCTACACCACATGTCGAAATTAACTAAAACGTTAAAAAAAATTTTTTTTAATCTACTGTCAAGAGGAGGGCACTAAGACGTTTTGCTTGCAATGAGTGTGGGGTATGGATGTGGGTACACAGACTCAAGTATCTGCAGCCCCTCATTTGTATCCCCCACCCCCAGCATGCAGGCATGCCTAGCGTTTTGTCTATCAATCAAATCAGCAGCTAAAGATGATCTGGCAACTATACACAGTGTACAAAACATTAAGGACACCTACTCTTTCCATAACAGACTGACCAGGTGAATCCAGGTGAAAGCTACTCCTTATTGATGTCACCTGTTAAATCCACTTCAATCAGTGTATCTGAAGGGGAGGGGGCAAGTTAAAGGATTTTTAAGCATTTGAGAGATGGATTGTGTACGTGTGCCATTCAGAGATTGAATGGGCAAAACAAAATATGTAAGTGCCTTTGAAAGGGGTATGGTAGTAGCTGCCAGACACCAATTTGTGTGAAGAACTGGAACACTGCTGGGGTTTTTCATGCTCAACAATGGTCCACCACCCAAAGGACATCCAGCCAACTTGACAACTGTGGGAAGCATTGGAGTCAACATGGGCCAGCATCCCTGTGGAACGCTTGACACCTTATAGAGTCCATGTCCCGACGATTTAGGCTGGGGAGAAGGAGTGCAACATATTAGGAAGGTGTTCTTAATGTTTTGTACACTCAGTGTATCGTGTTCACTGATGAAACTCAGTAATTGAAGCAAAGAAAAAAGGTGATTCCTGACTCCAGTTTAACAAGTCATGATAAATAAATTGGACCGCCAAAGGTGACCATCACTACAGTCAAACTAAAACATAATTCTGGCCTAGTTAAATAAGCATGCTGTTTCAGGACTGTGTTTCAGGACTGTGCAGTGTACGGAATGACAAGAAACACCGCCAAGCTTAAATCACACTGCCCTATGACACCTTATTCTGTTTTAGGTTTAAGGAATTTTAAAACAGATGACACCAGAACCACCATAAATAATAACTGTCCATGCAATTAGATGGCAAGACATCAATAGCAGAGATTGACATTTTGGTATACACTAGACAAGTTTAGAATAGGTTTAAACTTTTCCTATCACTCATACAGTAAATTGGAATCACATACCCAAGCAAATTTAGATCAGACTTATTCTAGCAAGCCCCTATTGTCAAATAATGTTTGTATACTTAACGCACAGATTCTCTCTCGCTGTGCCATTTGAGCCCTTGTTTGCAAAAGAAGACATTGATGAGAGGTGCGAAAAAGCCCAGGCACCAACTTTTACAGTCAGGCAAATAGTTGGTTTACAAATGGCACAACAGACTAAAGGTGGTGGAGGGCAAATTCCCATGCGTGAAGTACAATAAGGCACTTTCTATAAAGGTTTTGTAGCACATTAAGGTTTTGAGATGGAAAACATACAAAGTCTTACTCACTTGAATCTGTGCAACTCGAATGGTTACAATAAACTGACCACAGTGGCAGAGCAGGCATTGTGCAGTTGACGTTCATAATGCAACCCAACATTGGAGTGTCAAAGGTCTGTACCAGGCCCCACCCCCCCAGTTGCTGTACTTTCCCACTATACTTTGTAAGCTTCTATAGAAACCACACTAAACAATATAAATGTGATTGCATTTTCACAAAGGGCTGTCCTCTAGAGACCAGGACAAGTACATCAGGTTTACACACATTACTTGGGTATCCAAAAACAAGACATAATCAGTAACAATAATCTGTTAGAAGCATTTACTATGGATGATAATTACTTCAAATAAGTCTGAGGAAGTATACAAGTCATACAAATGTTAAGGATTGTTGTAATATATATATATATATATATATATATATATAAAAAAAGGGGGCACAAAAGAAAATAAAGATTTTTCAGGGGCATGAGTGAATTTCACTGAGGTTCCATCAAAAATAAAATAAAAACAGTTGACCTTGACCCTATAAAACTGTACAAAGACAGCCATTTCAGTTTCTAAGACTCCACAAGCATACCCCTGTTCTCTTTACATAGAAATATGGTCAGTCTAATATATAGGAAAGAGCAGAGAAAGGCTTTATTACAATACTAACAGTGCAGATTCAAAGCCTACTGTAGAAGTCCCTCAAAGCAAAATACCATTCTGAACTAAAGTCAGAACTTTGGATTGAACAAAATGGTTGAACATACAGAAAACATAATAGAACATAAAGTGCCCATCCATCTGTTTCGACTGTCTACATTTAGGATTGTTTTTTTCCTCTAACAAACTCTTGCTGCTATGACAGGGAAATTGACTGAAATAAGCAAATGGCAACGTTCATAGATCTTATGATGAACAGGGGGTTTCAAACTGAGAAAAATCCTTCAATCTACAAGTCCAAAAAGGGAAAAACCAGTCAGTTCTTGCCATTTTTACCACTTAAAAAATGAGGATAACAAAAAATAAATTCAATTGCAATGTATAATGCATCAGAGAGAGCTGAGGGTACAGGAAGTTTAGTGCAATTACACAACATGCTCACATCTCTAACTAAATGCCGCTCCCCTCAGTACCTCAATGAAACTCACTGCACCTTATTCTAACTGTATGGGAGCAGAGCAGGAAGAGAAGGGGCTCCATCGATGGGCACCAAGTACAGAACTAGTGATTGACCAGGCCTTGAAGCATCATCACCAGGCGCCGGGCTCTCTTGCTAAGAGGACTGTGTGGGTCCTGCTGCAGGAACTGGAACAGTTTCTGTCGGACCTGGGACAGCACAGTACTCATGTGGTCTCTCGTCACCGGATCACCATGGTCCAGGTTCATCACAGCATCCTCCAAGTAACTGATACAGACAGAGAAGTTTACCGTGGGCTTTCAAAATCCTCAAATTGTACCATTTAAGCCAATAGTGTTGTTGGCTTGTGTGTACCGACAAAGCCACCTTTATTTCCATGCAGCCGAAGGCAAAGATTTGAATGGCTTGATTAAAACAGAGTAAATGCAGTGTTGTGGCTGATCACCCAGCAGCCCTGTCCCGTTATCCAATCCAGATGGCTCAACCCAAATTAATCCCATCAGATTGGGTCTACAGATGTAAAATTAAAACAATTCGAATGCATTTAAAACCTCTAAACACAGTTAACTCAATGGTAATGTTGGGGTTTAAGAACCATTAATCTCCCTACGCTCAAAGTGCCCAATTACTCTAATTTCAGCTAAACCCATCCCCCCACACATTGAACAACAGCCAGCCCTATCAGGTCTCTTCTCTACTGAACCTGATATGACTTTAAAAGCCCTTGCACGCAAAGTACATTTTTTGGGGGACGATGACATGAAATGTGCATGATATAAGATATTAAATATTCAAGAGTAGCACATCTCTTCTGTAATATATCTTGCACACCTGGTTAAAAACAGTTGCACTGCAACAGCCAATCAATACCATGCATTAAGGCATTGGACTGTATGCAAACACCCTTTAGGTGTACAGCCTCAGCAGCTACACCCCACACACAGATTCAGTCCCACAGATGGTGTATAACTCAACAGCTGGCCAGTATGAGGCTGATAGTTTTTAGGGTGCAATTCAAACTGGATTGAGACTGGTCATCTGAGCTTTTAAAGAGCATTAAAGGGACTTGGCACGTCATTGTCTGGACATTATTCCCATATTCATAGGCCCATTCTGTTCCCATAACACACATTTGTTAAGTGGGCCAGAAGGGTGAAAAGCATTACAGCTGCAGTTTGATACAGCTCAACATGGAGGAAATGCACCGAATGTTGATCTGCCATTTGTCTGCAGTTTGTTCGGCGGGGCGTTTAAGGGACCACCTGACGTCTGACTGCCGACATTTCCTCGTGATTCAACATGTAGAATCAGATTGCAAATTCCATCCGGCGCTCTAAATCAGAGGTGCTAAGTACTCTCAGCCGGCAAACGCTACGTGTCCGAGCCTTAAAGTGGCAACATGTAACATTTTGGGAGACCCAGCCAAATTCACAGACGTGAGTTAAAGATATATCATTCTACTTGAAAGTAAGTCTAAGAAGCAGTAGGTCTGTTCTATGTGCTCAACTTAAATTTTGTTTTAGGGTCTTTTACACTGCATTCGGAAAGTATTCAGACCCCTTAACTTTTCCCAAATTTTGTGACAGTAGTCTTATTCTACAAATGATTAAAATGTTTTTCCTCATCCACACACAATGAAAGCGAAAACAGGTTTAGACATTTTTACAAGTGTATTAAAAATTAAGAGAAATATCTTATTTACAAGTATTCAGACCCTTTGCTATGAGACACGAAAATGAGCTCCGGTGCATGCTGTTTCCATTTATCATCCTTAAGATGTTTCTACAACTTGGAGTCCACCTGCGGTCAATTCAATTGATTGGACATGATTTGGAAAAGCACACATCTGTCTACATAAGGTCCCACAGTTGACAGTACATGTCAGAGCAAAAACCAAGACATAAAGTCGAAGGAATTGTCAATGGAGCTCAGAGACGAGATTGTGCTGAGGCACAGATCTGGGGAAGGGTAGCAAAAATTGTCTGCAATATTTAAGGTCCCCAAATACACTGGCCTCCATTCTTAAACGGAAAAAGTTTGGAACCACCAAGACTCATCCTAGAGCTGGCCCCCTGCCAAACTGAGCAATCGAGGGAAAAGGGCCTTGGTCAGGGAGGTCACAGAGCTCCAGAGTTCCTCTGTGGAGATGAGAGAACCTTCCAGAAGGACAACCATCTCTGCAGCACTCCACTAATCAGGTCTTTATGGTAGAGTGACCAGACGGAAGCCACTCCTCAGTAAAAAGCACGACAGCCTGCTTGGAGTTTGCCAAAAGGCACCTAAAGGACTCAGACAATGAGAAACAAGATTCTCTGGACTGACCAAGATTGAACTATTTTGCCTGAATGCCAAGCGTCACATCTGGAGGAAACGTGGCACCATCCCTACAGTGAAGCATGGTGGTGGCAGCATCATGCTGTGGGGATGTTTTTCAGTGGCAGGGACTGGGAGACTAGTCAGAATCGAGGCAAAGATGAATTTAGCAAAGTACAGAGAGATCCTTGATGAAAACCTGCTGCAGAGACATCAGGACCTGACTGGGGTGAATGGTCACCTTCCATCAGGACAACGACCGTAAGCACACAGCCAAGACAACGCAGGAGTGGCTTTGGGACAAATCTCTGAATGTCCTTGAGTGGCCCAGCCAGAGCCTGGACTTGAACCCAATATAACATCTCTGGAGAGACCTGAAAAGAGCTGTACAGCAACACTCCCCATCCAACCTGACAGCACTTGAGAGGATGTGGATAGAAATGGGAGAAACTCCCCAAATATAGGCGTGCCAAGATTGTAGCGCCATACCCAAGAAGACTCGAGGCTGTAATTGATGCCAAATGTGCTTAAACAAAGTAATGAGTAAAGGGACTGAATACTCAGTGATATTTCCATTTTGTATTCTTTTTATATAAATTAGCAAAAGTAACAAAAAAAACATCTTGCTTTTTCATTATGGGGTAGTGTGTGTAGATTGAGGGAAAACATTTTTTTTTAGAATAAGGTAACGTAACAAAATGTGGAAAATGATGCCTGAATACTTTCGAATGCACTGTATTTTCATTTTTTTGCACCAGCTTCCACCAGCTGAAACAATATTTTGGGTTATGGAAAATATATATTTAACAGCTGTTTAGATTGTGTAGAGAATCATTGTACCATCTTATTTGGTCACAAACTGAAATTAGGATAACTATTACAGTTTTAGCAACCAGGAAATTGTGTTGCGATTTCAGCATAGCGCAACTGTTAAGGGTAACTGCCACTTTTCAACCTCATACACTCATTGACATCATCTACAGCACCTAACCAGTGTCTACATATGTAGAAAATAGGTGCATTTCTACGTTGTACAGGTTGATAAATCACAGTTTCTTAGTTTTAATCCGAACCTGTGATATCATAGAGAAGCATTTTTTAGGACCTTCTCTACACTGGTTTGGTGCTGGAGATAATGAAAATGAGGTTGAAAAGTGTTCCTTATGGGAGGCTTTAAATTGTGTAAGAGCACAAACCTGATTAAGATAGACAACAACAAAAAATCTAATCTCAAGCTGCCCATGGCCGACTTATTACATCCAAGGTGTGTAAGAATTTACATTGATGTGTTTTGAGTGTGTTTATATGTTTTAGCATGGGTGCATAGAGGGGTCTATGAGTTTGAGCATCAAATCTGTGGGTTATAACATGTTCCTGTGGGTGCACATGCATACCTGATCTTGAGCTCAGAGCGTGTGGCCAGGTTAGTGGATAGCTGCTGTATGAGGGACAGCAGCACTGGCTGGATCAGGGGGCAGGGATGCTGGCCAAACACTTGCTGGGAGTCGATGGTCTCGCACACATACAGAACCAGGTTTAGGTCAGAAGCTGACAGGGCCTATAGGGGAGGGGGTTGGAGGAGACACCACAGGTATATTTTATATGATGCCCTCGGATATCCCCCATGAAGTGGACGGGAGAGGCTGTGAGACTGATGGGATGGGTAGGTGCTTGGGCGGTATCCAGATTATCATAGTCCTTTTCTCATGCCAGGATATACAGTATTACCAGCATAGTACTACACAAGGGGCGCTAAAAAACACAAGAAAAGCCCATTGTGCCTCTACCAGAATACTAACAAAATTAGAACAGCGAAATCACAGATGCTTTTAGCTAAATGCTAACAAGTAAAAACATACATAACTAATTGCAAAGACAGCTCATAACGTTATACAGCCTAGCTAGTAGCTACCGAATGATATTTTCGGTGAGTGTGGACATTTACAAGCGAAAGTGAACAAAATAAATTGTGCAAATGAACAAAGTTGTGATGCATTCTTTTCTGAAGGAAGAGCAGCATGTGTACACAGAGCAGAAGGGAGTAGAGGAGAGAACAGAGGAGGGAAAAACCACTAGTAGAAGCACAGGGGGAAAAATGGCAGCTGTACAGATAACAGAGCTCTGACTTCTCAAACACGGCAGAGACATAAGATATCTGATAGCAAACATTTAGTAGTGAATTTCATACAAGTGTTACTTCATCACCTCACGTGCACCTCACAACAGAGACTCACTGATATAGAACTCTATGGACTCACCTGCTCCTGCTTTCTCCCATTGCGCCATTTACAAACAAACATGTGACTGGCTCAACTGTTCTGGGGAACTACAGTAAGCTTCATCATGTAAAATAATGTGACCGGTGAAATGAAGAACGCAATTTTCTTTATCTCCTAACGTATTGCACAATTTGACTGCAGGTATCAACTTAAAAAGTAGCTACAAATATTACGTTTTCATGAAAAACTTCTGAAATAGTTGACGGTAATGAAGAAACCCTCCCGTGTTTTTTCCCAAATACCCCGGTATACATCTTACAGTATACCGCCCAAGCCCATGACGGTGCATCGGGGAGCAGGACTCACCTGTTGGAAGGCCTGGTTGAGCTGTCCCTGCTGCAGCAGCTGCAGTATGTTGGCCTGCTGGGCCTGGTAGTCTAGGTGTGGGGTAGGGACGGGCGTGCCTGCAGCAGAGCGCATGGCCTGCATGATGCTGGAGGTCACAGCTGCCTGCTGCTCCTTCATGGCCATGCTCACCTCACCCTTCACTATGCGCTGCACCTGGGTCAGGATCGATTCCTGCAGGCTGGATGTAGGACAGAAGAAAATAGGCACAGTTATATAAACAAGGAATACTATCAAAACATTTACAGTGCATTCAGAAACTATTCAGACCCCTTGACTTTTCCCACATTTTGTTAAAGTTACAGCCTTATTCTAAATTGATTAAACACCCCCCCCCCCCCCCCCCCCCATCTACACACACACACAATACCCCATAATGACAAAGCGATTACAGGTTTAGACATTTTTGCAAATGTATTAAAAATAAAAAAACCTTCACATAAGTATTGAGACAATCTGCTATGAGACTCAAAATTGAGCTCAGGTGCATCCTGTTTCAATTGATCATCCTTGAGATGTTTCTACAAATTCATGAGTCCACCTGTGGTCAATTCAATTGTTTGGACATGATTTGCAAAAGGCACACAACTGTCTATATAAGGTCCCACAGTTGACAGTGCATGTCAGAGCAAAAACCAAGCCATAAGGTCGAAGGAATTGTCCGTAGAGCTCAGAGACAGGATTGTGCCGAGGCACAAATCTGGGGAAGGGTACCAAAACATTTCTGCAGCATTGAAGGTCCCCAAGAACACAGTGGCCTCAATCATTCTTAAAATGGAAGAAGTTTGGAACCACCAAGACTCCTCCTAGACTTGGCCGGCAGGCCAAACTGAGCAATCGGGGGAAAGGGCCTTGGTCAGGGAGGTGACCAAGAAGCCGATGGTCACTGACAGAGCTCCAGAGTTCCTCTGTGGAGATGGGAGAACCTTCCAGAAGGACAACCATCTCTGCAGCACTCCACCAATCAGGCCTTTATGGTAGCGTGGCCAGACAGAAGCCACTCCTCAGTAAAAGGCACATGACAGCCTGCTTGAAGTTGGCCAAAAGGCAGCTAAAGGATTCTCAAACCATGAGAAACAAGATTCTCTGGTCTGATGAAACCAACACTGAACTCTTTGGCCTAAATGCCAAGCGTCACGTCTGAAGGAAACTTGGCCCCATCCCTACTCTAAAGCAAAGTGGTGGCAGCATCCTGCTGTGGGGATGTTTTTCAGCGGCAGGGGCTGGGAAACTAGTCAGGATCGAAGTAAAGATGAATCGATCAAAGTACAGAGATCCTTGATGAAAACCTGCTCCAGAGCACTCAGGACCTCAGACTGTGGCGAAGGTTTACCTTTCAAAAAGACAACGACCCTAAGCACATAACCAAGACAACTCAGGAGTGGGTTTGGGACTAGACTCTGAATGTCCTTGAGTGGCCAAGCCTTAGCCCGGACTTGAACCCGATGGCACATCTCTGAAGAGACCGGCAAATTTCTCCCAATCCAACCTGACAGAGCTTGAGAGGATCTTTAGAGAAGAATGAAACTCCAAATACAGGTGTGCCAAGCTTGTAGTGTCATACCCAAGAAGACACAAGGCTGTAATTGCTGCCATAGGTGCTTCAACAAAGTACTGAGTAAAGGGTCTGAATAGTTATGTAAAACGTGAAATTTCCTTTATTTTTAATAAATTAGCAAAAATTTCTAAAAGCTGTTTTTGATTTGTCATTATGGGGTATTGATGGGGGAAAACACTAATCAATTTTAGAATAAGGCTATAACCTAACAAAACATAGAAAAAGTCAAGCGGTCTGAATACTTTCCGAATTAATATACTGTAAATGCTTGAAAACTGGTCATTTCCCAAACACTTATGGCTCAATCGAAATTAAGCCCAGGATTAAGGCGTTTGTTTTTCTACTCAACCAATCCATTACACAGCCACTCAACATGGCAACCCAAAATGCTTGCTAAGGCATCTATTAGGCATGTCTGATCAATCACAAAAAAAACAATGTAAAAAGCCTGGTTGGACTTACTTTCCCACCGTCATGTTGAGCTGGTGCTGGACCTCCGAGCGGACACTTGCTGTGACAGTGGTGGCCAGCTGATCCGTAGAATTCTGGAACGCGTCGATCATCTGCTGCAGCTGGCCAATCATAGGGTCCTGGCCCTCCTGCTCACGCTGCTTCCTGCTCTTCATATGGGTCTCCAGTTGCTGGATATCTACAGAGGAAAACAAACATCCACAGTACGACACAGTAAGATCTGTCAGGCATATTCAGATGTGCTGTTAGCACAATATAAAAATCAGCTGAAAAAATACAGCAAATGTTTATCAATACATACAAAGCCCACTGCTGTCAACATAGATGTATGACAAATGCAACAAGTTAAAAACTAGGCTAAGTCGATGACCTTGCTCTTGGGTGAAACTGCATAAAGCGAAGAAACAGCCTGAAACTCTGAGTGTTAACAGTTAGTAATAGGATTGTCATACACTCATGGGTTCCCTGCTTGAAGCTGTCATTGATCTGCTGGAACATAGACTGGCAGCCCCTCTCAAACACAGGCAGCACAATGCTCTGGAACGCATCCTTGTAGGCAGCCTGGATAGGCCCCTGCATTGCCTCAGCAGCTGCCCGGCCAATTGCATCTGTGGTGTTCTGCACAGAAAGGGATACAAAGTAATTTGTGTGTGTGCATTTTGACTGAAGACTGAATAAGTGAGCTATGAGACTACTTTACATCTTTTGATCCAATGACCAACCTAGGCTCTAGAGCAGGGCATGCTAAACTTTTTGGGCCCAAGACCCCATTTTGACATCAGAAATCTTTTGCGATCCTACAGTTAAAAAGAGATGTAATCAACAGCCAATGTTAACTTTTTAATTTGGGGCTATATTAAAAATCACTGACAGTTTTTCAAATTCAATCTGAAGGAAGTATAGTTTGAAGCAGGGGTTGGAACATAAATTATTTACTAATCGTTTTGTTCTGAACAGAACCATGCCATTTTTTTGTTATTCGTTCCACTGTTCTGACTAGCAAAATAAAGTTTTGAACTGGTTCAATCCAAAGGTATCAGTTTATATAATTCCTTTTAAAACAAACCTCAAATAAATAAATAAATAAATAAATAAATAAATAAATAAATGGTTAAGCAACAAATTGTATAGGAAAGTCATTAACCTCTCTGGGCCAGTGGGACGCTTGCGTCCCACCTACTCAACAGCCAGTGTAATCCCGTGGCGCGATATTCAAATACCTTAGAAATGCGATTACTTCAATTTCTCAAACATATGACTATTTTACACCATTTTAACCTGTCTAGGACCGGCGGGACGAATTCGTCCCACCTACGTAACAGCCAGTTGAATCCTGTGGCGCGATTTTCAAATACCTTTGAAATGCTATTACTTCAATTTCTCAAACATGACTATTTTACAGCTATTTAAAGACAAGACTCTCGTTAATCTAACCACACTGTCCGATTTCAAAAAGGCTTTACAACGAAAGCAAAACATTAGATTATGTCAGCAGAGTACCCAGCCAGAAATAATCAGACACCCATTTTTCAAGCTAGCATATGTCACATAAACCCAAACCACAGCTAAATGCAGCACTAACCTTTGATGATCTTCATCAGATGACACACCTAGGACATTATGTTATACAATACATGCATGTTTTGTTCAATCAAGTTCATATTTATATCAAAAACCAGCTTTTTACATTAGCATGTGACTAGCATGTGACTAGCATTCCCACCGAACACTTCCGGTGAATTTACTAAATTACTCACGATAAACGTTCACAAAAAACAAATTATTTTAAGAATTATAGATACAGAACTCCTTTATGCACTCGCTATGTCCGATTTTAAAATAGCTTTTCGGTGAAAGCACATTTTGCAATATTCTGAGTAGATAGCCCGGCCATCACAGGCTAGCTATTTTGACACCCACCAAGTGTGGTACTCACCAAACTCCGATTTACTATTAGAAAAGTTTGATTACCTTTGCTGTCTTCGTCAGAATGCACGCCCAGGACTTCTACTTCAATAACAAATGTTGGTTTGGTTCCAAATAATCCATAGTTATATCCAAATAGCGGCATTTTGTTCGTGCGTTTAAGACACTATCCGATGAGTAAAGAAGGATGACGCGTTTCGTGACAAAAAAAAATCTAAATATTCCATTACCGTACTTCGAAGCATGTCAACCGCTGTTTAAAATCAATTTTTATGCTATTTTTCTCGTAAAAAAAGCGATAATATTCCGACCGGGAGTCGTTTTCGTTCAAAGAGAGAGAAAGTAAACATGGTGTCGGCTCGTGCACGCGCCTCCAGTCTCATTGTCCTCAGATCGACCACTTACAAAATGTGCTAATGTTTTTCAGCCATGGCCTGCAAAGCCACCATTCATCGTTCTGGCGCCTTCTGAGAGCCTATGGGAGCGTTAGAAAATGTCACATCATGCCAGAGATCCCCTGTTTTGGTTAGAGATGATCAAGAAGGCCATGAAATGGTCAGAGAGAGCGCTTCCTGTTTGGAATCTTCTCAGGTTTTGGCCTGCCGAATGAGTTCTGTTATACTCACAGACACCATTCAAACAGTTTTAGAAACTTTAGGGTGTTTTCTATCCAAATCAAACAATTATATGCATATTCTAGTTACTGGGCAGGAGTAGTAACCAGATTAAATCGGGTACGTTTTTTATCCGGCCGTGCAAATACTGCCCCCTATCCCCAACAGGTTTTAAGAGCAAATTGTATTTTGCAGTAAGAGCATGGTTTAATCATAATGCAAGACAAACTGTGCTGTAGCGTGAGAGATGCAACTGTATTATAGTATCCTTATCTATGATTGAATACGTCAAACCCACTCTTCTCTAATTAAACATATGACCCTAATTTCTGAAATACGTTTGTAATGTGGTCAGTAGGCTACAGTAACCTATGCTTCAGAGGGGAGGGGCAGGTAGCCTAAACACACACCGGAAAAAATGTTCATAGGCGCTCCCCTCTGAACATTATTAAATAATGGTTCTGTTCCGGAACAGTATAGATCACTTTTGTACTTTTGGGGTTCTTTTTCCTGAACCGGTTCCAACCATTGGTTTGAAGTTACTGAAATGCATCAGAAAGGTATTGGGAAGTTCAGGAAAACGTCAAGGAAGATCAGGCAATAACTGTGCATGATCTTTTGTGTAGAAATTAACATGGTCTTCAATGATGTTCTTTCCTCTCCCCAGTTATTTGATGCAGATTTGGTGCCTAGTCCTGTCCACTCTGTTCTAGAGGGAAAGAAGGCATGTGTGTGTCTTAGCTTTAAGCAAATGGGGTCATAATAGTTTAAAGCCCCCATTGTTCAAAATGTAGAGCCACATTTTGTAGGAAGAAAACCAAAACCCCTGCTATAAGTAAATATCGAAGGCAAGTCACGTAACGTGGTTCTATGAACTAAAGCAGCGCATTTTTTTTAACCCCCCCTGAATTTGTTGCCACTAACCTTTGACTTGACGACTTTGCTAACGTTCTCCTTCAGTGCTGCCTCCACAGCCGTCAGCTTAGCAGCGATGGTGTTATTCATCTGGGCAGTAACAGGTTCCAGACTCTTGATAATGGCTGTTTAGTAGCAAGGCCAAACATTTACTTCTCAGTGATTATACAGTTAACTTCATTTGATAAAAACTGTTGAATAAGTTAGGAAAAAGGAAGGAAGTGTACTGACTGGGAGGAACAGTTTTCTTCATCTCCTCTCGGAGAGTCTTGTCCAGACGGTTACACAGGGTGTTGTTGAGAGTTTGAGCCAGCTGCTGGGAGAGATGCTCCTGGAGTTGCTGGTTACGGTTCTGTCCCTCTGCTAGGATTCTCTCCATTCTCCTCTCTGAGAAACACCGCCGGGTCAAGGATCAAACAGTGGGTTGATGAGGATGTGCTTCTGCAACAAAACTTTGGTCTTAAAGATGCAATACGCAGAAATGGCTCTGGCATTTTCTGGTTGCTAAAACTAATAGTAGGCCTAATTTCAGTTTGTGTGACAAAATAAGCATAAATATTTTATTTTCAGCTGTTTCAAGCTGGTGTACAAAACTGAAAGACGCAAAAATTTTACTTGAGAACGAGAAGAATCGCAATAGCGCACATAGAAGTGATCTACCGCTTAGACTTGCTTTCAATGACAATGACAGACCAATAACTAATTTCTATGTGAATTTGGTCAGATCGCCCGAGAAGTTACATATTGCAGCTTTAATTAGGCACCTAGATGTGAAAAAGCATCTTTATTCATGTGAATTGAATTCCATTTAAAACTACAATATCTGCATTCATAACACTTCCCTATACACTACATGGCCAAAAGTATGGGGACACCTGCTCGCCGAACATCTCATTCCGAAATCATGGTATTAATATGGTGTTGGTCCCCCCTTTGCTGCTAGAACAGCCTCCACTCTTCTGGGAAGGCTTTCCACTAGAGGTTGGAAAATTGCTGCAGGGACTTCCATTCAGCCATGGCTGCTTCCATTCAGCCACAAGTGCATTAGTGAGGTCAGGCACTGATGTTGGGCGATTAGGCCTGGCTCGCAGTTGGCATTCCAATTCATCCCAAAGGTGTTCAATGGGGTTGAGGTCAGGGCTCTGTGCAGTCCAGTCAACTTCTTCCACACCGATTGACAAGCCATTTCTGTATGGACCTTTGTGCCCGGGGGCATTGTCATTCTGAAACAGGAAAAGGCCTTCCCAAAAACTGTTACAACAAAGTTGGAAGCACAGAACCATCTAGAATGTCATTGTATGCTGTAGCGTTAAGATTTCCCTTCACTGGAACTAAGGAGCTTAGCCCGAACCATGAAAAACAGCCCCAGACCATTATTCCTCTTCCACTAAACTTTACAGTTGGCACTATGCATTTGGGCAGGTAGCGTTCCCCTGGCATCCGCCAAAACCAGATTTGTCCATCAGTGAAGCATGACTCATCACTCCAGAGAAAGCGTTTCCACTGCTCCCGAGTCCAATGACTGCGAAACCTATTTCATGAAGCTTCCGACGAACAGTTCTTGTGCTGACGTTGCTTCCAGAGGCAGTTTGGAACGCGGTAGTGAGTGTTGCAACCGGAGGACAGATGATTTTTACACGCTATGCACTTCAGCACTCGGTGATGCCGTTCTGTGAGCTTGTGTGGCCTACCACTTCACGGCTGAGCCGTTGTTGCTCCTAAAAGTTTCCACTTCACAATAACAGCACTTACAGTTGACGGGCAGAAATTTGATGAACTGACTTGTTGGAAAGGTGGCATCCTATGATAGCACCACGTTGAAAGTCACTGAGCTCTTCAGTAAGGGCCACTCTACTGCCAATGTTTGTCTATGGAGACTGCATGGCTGTGTGCCGAATCTAATTTGAAGGAGTGTCCACATACTTTTAGCCAAGTAGTATATATTGCAGTGATCATCTCATACCAAACCACAATTTTCAATGGTACCACTACAGAGGGAGGTCTAGGAGTTGGCACTGATTGTAATTTGTGACATGTCCCAGTTGTAAGGATACGTTCGTGCTCCTGCTGGCTGACCATGACGTGCTCCACATGGGCTATGACAGAGCTCTGCACTGCGTCCATGTGGCCTGTCACTCTCTGCAGCAGTTCTAGCTGACTCTGACGGAGATCCGCTAGCTCCCTCTGCTGGTTACGCAGCAGCATCAGCAGCTCTTCCTGCACCTCAGGGTTCATCTGCAACAGGTTAGAACAGATCACAGAGAGGGATGTTCAGAAGACCATGGTGTCTAAGCAAACCAGGTATACTGTATCATCTATTCATCAGGGAACAAATGGTATTGCCGAAAATGTATGTATAATGGAAACATCTTGGTGCCAGTATTATAATCACAACTTAAAGATAAAAAGTAACAGTGAATCATATTCGTTCAGCCATGATCCCTTACCTGATGTTGATGATTATGATGCTCAGGCTGCCTGGACTGAGAGGCATGAGACGCATCCCTAAAAAGAGAGAAGGCAAAGAGGCCATTAGACATGGAAGTAAATATCAGAGAATAACATTGTGGTAACTGCCATGGTCATCACCCACCCGTCATCTTTTTTACTCTTCCTCTTAAGTTTAGGGGAGCCTCTGGGAGAGCTCTTCCACTCCTTCACTGGCAGTCTTTGAGACGACCTGGCTCCACAGTTCCCAGAGGAGGACGCTAGACTGGCCACCTCGTCATCATGGTCACTGTTTGACAGGTAAACAAAGCAAGCGGAGGAGTTTAAGTGCCCACAATAGGTGGTGATAATGGGTACATGGCATGGGTACAAAAAAAAAACCTGTGCAGGTTTAGGATGAACATTAAATCAGAATCAAGAATACATTTAAATGAAAACTTTAATCAAGCACTGACTTCCAAAACACAGCAAATACTGCATCCCTCCAGGACCAGGGCTATTGACAATGAAATGGAAGTTCTAGAGATGTGACTATGTTACCTCTGTTCTGCACTGGCGTCCTGACTGTCATTCTGGGTTACGTGGTAGGTGCGTCTGTGGTATGGAGAGGACATGTGTCTGTCCTTCATTTCCTCCCTTGAGCTAAAAGCAAGAGATACCATTTAAAACTAAAAAGCCGATCTGTGTAGGCTCTTCAGGTTGCATGCATAGGTAAAGACACTGTGCCCATGTCAGCGCGTGTGTGTGAGACTGTCTTACCAGTCTCCTAGGCCGTTATCCCGCAGGCTGTTGCGCGTTTCCCGTGTGATGTCGGGAGCTGCAGGCCAGGGGTGGCTTGTGTTGTCGGAGCAGGCGGCAGCGGCGGCTGCAGCAGCATTCTCCTGTGACAGGGCATTCTCCAGTAGTGAAGGAGTGTTACTGAGCCTCTGCTCAGCCTCCACTGCTCCAGCACCCAGCTCCAGGGTCAGGTGGCCGTGGTCAGAGTTGTTCCGGTTCCGTGGAGAGAGGTGGTGAAGGGCTGAGGCTGCAGAAGCCATGCTGTCTGTGTGGAGGGCTGGGAGAGGGTCTCGGGATTCAGCTCCAGACACACCTCCCAGGCTTCGCTGCAGCGTCTCAGAGGCGATCTCAGGGATGTCCTGGGACATGGCCGTGGAGGCAGATGAGATGACGTCTGGAGAGCGGGCCAGGGTGGGAGAGGCATGCTGAATCAGCATAGGCTCAATGACCTGTGGGTCCAACGAGAGGGGCGGGTTTGGAGAGGGAAGCACCTGTAGAGGGCAGAAGGGGTAGGTGACGGGGAACATGAGCATATGAGGAGTGGTCTCTTGTGGAAGAGGGTACATCTTTATGAGACAGCAGGGAAGACCAAAATGGAACAAGGAGTAAGGATGTCACATACGACGGAGGGACAAGAGGTCTTGTAAGTTGACAAACACATGTTACGTTGGCCCCTCAGCCAATTGCGGCACACAATTCTGCATTCTAAACGTGTGTAATGACTGCGCTGTGAGTGCTAGCGTCCATGCAAGTGTGTGGACTACCGGCATGTTGTCTCCTAGGCCTGAGATGAGAAGGGAGCTGGCTCTGGGGCTGCTGGTGCTCGCACTGAGAGTCAGACTGCTACTGCTCTCCACAGACATCTTGGGGTTCTGGGTCAGCTCCTCTCCTCCCCTGCAGACATTGACATCACTAGAGTCAGGGATATCAAAGCACAATCTCTTTCCTTGTTCAGTCAATTATGAATTCCTTCCCTCTTATGCACCCTTCGAGTTGACCTACCTAGCGCCACTGTCAGAGTTGCTGGTCATGGCTGTCACCATTTTCAGGCTGCTGGCACTGCTGCCTGGGGAGGCTGGGACCTGGGAGAGAAGGGCAGAAATAAAGTTTAAAGCGCAATCAAGATCCAGGAGTAATATTCCTCCCTTGGATATTCGCTAGCATTTTGATAGAATAGTGAGTATTTGGAACTGGTCATACTGAAGCACTTGGGGTCATGAAGGCGTCAGGGGTCATGAGCTTGGGCATAGCGGTGGCGCCAGTGGGGGACATGAAGTCAGCAGGAGCAGGAAGGGTGGGAATCTTCCGGAGATCATTTTGGGAGCCACATCCGGACTCCTTGTCAGAGCTCAAACCTTCCATGCTCATGTCTGTCAAGTGATCCGAAAAACCTAGAAAAGCACAAAGACCGATTAATCCATGAAAAACAATGTTTCTAAAATCTCTTATACTGAGTAAAGAATAGTTTTGGTTTATGACGACCAACGGTTCTCTTAACTCACCAAAGCCATCGTTTGAGTCTGAGTGAGGCAGAAATAAGGACGAGCCAGACCCAAGGTTTGGCTGGAACCAGATCTGCACATCTTGAAGGGACCTGTGGACAGAAGAATACATCTAAACACTAATACGGGTGTATGAAATGGGATACTAAAAACAGATTATATGGTCACAATTTCAATGCAGACCTGAATGACAACACTCACTTTGTGTGGACACAGTATAGCTTTATTTGGATCCCAGCTCTGGATTCCATTGGGCCCTGGTTGCCCTCTAGATATAACAGGAAGAAAAAGACACTATAAAACCAAAATTATACCCATGATAATACAGGGGTTAGACCAGCCCATCGTTAGATTAGGTAGTAGTGGTAATCGGGTTCCAAGAAGGTGAAACCAACCTGCAGTCATACTCTCGCTCTCCTCATCTTGGGGGAGGACCTCTGTGTGGCGCAGGCGGCTGCGGCTGACGTCCTGAACACCAAAGCTGAGTACAGGGTGTGTAAGCAGGAACTCAGACACAGCTGTGAAGCTGGCATGGCCCTTCTCCTGGTCCTGCAACAACTCCATCACATACAACACCTAAAGGGACAACACAAAACAGGGTTAATAACTCATCCTGATACCCAAAAAGGATTACAGTTGGTAGATAGATCATAGTGATACAGCAGGACACAGATGTTATTCTGACCTTTCTCTGTACGTCGCTGAGGATGAGGCATTCTGCAGAGAGGTCCAGGCTGGCCTTTAGACTGGGCAGGACTGAGGAGTTGAACGGGTCTGGAGAAAACCTGATGGACATGTACATAGGCTCTCGTTAAAACAGGTCCAGTAACGGAGGTATGAATGAGACAACTTGCAAAGCATGAAAGAGCAGTCAAAAACACAGGTAAAACAGTCAGACCTGATGGTCTGCAGGCAGGTCCATGACACTGTGCACCACATCTTCAGCTCCTGATTCTGATCAGCTCCAGTAATCAGAAAGCGCCAGAATGGAACACTAGAAAGGAAAAAATGGGGGTCTAAATCAATCTCTCATGGGTCCTTAAGAGTAAATTACACTGATTGCATTGGGTAATGCTCTAAAGATCCATGCGTCTATGTAATCCTGGGTAACCCTCAACACCTGTTCAGCTAAAGACGTACAGCAGCAGAAGGGAACAGTAGGGACTTACTCTGGGTCCTGTTTCTTGTGGTTGTCACAGAACAGCAGGCAGGAGAGGGGGTTACCATTGTGGGGCTGCCACTCATGCAGACATCTGTGAAAGAAGCCGGGGAGAGGACTTCACAGAGGAAAGTAAAAGTAACCATAGAGATACAGATGGAAAGGAATTGCAAGAAACTGGAATTGAAATATAAATATTATAAAATAGAGTAATACTGAGTCAAGATCTACCTTGGCTGGTCCTGTCCTTCAATGTAGATTTGCCAGAACTTTACATAACCATCATGACTGGCTGTGGCCAAGACTGTGCCATCTGGAGACAGGGCACCTTCACTTATACGCTGGAGAAAAACACCACCCAAAACTCAATTTCCATACTAAAAACCAGTATGTAAATAAGTGCTTTCTATACTGGAAACAGACAATGTGATTACTAAATGCCCTACATCTGTATGTCCTTTTATGGTTATAACTCCGTCCTTCAGGTCAGTGGCATCTACTGGCCAGGTGCTATTGTTGCTGCGGAGGATCTCCAGATCCCACACCTCAGCCTGGGGAGAAAAGACAGGACAATCAGCAAAAGAGAGGGAGTGAATTAAAAAGATTGAGAAAATAGTACAAAGGGACGAGGAGGAAGAGTTTGTCTGAGACATGGGTAAATAAATAAGTCTGATTGTGTCCAATAGGGCATACATACCCTGTCTTCATGCAGCAGGGCCAGGGTCTGGCTGGCATCCTCAGGGTTCTCTTCATTGTCCTCTAGGATGAAGGGACACCAGATCAACCTCCTATTGGAGTTTAGAGGTGTGTCTTCAGGCCTCCGGATGTGGACAACCACTTGATCCCTGAGAAGCATGTGGGTTAAGGTGTGTAACAGCTGTACACCACAGGATGTCGGTGACACCTTAATTGGGGAGGACGTACTCGTAATGGCTGAAGCGGAATTTGTGGAATGGTATCAAATACATCCAACACATGGTTTTCATGCGTTTGATGCCATTCCGTTCGCTCCAGCCATTATTATGAGCCGTACTCCCCTCAGCAGTCTCCACTGCTGTACACACATCACAAAGTACTTTTAAAAAAAGGTCAAAACTAGGTAAATGTATAGTTAAAAATTTTTTTTTAACTTAACCTTTAACTACACGAAGGAGTAAGGGACCAACTGAAGTGTAATTCTTGGGCAGAATGAAGAGGATACTGGATCTTGCTGCTGTGGCAGGTGAGCTGCCAGATGACCAGGTTGCCAGCTTCGTCAACACATCCCAGCAGGGTGGAATCCAGATGGGCAAAGGCCAGGTCTGTGACTGCACCAGTGAAGCCCTTCAGCAGGGTGCGCTCCGCGGAGCCCAGGCTCAACACACGGATCATGGCCTGGTTGTTTGCTCCTGTACACAAGTACAAAACATGAGTTTGCGAGCCAACTTCTGTCACATTCTGAATCTTTTGGTTTTACATGGAAAGCTTAAGCAGAGTTAAATACCCAGTGCTGGACTTGGGCAGGAGCTTACCGGAGCAGAGTACTGGCACCTCAAATTTGTTACTGCTTGAGCTCTAGCACCTCTTATAGAATACTAGCTTTAAAGTATTGTGGCGCTCCTGCACCTAAATATCAAGTATTGGCACGTTGTTTGTAATTCTGTCATCACTATGAGGTTGATTAAATGCTTTTAATGACATAGGGAAATCAATACAGACAAATGAATAGATCACAGGGGTCTTGGCAGTCACACTCAGGTTGGGCAATATTACTATAGCATCGTCTATATAAGATGATTGACAGCCATTGCCGATGGTGACAACATCGTGATGTGACACACGATGGTTTGACTGGCGCCACCCAAGCAAAGCAAAATGACAAGTCAATCTTGCTCTCTGACGCCATCTTGTCTACCTGTTTAAAAAGAGTTGCCAATAATCACCTTCTCATCCCTCTCCACTCAACAGGCTATGAATATGACTGAAGGATATGGCTTTGTTTTATGCATGGCTTTCTCACGATGAAACAACGAACCTAACAGAAATCCATCTCAAAATGCTATTTGAATAGCCTAAAAATGTAAGGTAGCCAGAGGATTAATAATGAGAGAACGTAACGACTATAACAACTGTTCCCTGAAGGAAGGAAACGAGGTACAACAAGCTACGGTGAGTCGCACGCTCGTGACTTAGGTTGAAAGATCTACAATCACACCTAACAAGGCGAATTAAATCTGCGCTTCACATAACGGTGTTGTACCTCGTTTCCCCTCCTTCAGGGAACAGTAGTTATAGTCAGAACATTACACCAACTTTGGTACAACAAACTATGGGGGAATATGATCACGCCCCAAGCCGACCCCAACTGATACTAAATGAAAACAGCTGATGGTAGACCACCAAGACCTGACCCCGCCAGATGCGGCAGTCTGGGTACTGCCCAGACTAGAGGTCGACCGATTAATAGGCATGGCCGATAAATTAGGGCCGATTTCAAGTTTATAACAATCGGTATTCTTGGACGTCGATTACATTGCACTCCAAGGACACTGCGTGGCAGGATGACCATCTGTTACGCGAGTGCAGCAAGGAGCCAAGGTTAGTTGCTAGCTAGCTAGCTTTAAACTTATCTTATAATTTTTTTTGATCAATCTTAACATAATCACTAGTTAACTACACATGGTTGATATTACTAGTTTAACTAGCTTGTCCTATGATGCAAATAATCAATGCGGTGCCTGTTAATTTATCATTGAATCACAGCCAACTTCGCCAAATGGGTGATTTAACAAGTGCATTCGCGAAAAAAAGCACTGTCGTTGCACCAATGTACCTAACCATAAAAATCAATACACAGGTATATATATATTTTTTAAACCTGCATATTTAGTTAAGAAATTAATGTTAGCAGGCAATATTAACTAGGGAAATTGTGCCACTTCTCTTGCATTCTGTGCAAGCAGACTCAGGGTTTTCGAAATGATTGTTTTTGGATTTAACCATATTCATGACCTAAGGCTCGTATTTCTGTGTGTTTATTATATTCTAATTAAGTCTATGATATGATATAGCAGTCTGACTGAGCAGTGGTAGGCAGCAGCAGGCTCGTAAGCATTCATTCAAAGAGCACTTTCCTGCGTTTGCGCCGTTTATGTCTTCAAGCCTATCAACTCCCGAGATTAGGCTGGTAATACTATAGTGCCTATAAGAACATCCAGTAGTCAAAGATATATGGAATACAAATGGTTGAGAGAGAAATAGTCCTATAATTCCTAAAATAATTACAACCTAAAAACTTCAGAACTGGGAATATTGAAGACTCATGTTAAAAGGAACCACCAGCTTTCATATGTTCTCATGTTCTGAGCAAGGAACTTAAACGTTAGCTTTTTTTAATTAATTTTTTACACATGGCACATATTGTACTTTTACTTTCTTCTAACAAGGTTTTTGCATTATTTAAACCAAACTGAAATGTTTCATTATTTATTTATTTGAGACTAAATGGATTTTTATTTATGCATTATGTTAAAATAAAAAGTGTTCATTCAGTATTGTTGTAATTGTCAATACCACACACACATATATAAAAAAATGGGCCGATTAATCGTATCGGCTTTTTTTGGTCCTCCAATAAAATCGGTAACAGCATTGAAAAATCATAATCGGTTGACCTCTAGCCCAGACAGCTTGTGAGTTCCCCTTGTGGGCTACACTGGTAGCAGTGACATCAAAGCAATAAAATCTTACTAAAGAGTGTTGACGCTTAACTCGCCGCAGCACAAATCTCTCCTATAGTCAACCCTTTAAACAACGCCCAAGACGAGGCAAAAAGAGAAATAGCTTATAAGGAGGACATAGCCATGACTTTCAGGGCGGTGGCCGCATTTGGACGCAACGTCACCTTAAAGTGGCCTGGGGCCAACAGGTCACCAGATAACGTGTGGGGACCTCCACGTTTCGCCGAGGCCAAAGCCATGAGCAGGGAGGATCTTCAGATCCAGCGAATCCAGATGCAAAGAGGGCCGCACAGTGCCTCCAAAACCAGCTCAAATTTTATTGGTCACATACACAAAATCTCCAGCCTCACATGCCAACCCTGCCTGTGTACCTGGGACAACCAGTCCCTGGGCAACTTGAGTGGCAACAGGTCCCTGCCTAAAAGGCAAATGATCACGAAACAAGGCTACCTAGGCCAACAGGGCCCAAGACTCAATGAAGAATCAATGATAAGCCATAGGCTGAATCAGAACCACTGGCGGAAACACATAAAGGAGGGTTTGAGGCCACTGGTGCACCAGAGCGTCCCTTCCCAACGGGGCACTTGGGTCCCTCATTGAGAAAAATAGACAATGCGTGTATTCTCGCAATGCATAAAGATATGTCAGCCCTGCCGAAAAAGTCCGATACCTGGGAGACCACCCAGGGGTGTTGCCTCCACTCCTGAGGAGGGCGGGTGTGTTCCAGCTGGATAAAAGATCAGCAGTCGTGATCACCTTGTGGGATACAAGTCTGCCCATAGGAGCCACCTGACAATAGCAGAGGGTCCCACCACTGAAGCCACTGGCTTAGGCTGTGAGAAGCGTCCAGGTTGAGTGGCTAGCACTTAGCGCTGTAAGGGTAGCATCAACAATAGCCCTACGGGAACGACTTCCATCACAGATGGCATCATCGCCAGTAAGGCATAGGCACTAGTGAAAATGCACCGTGTGATCCAGATGAAATTTGACGAAGCAGAGCTGGAACCTGGACACCCCTCCGTGGGGATAGAAAAGCGTGATACGCGAGTGAGCTCAAGATGCAGAAAGTCAGACATCTTTTTCTGATTTCTTCCGCAGCCTAGAAACTAACTATGGGAGTAGTATTGATGTGTGTAACACTGCTTGCCCCCTAGACTCCGCCGCCACCAAGCAATCTGCTGTATTAGCCGGCGGTTTGTGAGCATTCGGAGGTCGTAGACGGAGGTGCTTGCTGAGGGCACGTAGGTCTGGAGTAGGATGCAAAGTCCAATCCCTTTCCGGATCCAGGAAAAACCAGCTATACCAGCTGCCCTGGATCTCCAACATATAAACTAATCCGATATCCTCCAGTCTCCAGAAGCAGGCAATTTCCTCCTTCAAAACAGGCACTGAGGCCTCTGGAATAGCAATTAACACAGGTAACAGGGATCCCGGGACTGTCCTGTGACCACTTCACCCCGCCCCCCACAAATGACAAGATGCTAGAAATTACAACATTTCCACAATAATGCAATTCCACAAAATACACACGGGCAGCAGCAAATTGGAAAAAATAATAAAACAGCACATTATCCAAACAAATTGTTGCATGGAAGCCTTTAGAGTACCATATTTACTTCAAAGTTGCCATAAATTCTAAGCACACGCATAATTGACAATGCTGGACTGCCCGCCCACGAGACCCGACAGAAGTTTAGAGTACTCATTAGAACTGAAAATCAGATCCCGGCCCACCCAAGTCCAGGCCTGTTCCGACATCACAGAAATTAAATGAGCCTGAAAAAACAAACAGAAAACAGTAGGCTATACTGATTTAAACTGGTGTTGAGAACAACTCAGTGGAGGCAAGCAGCAGCAGGTGAAGAGACAAGGAAACAGCCATTGGGCCTAGAACAAGCTCAGAGGGGAAAACTAATCTTAGTTATGAATAATTGGATTACAGTAGGCTAATGCAATTGAAGGCAAGTATCAAATTCTTACTTATACTGAAACTCCTAAAGTCACATCCAAATGTAATACTAATTTAAAGCAATAGTTGTCTGGTCACCTACATTATAATTTCAGCACCGTTTTGATTGGGACAGCACCATCGCACTGCTTTGAGTCAAGCATGGGGGACTCGTCTAGATAAATCAACGTCTGATTTTTGTTTTCACTCAATATCTGTTTGGATATTTGGTAAGAATTAGGTTGCTGAAATGTTACCTAAATAGAAGTGAGGGCTAATGTTCACCTTTATTCTAGTTTGCTCATATATTAGCTGATCAGAACATTTCACAAGTGGATTTTGCTTTTCACTTGCGTAGAAGCCTGTCCTACTCGCGACCAAAAGACTGTGACTTGTCTGATAATCAATCAATGTGATTTTGCGACACTGAATCCCTCTGTATATTTGGTTAAAAGATCTCTGGCTGGACAAGTGGAAATGGTAGCTCATTTATTCGTTTGCTAATCTATCGCTGATCAGAAACATTCAGCATGCAATAATGTAGCCTAAATGAAGTGTATTATTCATCTATTGACTCATGTAGTTGCCTTATATTGAGCCTAGGCTATTTTCTGCTCCCCAAACACGTTGTGCTTCCATGAGACTGTAGACTGCATGAAGCCCGGCCCCCTTATGGGCACAGAAGGTTCCGGCGGCAATAGCTGTCGTGGTATCGCGCTTACTGTAACAAAAAGTGGGGCCCCGTCATCACAAATGTTTTCGTGGAGCAGCGCAGCTGCTTGGGGGCTACTTACTCATCGGAGGAGCACGCAAGCCCCGCTCTACTCCAAATGGTTGATCGTGATTGATCGGTCGATCTCCAATGCATTCCTAGCCGATCACCAAACATTTAGATAAAAACCAGGGGCACAACTTTCACTGAGGGGTTGGGACATGTCCCCCCCACATTCTGAAATTGCATTTTTGTCCCCCAAAATAATCATTGGAATGTGATAGAAAACGAGGCAACAGTGCAGATGCCTCCGAGCGGTCGGATAGGCTGTTTGGAGTGTGTGTGTGTGTGTGTGTATGTGTATATATATATATATATATATATCTTTATTTAACTAACTAGGCTAGTTAACTTATCCACTGCAGCAGAGGTAACTCTGGGTCTTCCTTTCCAGTGGCGGTCCTCATAAGAGCCAGTTTCATCATAGCGCTTGATGGCTTTTGCAACTGCACTCGAAGAAACTTCCTACATTTTTTACATTTCCCATATTGACTGACCTTCATGTCTTAAAGTAATGGACTGTCATTTCTCTTTGCTCATTTGAGCTGCCATAATATAGACTTGGTCTTTTACCAAATAGGGATATCTTCTGTATACCACTCCTACCTTGTCACAACACAACCGATTGGCTCAAACACATTAAGGAAAGAAATTCCACAAATTAACTTTTAACAAGGCACACCTGCTAATTGAAATGCATTCAAGGTGACTACCTCATGAAGCCGTTTGAGAGAATGCCAAGAGTGCGCAAAGCTGTTGTTAGGTTCTTATTTTTCAGAGTGAATAACCCACGGACACTAGAGAAGCTTTAACCAAGTTTAATTCTTCCCAAAGGTTCTGTACGGCTGTAATTCAGACAAAACATTTCTCTCCATCACAGTTATAAACATCCTACTTAAGACACTCCCTCTCTCCAATCCTTACAGTTTATGCCCAACAGGAAGAAGGTAACCAGACACTAAACCCTGATTACTCCCTTAAAGGAAACTGACCTCAACCCTCACCTCCTGACCTCAACCCCTCCATCTACCACAGACGTCCATCTGTCTCCCCTCTATCAACACGTTGTTCTCCTCTTCTCACCCTACACATTCCACAGCTATCTGTCTTTCTACAGAGACCCAGTCTCTTTAATATACTATGCGTCTGATCTATCATGTCTTTAATATCTCAATGTTCAAAATGTCTAATCCAACACTGTCAAGGCAAAGGGTAGCTACTTGAAGAATCTCAAATAAACAAATCGAAATGTTTTTGTTACTAATAGTTGAGGTCTTCAATATTATTCTACAATGTAGAAAATAAACACTTGAATGAGTAGGTGTATTAAATGGTATTAGTATTAATTTGCATACATTCCCGTTAACTCCCACCGAAAGTTTTCACCTCTGAATAATCCCCAAAATGTGCAACCCTATTCACAACTGTCACTTTTATAAGCCATGAAACGCACTTCTACCCTCACACTGCATCCAGAATGTCAGCTTCAATGTATGAGCAGAAAAGTTTATAGACAGGCTTGCGTTGTTATCATTAGCGGACATGTGTATTTCAATATTGAGGAATAATTCACTTTCTCTGGTCATAGGAGTTACATGAATTTGTGTGTGTGCCGTTGCTCTGACTTCTGTTGCACAGACAGCTTTTCTCACTTGTTTGCAGCAGAACGGAGTGGGAAAAGTCACTAAATGCTATAAAAACCAAAGAAACCCTAGGTGTCAAAACTCAAAAGGCAGCCTGGAAAGTAGCCGAATTTGTCACTAGACTTATCAATAAAATTAGCAGGAGGGTTCTGAAAAACTCAATAAATATAGCGACAAAGTTGCTAAATTTGCAACACTGTTTTTTGGTCAGCCTTTGGGGAGGGGGAGAGGTGAGGGACGGTCTGACGGTAAAATAAAGCACACTACTTCAATTTATGCTCACTCAACTGCCATCATATGTGCGCGCCACAAAGACACATACAGGTTGTGCTCTCCACCAGAAAGGAACATTGGAAAATATTTGCCATTGCCTGCACTGAGCCTCTGCCCAGATTTTCCAAAACATGATCTTTCGTCATGTTGTTGCAGTCGATTTCGCGCTTTAGACTGTCTTAATTTTTTAAGAAAAAACATTTGTGGGGGGCCCAATTAGGGGCAATAGTAACGTATATCACAATTTTATGTGGACATGATAGCGATAGGACATAGCCCAACCCTAAGTTACATAGACAAAAGCAAAAATAAATAAACTAATAATTTCGAATCCACTGTTAATCAAATAAAGAAATGCATGTTCCTGTAACCTTGGCAACACCATTCTATTTTTTGCAGCTTTTTTGACTAGCAGAAAGCTACATTACATTACCAAAAGTATGTGGACACCTGCTTGCTGAACATCTCATTCCAAAATCATGGGCATTAATATGGAGTTGGTCCCCCCTTTGCTACTTTAACAGCCTTCAGTCTTCTGGGAAGGCTTTCCACTAGATGTTACAAAATTGAGCATTAATGACGTCGGGCAATTAGGCCTGGCGTTCCAATTCATCCCAAAAGTACACCCCAGATAGATACTACAAAAGGTGTCGGCGCCGACAGAGATGGCCGCCTTGCTTCGCGTTCTTAGGAAACTATGCAGTAATTTTTTATTTTTTTTTAAATGTATTATTTCTTACACTGTTACCCCAGGATATCTTAAGTGTCATTACACACAGCCGGGAGGAACTATTGGATATAAGAGCAACGTCAACTTACCAACATTACGACCAGGAATACGACTTTCCTGAAGCGGATCCTCTATTTGGTCCATCACCCAGGACAATGGATCAGATCCCAGCAGGCGACCCAAAACAACGGCGCCGCAGAAGGGGCAGACGGAGCGGTTTTCTGGTCAGGCTCCGTAGACGGGCACGTCGCCCACCGCTCCCGAGTATACTACTCGCCAATGTCCAGTCTCTTGACAACAAGGTAGACGAAATCCGAGCAAGGGTTGCCTTCCAGAGAGACATCAGAGATTGTAACATTCTTTGTTTCATGGAAACATGGCTCACTCGGGATACGTTATCAGTCGGTAGCCACCTGGTTTCTTCACGCATCGCGCTGACAGAAATAAACATCTCTGGTAAGAAGGGCAGGGGTGTATGCTTTATGATTAACGAGTCGTGGTGTGATTCTAACGACATACAGGAACTCAAGTCCTTTTCTTTACCTGACCTAGAATTCCTTACAATCAAATGCCGACCGCATTATCTACCAAGAGAATTCTCTTCGATTATAATCACAGTCATGTACATCCCCCCCAAGCAGACACCACGATGGCCCTGAAAGAACTTCATTGGACTCCATGCAAACTGGACACAACATATCCTGAGGCTGCATTTATTGTAGCTGGGGATTTTTAACAAGGCTAATCTGAAAACAAGGCTCCCTAAATTTTATCAGCATATAGAATGCTCGACCCGTGATGGAAAAATTCTGGATCATTGTTACTCTAACTTCTGCGACGCATACAAAGCCCTCCCTCGCCCCCCTTTCAGCAAATCTGACCACGACAACATTTTGTTGCTCCCAGTCTATAGACAGAACCTAAAACAGGAAACGCCCATGCTCAGGTGTGTTCAACACTGGTCTGACCAATCTGATTCCACGCTTCAAGATTGCTTCGATCAATTGGACTGAGATATGTTCCGGTTGGCGTCGAACAACATTGATGTATACGCTGATTCGGTGAGCGAGTTTATTAGCAAGTGCATCAGTGATGTTGTACCCACGGCGACAATTAATACCTTCCCCAAACAGATACTGTGGATTGATGACAGCATTCGCGCAAAACTGAAAGCGCGAACCACTGCTTTTAATCAGGGCAAGGCGACCGGAAACATTACCGAATACCAACAGTGTAGCTATTCCCTCCGCAAAGCAATCAAACAAGCAAAGCGTCAGTATAGAGACAAAGTAGAGTCGCAATTCAACAGCTCAGACACGAGAGGTATGTGGCAGGGTCTACAGTCAATCACGGACTACAAAAAGAAAACCAGCCCCGTCGCGGACCACAATGTCTTGCTCCCAGACAACCTAACAACTTCTTTGCTCGCTTTGAGGACAATACAGTGCCACCGACACGGCCCGCTACCAAAACCTGCAGCCAACGTGAGTAAAACATTTAAACGTGTTAACCCTCGCAAGGCTGCCGGCCCAGACGGCATCCCTAGACGCATCCTCAGAGCATGCGCAGACCAGATGGCTGCTGTGTTTAGACATATTCAATCAATCCCTATCCCAGTCTGCTGTTCCCACATGATTCAAGAGCGCCACCATTGTTCTTGTTCCCAAGAAAGCTATGGTAACTGAGCTAAACACCTTTCGCCCTGTAGCACTCACTTCCATCATCATAAAGTGCTTTGAGAGACAAGTCAAGGATCATATCACCTCCACCCTACCGGACACCCTAGACCCACTCCAATTTGCTTAACGCCCCAATAGGTCCACAGACGACGCAATCACACTGCCCTAACCCGTCTGGACAAGAGGAATATCTATGTACGAATGCTGTTCATCGACTACAGCTCAGCATTTAACACCATAGTACCCTCCAAACTCATCATTAAGCTCGAGACCCTGGGTCTCGACCCCACCCTGTGCAACTGGGTCCTGGACATGACGGGCCGCCCCCAGGTGGTGAGGGTAGGAAACAACATCTCCACCCCACTGATCCTCAACACCGGGGCCCCACAAGGGTGCGTTCTCAGCCCTCTCCTGTACTCCCTGTTCAACCCTGACTGCATGGCCATGCACACCTCCAACTCAATCATCAAGTGTGCAGACAACACTACAGTGGTAGGCTTGATTACCAACAACGACGAGATGGCCTACAGGGAGGTGGTGAGGGCTCTTGGAGTGTGGTGTCAGGAAAATAACCTCACACTCAACAAAACAAAGGAGATAATTGTGGACTTCAGGAAACAGCAGAGGGAGCACCCCCCCTATCCACATCGACAGGACAGTAGTGAAGAAGGTGGAAAGTTTTAAGTTCCTCGGCGTACACATCACGGACAACCTGAAATGGTCCACCCACACAGACAACGTGGTGAAGAAGGCGCAACAGCACCTCTTCAACCTCAGGAGGCTGAAGAAATGTGGCTTGTCACCAAAAACACTCAAACTTGGACAGATGCACAATCAAGAGCATCCTGTCGGGCTGTATCACTGCCTGGTACGGCAACTGCTCCGCCCACAACCTCAAGGCTCTCCAGAGGGTAGTGAGGTCTGCACAACGCATCACCGATGGCAAACTACCTGCCCTCCAGGACCACTACAGCACCCGATGTCACAGGAAGGCCAAAAAGACCATCAAGGACAACAACCACCCGAGCTACTGCCTGTTCACACCGCTACCATCCAGAAGGCGAGGTCAGTACAGGTGCATCAAAGCTGGGACCGAGAGACTGAAAAACAGCTTCTATCTCAAGGCCTTTAGACTGTTAAACAGCCATCACTAACATTGAGTGGCTGCTGCCAACATACTGACTCAATCTCTAGCCACTTTAATAATAAAAAAGTCGATGTAATAAATGTATCACTAGTCACTTTAAAACAATGCCACTTTATATAATGTTTACATACCCTACATTACTCATCTCATATGTATAAACCTGTACTCAATACCATCTAGCCTATGCCGTTCGGCCATCGCTCATCCATATATTTATATGTACATATTCTTATTCATTCCTTTACACTTGTGCGTATAAGGTAGTTGTTGTGAAATTGTTAGATATTACTGCATGGTCGGAACTAGAAGCACAAGCATTTCGCTACACTGGCATTAACATCTGCTAACCATGTGTATGTGACCAATAAAATTTGATTTTGATTTGATGGGGTTAAGGTCAGGGCTCTGTGTAGGCTAAAAAGTCGACAAACCATTTCTGTACGGACTTCGCCTTGTGCCCGGGGGCATTGTTAGGCTGAAACAGGAAAGGGCCTTCCTCAAACTGTTGCCAAAGCTGGAAGCACAGAATTGTCTAGAATGTCATTGTATGCTGTAGCGTTAAGATTTCCCTTCACTGGAACTAAAGGGCCTAGACACAACCACGAAAAACAGCTCCAGACCATTATTCCTCCTCCAAACTTTACAGTTGGCAATATGCATTTGGACAGGTAGCATACTCCTGGCATCTGCCAAACACAGATTTGTTCGTCGTACAGCCAGATGGTGAAGCGCGATTCATCATTCCAGAGAAAGCGTTTCCACTGCTCCAGAGTCCAAGCTTTACACCCATCCAGCCAACGCTTTACATTGCGCGTACTGATCTTAGGCTTGTGAGCTGCTGCTCGGCCATGGAAACTCCTTTCATGAAGCTCCCGACAACCAGTTCTTGTGCTGATGTTGCTTCCAGAAGCAGTTTGGAACTCCGTGAGTGCTGCAACCGAGGACAGACAACTTTACGCACTACAGCACTCGGCAGTCCCCTTCTGTGAGCTTGTGCGGCCTACCACCTCAATTACCTCGACTAACCTGTGCCCCCGCACATTGACTCTGTACCGGTACCACCTGTATATAGCCTTGTTACTGTTATTTTATTGTTAATCTAATCACATGTTATTTTTCTAGTTTCTTACTTCAGTTTGAGTAAATACTTACAACACTTATTTTTCTTCAAACTGCATAGTTAGTTAAGGGCTTTTAAGTAAGTTCTACACATTTGACACATGTACAAATACAATTTGATTTAACTTTGCGGCTGAGCCGTTGCTGCTCCTAGACGTTTCCACTTCACAATAAAAGCACTTGCAGTTGACCAGAGCAGCTCTAGCAGGGCAGAAATTTGACTAACTAAGTAACTTGTTGGAAAGGTGGCATCCCATGACAGTGCCACGTTGAAAGTCACTGAGCTCTTCAGTACGGGCCATTCTTTGCCATTCTTTGTCTATGGAGATTGCATGGTTGTGTGATGGATTCTATATACCTGCCAGCAATGGGTGTGGCTGAAATAGCCAAATCCACTCATTTGAAGAGGTGTACACATACTTCTATATATAAAAGTGTATATTTTTTCCAATCAAAAGGACACGTTTGTGGTTTCCAAGGCATACAAATCTTAATGGAACATACGGTCAGAGTAAGCCATTTGCGTAATAAATCTTGTTTCTGTTTCACCAGAACAAGTGCTTAAATGAGGCAAAACTGATTTTGGGTGAATTTCCTGCTGATAAAGTTAGCTGCTGACACTAGCAATCCATCGCTGCACTGCCTGGTTAAGCCAAATAAATAGTCAACTAGACTTCCAGAATGTCAGACATTGGCCTGGAAAGGACTCAAATTTGTCAAAATAAAATGGTAATATATGTTTCCACACTCACCTCGGATTGCATACGCCAGGTATGAGTTAGAAACTGCAATCAGGTTGCCGTAGTAATGCTTATGCTCCCAGTCGTACTTGGCGACAGGCTGGATTTTTACCTGCATGGAACAGAAGAGTTAAAATTAGGGACCCATACTTACAGAGAGCAACATCGACTAGCCAAGAAAAATGTGTATTAGGTTAACATGACATATCCAACCAATGGTAGTAAGCTCCACACAGTAGACTGCTCTGTAGTGAATTGCTTAGCTACCTAGCGATATCTGGACTTGAGATACAGCCACCCTTTGCCTAAAAAAAACTAGCTTCCCATTGTTTTCATCTGTCAATATTTGTGTAGTGACCCTGGTGTTTCTGCCAGGGGCATTTCTATGTTCTCAAGGACAGAACGGGGAACACAAAATGTTTAAATGCCCAGAGCAGTAGTTCTCAATAAGAAATAATTTCTCCAACAATTAAGTACACTAAGCCAAAGGTATGTGGACACCCCTTCAAATGAGTGGATTCAGCCATTTCAGCCACACCCGTTGCTGACAGGTGTATAAAATGAGCACACAGCCATGCGACCTCCATTGACAAACATTGGCAGTAGAATGGCTCGTACTGAAGAGCTCAGTGACTTTCAATGTGGCACCGTCATAGGATGCCACCTGCTAGAGTTGTTCTGGTCAACTAAGTGCTGTTATTGGCAAGTGGAAATGTCTAGGAGCAACAACGGCTCAGCTGCGGAGTGGTAGGCCACACAAGCTCACAGAACATGACTGCCGTGTGCTGAAACGCATAAAAATTGTCTCTCTTCGGCTGCAACCCTCACTACCGAGTTCCAAACTGACTCTGGAAGCAACGTCAGCATAGTAACTGTTTGTCTGGAGCTTCATGAAATGGGTTTCCATGGCAGAGCAGCTGCACACAAGCCTACGATCACCATATGCAATGCCACGAGTCGGCTGGAGTGGCGTAAAACTTGGCACCATTGGACTCTGGAGCAGTGGAAATACGTTCACGGGAATGATGACTCACGCTTCACCATCTGGCAGTCCGATGGACAAATCTGGGTTTGGCAGATGCCAGGAGAACGCTACCTGCCCGAATGCATAGTGACAACTAAAGTTTGGTGGAGGAGGAATAATGGTCTGGGGCTGTTTTTCATGGTTCGGGCTAGACCCCTTAGTTCCAGTGAAGGGAAATCTTAAGACGACAGCATACAATGACATTGTCGACGATTCTGTGCTTCCAACTTTGTGGCAACAGTATTTTGGGGAAGGCCCATTCCTATTTCAGCATGACAATGTCCTTGTGCACAAAGCAAAGTCCATAAGGAAATGGTTTGTCGAGATAGGCATGGAAGATTTTGACTGGCCTAGACAGAGCCCTAACATCAACCCCATCAAACACCTTTGGGATGAATTGGACCGCCGACTGCGAGCCAGGCCTAATCGCTCAATCTCACTAATGCTCGTGGCTGAACGGAAACAAGTCCCAGCAGCTATGTTCCAACATCTAGTGGAAAGCCTTCCCAGAACAGTGCAGGCTGTTACAGTAACAAGGGGGGGACCAACTCCATATTAATGCCCATGATTTTGGAATGAGATGTTCGACGAGCAGGTGTCCACATTCTTTTGGTCATGTAGTGTAAGTTTTCCATTTAAAATTGTCAGAAATTATTGCACAAAAAACGATTTAGCAAAACATTTCTCAAGCTAAAATTGCTAGGACTGTCTGATTAGTAATTTTGATATTGATTATTATCCCCATTAGCCGACACCAATGGCAACAGCTAGCCTTACTGGGATCTGACACAATGAAAAATACATTGACAAAAACACTTTACAATTTAGATACATTTAAAAAACATTAACATGTAGACACTCATCAGCTATTGCACAAATATGATACAACATGAAAAACTGAATTTTGACTGTACTGGGTCTTTAATCCTTAAAGTCTTACCTTGTTGCTGCCACGGGCCTTGCTGTCAATGCTTGAGTCTCGACTGGCCACAATTTCAACATTGTTGGATGTGATGGGAATGCAAGTGGAGCCATCATCCCCAGAGAGGCAGCTGGTAAAGAAACCAAATACAATGTTTCCAAACTGGGTACTTGATCTCGTTAAAAGATCTAGATGGAACATTATTAATCAATGGGACGTATAGCACTTAGCAAGGTCTTAACGTCGCTTCACAATTGTATAAAGAAAATAAAAACAGGCCTAAACTAAGACTAAACAACATTAACAAAGCCAGAGGGGGGTTGGTGGTTGGATACAAACCCAGTTTAGAGTAAGGGACAGGATACCAACCCGGTTTAGGGTAAGGTTGTTCTCAATATGGTGGTGGTGGTGGTGGGGGGGGGGCATTGGTTATTGGTTTCAACATTTAATCAACCCAAATGGTTTTCACAGCATACCAAATGTGAATTTCTATAGCTGAGAAATCTGTGCAGGCAGAGAAAAATACAACAGAATAAAGTAGAGGTAACATTAGTACTTACATTATCTGGCACTCTTGGGTGTTTATGTTCTCTGAATTAGGGCCTGTGGATTCATCCATGGTTGACCTGTTGCCAGCTCCCGGCAGAAGTCCATTCAATTCGCCATTGAAAGATGTTTTTCTTTGGTTCTCACATGGAGATGCGTCTACGAAAACAACCACATGTGAGTAACTGGATATCACCAAACGAAGACATCTTAAAGCCCTATCATTAAAAAGTATGCGTTTTGCAGAGGGGGATCTCGTGCCACCAGAAAACGTATTCTTAATGCTGAACTTCGAGGACTTATGTTTCATCGCTTCCAAAGAAACTAGGCAACCTCATGCGGTATGATTTGGTACCTGCTGCCTAATTTAGTTACCTACCTAGTCAGTTACTCGTCATTAATTAATGAACCTTATGTGGTAGGTAGCGTTTGCTCACTTCCAAATGCCAGCCAGCCAGCTAGTTTGATAACCACCAAACAGCCAACGTGTAAGTCAGTAATGTTAGTTAGCCAACATCCTTTAACGGTGTAAGCCACTTTGTTTTATAGCTAGTTAACTAGGTAGCTAATTACCTAGCTAACGTTAGGTGTGGACGCTGCAAAATGCTAACTAGCTAAGCGTGTTCATTAGTAGCTAGCTAGTTTACGTTAATTACGTGTGAAAATGTGGCTTAAGATAGTTAGCTAATTTACAACTTGCGAACATATTAGTTAGCTGGACTGCTAGCTAGTTTAGTTAGCGAACTGACAAAGGTTGCTCGCAGTAACTAGTTAAAATATCTAACGTACAACATTTTAACGTTAGTATTTATTTCGCATGTTGCACCACGGCTAGCTAGCAAAACCATCCAAGTTAACGCTAGCTAGGTAGAACTTTAAAATACGGCCTAAAAGCCCTTATCCACCTTTTCATTCCCGGTAAACTTACCGACGTTGTTCCCGGGTCTATCCAACTTTAATATGTCACGAAGATGCTGGGTTGCACCCTCTATATCTATGTTTGAATTTGAAGCCATAGGTAAGGGATAGGGGGAAACGGATTCGTCAGAGGGGAGCGAAATTATTTATATTTTCGTTCTATGCTGTCAGTTTTGTGAAGCAGGCAAGTATAACTAAGCACTTCTGGGTCACGGATTTTCTTGGATTCCTTCAAAATAAGAGTCCCATCCTGTATACTTTAATAATTGTGGCGAAAATATGCAATTATTCTGGCTGGCTTCTTTAAAGTTCGTAGTCCAACACCACAAACTAGGTGTTCATGCATTTCCTACCCTCCACGGCACTAATAAAATGCTATGTCATAGAAAATACATTCAGATTCCATACACAGAAAACAGCATGAGCTAAGAAAAATGCGTTGTGCCCATCTCAAATATGTGGAAGCCCTTCTTGAACCCTGCTGAAAACCAATAAACACAATAAAAGTAATACTTTTCATACGTCTTTTATTTCTGTCTGCCAGAAGAATAGAATACCTTGTACATCTGTGAATGATAGCAGACCTTGAAGAGATGCCTTTGATCTTCTTAATTGAACCAGTGTACCATCAGGGAAAACAAAACCAGTAGCCAACACACTGGCTGATGAGGGAGCAAAAGCATTAGTTATGCCAGTCATTGATTGACAGCAAACAATGGTAACAATAGATAATTATAAACTGTAAATCAAATCTAAATAGAAAAAAAACTCAATTGCTAGACAAATTTTACTGTAAAAATATGATCGTATGAGAGAAGTGGCCCCCACTGCCACTTTACTTTTCCTACAGGAAAAGTCTTGGGGATTTCCTTGTCACACAACAGGCAAGAACTGTTTCTTTATTTTCCAAAACAATGTATGGAATTAAAATGTGCAGTCCGTACATTATGTCCCATGTGGAAAAGAGATTACATGATATATAATCATTGTAAAAAAAATTAAAAAAAGAGGAAATACATAAGGCAGTTTGACATATGCCTGTTCCTCGTCTTGCAAAAGAACACTTGCAAAGCCTCTCTAAAAATGTCAGGTCAATGCTACAGTACATTGATGGCACAAAGTGATCCCAATTTCCAAGGGCATACTTCAACTCATTATGTGGTTCTATTTCTGCAGTATTGGCCAAAGGAAAATTATTTTTGGGAAACAATTGAGGGAATCCTATGTCCATATATATATATAACAATATATTGGCTGCATCTTGCTCAAGAAAATACATGCTATAGCAGATCATATACAACAATGTGCTATAGAACTACTGACTAGAACCTAAATTGTTTACAATATAATGCTAAGAACACAATTAAAATAAGAGTGACAAGGTAAGTGGAGGGAGAGAAATGGGTAAGAAAGGCAGAGGAACAATGAGCTCACATTAAGAAAAAGTAAACGGTTTATTGTGCATCATGGCTTTAGTATTCATTGTCACAGAGAGCATGAGGAGGAAATGGGAAGCTTGCTGGTCTAAGGGAAGGATGTTATTGATAATATTTTCTATGATTATTTGGATTGCTAGAGCAACCTGACATAACAATGAATGTTCAATTAAACTTTTAAAAAGAGATTTAGTTGTATACAATAAGGCAAGCTGATAACACACAGGGGAGTACGATGAGAAAACAAGAGGATATAAGACATTGAGTCCGAACATAAAACTAAAATAGTGAAGGTAAATTGGTACATTTTTTTCCTTGTCTGCCATCTTCAGATATTTAAGCTCCTCAGCATCATGCAGGTCAGCGTAGGGAAAGGGACTCTGATGGATCTGTGAACTCTCAGCAAAGGAACAGATCTCATTTCAGTTGAAGGCATGTAGCCTATGTGCCTGCATGTCTCTGTGATTGACATCTGGAATCCGGTGTAATTTCTCATACAGGTATGGATGATACAGAGAGAAGGTTGGGCGTTTAGGTGTCTCTGCAAGACCTCCCTCATCCTCAGCCTTCCCTTATATCCACTCTGCCCACCTCTGGTGTCCTTAGCCGAAATTGTGCAGCGCGAGCCGGAACATGTCATTAGTGCATACCCAGGCATCATTAATGTTCTTCAGGATGAAACTCTGATGAAATCCCATGATGGGGTCCTCATCAGCCTGTAACACAAAGAGAGAGCTTAGTAAAGTCACAGTTATGACAGTGAATCCAATCCACAGTTGGGTGCATCTCTGACAATAGTTGATTCTGTCTGGGTCAAAGCGACAAACTGCCTGCACACAACACACATTCCTGTTATTCCACTCTATCATTAATTTTTTACAATCAATAGGCTTGTGGTAAACCCCAATTCCTCACAAGGCTTTTCTAGCTAAACAGAGCACACACAGGTGTGAACAGGCACTAATGAGAGACAAAAAGCAAGCCATCTCTTTAGGTATCAGTTGAGACTAGGCTTACACAACTCTGTAACGGTAACTACTCAGTGATCATGATGGCATTGGCATCTTAATGACACATGAATGTTCTAAAAAGCAGATTGCAAGTTCAAGGTCCACAGTAAAGATCCGAGCTTTCATATAATGCCATTACTGTGGCTTAGACTAGTTAATAATTTGTCAAACAAGCCAGCCTTCACTATAATCTCGGTTCAAATTCAATAAACCACTTGTTTGTTGCAGTTTATAGTGCATTTCCCCTCTCTTTTTAAAGGGATTGTCCAGTACTTTGTATACTTTTTAGCCAGTAGTTCTGAAAGTAGCGCCCATGAGCCAAAAGTGGTCCTGAAAATTGCGTACAACATCACATATGTGCACCACGTCATTACTCTCTCTCGCTCTCCTGTTTGTGATTCTGGCTAGCTGTCACGCAAATGGCAAGGGGCTGAATCTCACCATCTGGAACTTTAATTGCTAGGGGGCTGGCCCAAGTGCGTGGAAATGTAGGGAAAATGGCACAGCACAGTTTCCATTAAACAGCCGCTTTCAAACTAGGAATTTTGTGGCCAAATGCGGAATGACAGTAATTCTGCTCGTATGAACTACACATTGACACGTCCGTGCCCAAAGAGGGTGGTTTTTAAAAAAAATGACTAGTCCACCAAGGTACCAGAGCATGACTTTAAGCAGAGTTGGAAAAACTGGTGATTAGATTACATTTTTAACGCCCTGAACACACTGTGGTCTCTAATTACCAAACTCTAGTATGGAAGGATCCCTCGATGGCGTGAGATTAGTAAAAGCCTAACTGACCCATGGTCACTCAGAAAACTGATCCTTACTGACAGTAAGTAGGGAGATGGGTCATAAAACCACAGACAGATCTTAGGTCGTGCAGGGCAAGCCTGAAGAATTTGTTGGTGCAAACTAGAGGTCGACCGATTAATCGGAATGGCCGATTAATTAGGGCCGATTTCAAGTTTTCATAACAATCGGTAATCGGTATTTTTGGCCACCGATTTGCCAATTTTTGAAAACATATATTTTTTACACCTTTATTTAACTAGGCAAGTTAGATTAAGAACACATTCTTATTTTCAATGACGTCCTAGGAACGGGGGTTAACTGCCTTGTTCAGGGGGGATTCGGGGATTCGTTTTTGCAACCTGCCTTAAATTGCACTCCACGAGGAGCCTGCATGGCAGGCTGACTACCTGTTACACGAGGGCAGCAAGAAGCCAAGGTAAGTTTCTAGCTAGCATTAAACTTATCTTACAAAAAACTATCAATCTTAACATAATCACTAGTTAACTACACATGGTTGATGATATTACTAGTTTATCTAACGTGTCCTGCGTTGCATATAATCGATGCGGTGCCTGTTAATTTCTCATTGCATCACAGCCTACTTCGACAAACAGGTGTTGATTTAACATGCGCATTTGTGAAAAAAGCACTGTCGTTGCACCAATGTACCAAACCATAAACATCAATGCCTTTCTTTAAAACCAATACACAAGTATATATTTTTAAACCTGCATATTTAGTTAATATTACCTGCTAACATGAAATTGTGTCTCTTATCTTGCGTTCATTGCACGCAGAGTCAGGGTATGTGCAACAGTATGGGCCGCCTGGCTCGTTGCGAACTAATTTGCCAGAATTTTACGTAATTATGACATAACATTGAAGGTTGTGCAATGTAACAGGAATATTTAGACTTAGGGATGCCACCCGTTAGATAAAATACAGAACGGTTCCGTATTTCACTGAAAGGAAAAACTTTTGTTTTTGAGATGATAGTATCCGGATTCGACCATAATAATGACCTAAGGCTCGTATTTCTGTGTGTTATTATATTATAATTAAGTATATGATTTGATAGAGCAGTCTGACTGAGCGATGGTAGGCACCAGCAGGCTCGTAAGCATTCATTCAAACAGCACTTTCATGCGTTTTGCCAGCAGCCCTTCGCTGTGCTACAAGCATTGCACTGTTTATGACTTCAAGCCGGGTGGGTATAATTTGTGGAACGTTACAACAGGAATCTATTCCAAAAACTTTGTAAATAACAAGGTTGCCAAAAAACAACGCATACAAAGTTGTATAGCGGCAGAATAAGATACCGGGTAGGGAGTGGTCTATTTCATTGCGTTTTTCACTCATCACGTTTATTCCGAAAAATGTCTGTCCTCACTCTGGTTGCCTATGGACAAACATTAAGAATAAGCTACGAAGTGAGTTGATGCCTATTCGGCAGCTAGTTAGCTAGGTTTGTATGCGTTGCTACTTTGTATGCGTTGTTGGTTGGCAACCTTTTACTTTACATTTTTTTGGAACAGATTCCTGTTGGAACGTTCCACAAATTATACCCACCCCTTCAAGCCTATCAACTCCCAATATTAGGCTGGTGTAACCGATGTGAAATGGCTAGCTAGTTAGCGGGGTGCGCGCTAATAGCGTTTCAAACGTCACTCGCTCTGAGACTTGGAGTAGTTGTTCCCCTTGCTCTGCATGGGTAACGCTGCTTCGAGGGGGGCTGTTGTCGATGTGTTCCTGGTTTGAGCCCAGGTAGGAGCGAGGAGAGGGACGGAAGCTATACTGTTACACTGGCAATACTATAGTGCCTATAAGAACATTCAATAGTCAAAGGTATATGAAATACAAATCATATAGAGAGAAATAGTCCTATAATTCCAATAATAACTACAACCTAAAACTTCTTACCTGGGAATATTGAAGACTCATGTTAAAAGGAACCACCAGCTTTCATATGTTCCCATGTTCTGAGCAAGGCACTTAAACGTTAGCTTTCTTACATGGCACATATTGCACTTTTACTTTCTTCTCCAACACTTTGTTTTGCATTATTTAAACCAAATTGAACATGTTTCATTATTTATTTGAGGCTAAATTGATTTTATTGATGTATTATATTAAGTTAAAATAAGTGTTCATTCAGTATTGTTGTAATTGTCATTATTACAAATAAATACATTTAAAAAAATAAAATCAACCGATTAATTGGTAGCTGCTTTTTTGGGGCCCGCCAATAATCGGTATCGGTGTTGAAAAATCATAATAGGTCGACCTCTAGTGCAAACCCAGGCATTCCTATAATTTTTCAGCAAAAACGTCTGCTGGAAGCCCAGGACCTGGTCATCATCTGCCTGCGAGACAGACAAAATACAATAGCCCTGACTTCTAATGTGCAAACTACTTACCTACCTCACACACATACCCTTGATTTTACTAACATAGGAAGGCTTGGTCCATGGCTTATTCTGTCTATTTGCTTCGGCAGATTAATAAAAAGCATAGCTAGTTATATCAACTTGATGAACAAAGGGCTTGAAACTGTGAAGCTGAAAACAGATGTTAAAAAGCACAGCTAGGTACAACACACAGCTTAATCCAACAGACAGAACCCTGACTCTTCATTTAAAATGATTTAAACATATACAGTAATTTTCAAAGCAGGTGGGGATTTGTAGCCTGTAAGCTATTCAGTTGTTAGTTTAAGAAACTGGCAATATACAGTACTGTTCAAAAGTTTGAGGTCACTTAGAAATGTCCTTGTTTTTGAAAGAAGAGCTACTTTTTTTTGTCCATTAAAATAACATCAAATTGATCAGAAACACAGTGTAGACATTGTTAATGTTGTAAATGACTATTGTAGCAGGAAACGGCAGATTTTTTATGGAATATCTACATAGGCATACAGAGGCCCATTATCAGCAACCATCACTCCTGTGTTCCAATGGCATGTTGTGTTAGGTAATCCAAGTTGATCATTTTAAAAGGCTAATTGATCATTAGAAAACCCTTTTGAAATTATGTTAGCACAACTGAAAGCTGATTAAAGAAGCAATAAAACTGGCCTTCTTTAGACCAGTTGAGTATCTTGAGCATCAGCAATTGTGGGTTCGATTACAGGCTCAAAATGGCCAGAAACAAAGACCTTTCTTCTGAAATTCATCAGTCTATTCTTGTTCTGAGGAATGAAGGCGATTCCATGCGAGAAATTGCCAAGAAACTGAAGCTCTCGTACAACGCTGTGTACTACTCCCTTCACAGAACAGAACAAACTGGCTCTAACCAGAATAGAAAGAGTGGGAGGCCCCGGTGCACAACTGAGCAGAAGGACAAGTGCATTAGAGTGTCTAGTTTGAGAAACAAACACCACACAAGTCCTCAACTGGCAGCTTCATTAAATAGTACCCGCAAAACACCAAGGGTATTCTAATGATCAATTAGCCTTTTAAAATGATCAACTTGGATTAGCTAACACAACATGCCATTGGAACACAGGAGTGATGGTTGCTGATAATGGGCCTCTGTACGCCTATGTAGATATTAGAGGTCGACCGATTATGATTTTTCAATGCCGATACCGATTATTGGAGGGCCAAAAAAAGCAAATACCGATTAATCGGCCGTGTCCCCCCCCCATTTATTTGTAATAATGACAATTACAACAATACTGAATGAACACTTATCATAACTTAATATAATACAAAAATAAAATCAATTTAGCCTCAAATAAATAATGAAACATGTTCAATTTGGTTTAAATAATGCAAAACAAAGTGTTGGAGAAGAAAGTAAAAGTGCAATATGTGCCATGTAATAAAGCTAACGTTTAAGTTCCTTGCTCAGAACATGGGAACATATGAAAGCTGGTGATTCCTTTTAACATAAGTCTTCAATATTCCCAGGTAAAAAGTTTTAGGTTGTAGTTATTATAGGAATTATAGGACTATTTCTCTCTATACGATTTGTATTTCATATACCTTTGACTATTGGATGTTCTTATAGGCACTTTAGTATTGCCAGTGTAACAGTATAGCTTCCGTCCCTCTCCTCGCTCCTACCTGGGCTCGAACCAGGAACACATCGACAACAGCCACCCTCGAAGCAGCGTTACTCATGCAGAGCAAGGGGAAGAACTACTCCAAGTCTCAGAGCGAGTGACGTTTGAAACGCTATTAGTGCGCACCCCGCTAACTAGCTAGCCATTTCACATCGGTTACACCAGCCTAATCTTGGGAGTTGATAGGCTTGAAGTCATAAACAGCGCAATGCTTGAAGCACAGCGAAGAGCTGCTGGCAAAACGCACGAAAGTGCTGTTTGAATGAATGCTTACGAGCCTGCTGCTGCCTACTACCGCTCAGTCAGACTGCTCTATCAAATCATAGACTTAATTATAATATAATAAACACACAGAAATACGAGCCTTAGGTCATTAATATGGTCGAATCCGGAAACTATCATCTCAAAAACAAAAAGTTCTTCCTTTCAGTGAAATATGGAACCGTTCCGTATTTTATCTAACGGGTGGCATCCCTAAGTCTAAATATTCCTGTTACATTGCACAACCTTCAATGTTAAGTCATAATTACGTAAAATTCTGGCAAATTAGTTTGCAACGAGCCAGGCGGCCCATACTGTTGCACATACCCTGACTCTGCGTGCAATGAACGGAAGAGAAGTGACACAATTTCACCTGGTTAATACTGCCTGCTAACCTGGATTTCTTTTAGCTAAATATGCAGGTTTAAAATATATACTTCTGTGGATTGATTTTAAGAAAGGCATTGATGTTTATGGTTAGGTACAGTCGTGCAACGATTGTGCTTTTTTCGCAAATGCGCTTTTGTTAAATCATACCCCGTTTGGCGAAGTCGGCTGTCTTTGTTAGGAAAAAAGTCTTCACAGTTCGCAACAAGCCAGGCGGCCCAAACTGCTGCATATACCCTGACTCCGTTGCAAGAGAAGTGACACATTTTCCCTAGTTAAAAGAAATTCATGTTAGCAGGCAATATTAACTAAATATGCAGGTTTAAAAATATATACTTGTGTATTGATTTTAAGAAAGGCATTGATGTTTATGGTTAAGCGATTATATGCAACGCAGGACAGGCTAGATAACTACACATGGTTGATGATATAGTTTAACTAGTGATTATGATTGATTGATGATTGTTTTTTATAAGATAAGTTTATTGCTAGCTAGCAACTTACCTTGGCTTCTTACTGCATTCGCGTAACAGGCAGGCTCCTCGTGGAGTGCAATGTAAAGCAGGTGGTTAGAGCGTTGGACTAGTTAACCGTAACGTTGCAAGATTGAATCCCCGAGCTAACAAGGTAAAAATCTGTCGTTCTGCCCCTGAACAAGGCAGTTAACCCACCGTTCCTAGGCCATCATTGAAAATAAGAATGTGTTCTTAACTGACTTGCCTAATTAAATAAAGGTCTAAAATATATATATATATATATATGCCAAATCGGCGTCCAAAAATACCGATTTCCGATTGTTATGAAAACTTGAAATCGGCCCTAATTAAATCGGCCATTCCGATTAATCGGTCGACCTCTAGTAGATATTCCATAACAAATCTGTCGTTTTCAGCTACAATAGTCAGTTACAACATTAACAATGTCTACACTGTAGTTCTGATCAATTTGATGTTATTTTAATGGAAAAAATGTGCTTTTCTTTCAAAAACAAGGACATTTCTAAGTGACCCCAAACTTTTGAACGGTAGTGTACATTTTTACGGTATTAGAATGACAATTACTTACTTTTAATTGTCCTACTACCATACTCATTATACAGCTGTCAGGTGTGGGCTGGTGGTCTTGTGCTGTTATACTGTGAGCTATTTTTAAGAAGGGGAGAGTCTGAAAAGAAAAAATAATAAACAAGAGATGCATGCATTCACTACGGTAAGTCACTCTGGATAAGACCGTCTGCTAAATGACTAAAATGTAAAATGTATCTGAGACAAGCACATTCCACCAAGATATCCTGTTCAATCATTCAGTGCACTCCTGACATACTATTGGGACATTCCATTCTGCCATGCTCAGGTATATTTTAAAATGTCACTCACGGAAAGTTTCTCGACAATTGCTGCTTTCCCTTGGAATTGCTGTCCCTCCCATGTAAGGCATGATGCATCGATCTGTAAAAAGGAAAAGCAGAGGTTTGAGTTTGTCAGTGGGAGAAGGCATATTGGTGGAAGGATGTGAGGTATGTCCCGACTCCCAATCTGTTTTAGTCATGACTAACTTTTCTACGCATACTCAAGTTAGGGTATGAGAGAGTGAGGGAATATGCAACTATTTAGTTATGTACTATGTGGAAGAACAATAGAAGAATGGGCTCTGCTGCTCTTACTTTATTCTTCGATAAAAATTGAATTATTGTTTAAGGGCAAAATAGAGTTACCAGAAGCCTTTCAGTAATAGATTTGTATAATAATGTAAATGAGTCATAGCTTGTGCAGTTCTCCCATCTAAAAATATAAATTGTGCTACCAATAGGGGGCTCACAAACAACACATTGACTCAAGAATGCCAACTAAGCTGAACGTAAAGAAAAGGGAACAATCAACAACTTGCTTGTTCTCATGATTGATAAATGGACATTACAATTATTTGAACAGCTTAAAATAAGTAACTATATGCTGTCTATTGTACCTCTTATTGAAATATATTATGCTTTAGCTTGTAAGTGTCAAAGTAGTATGCATATTTGCCTGTCCCACAGTCTAACTTGATACTTCTTTGGCCCAAAACGTTCCTCAGATGAATGTTTGTCAAAACTTATTTGATCTAGGTCTAGGATCAGTCTCTGAAACACATAAACCAAGTAAAGGTTTGAACAGTAACATTGAAATAGGACTACGGAACATTAATTGATTCAACAATCTTTCCCTTGGATAGTGTTTGGAATGGAATTATCAGGGAGCATTTGCTCACAGGTCTGGAGATATTGTATGATGCACTACTTTTCTATTTGAAAAAAAGAACTGAACATTAACAAATATCCAATTCATTGTTGAAAATCATTACTAAATGAGTTATAACAGATGCAGAGGTGGTTAGACTGTTGAAGGTGATGGTGGAATAAATGCAAGGGGGTGAGGACTGCAGTGGTGAGAACAGGACACAGGAAAGCAGAACTATGATTAATATTCATTGGTACAGACAGATCCACTCACATATATTGCTCCAAGCTGGGTCCTGTCCGTGTCAAAGAGCTGGTAGTAATGTTGCACAAAACTGGATCCTATCTGTTCCCAAATCGGCTTTTCCCCCATTCTGAATCACCTGGAAACAAGTTCAATTGGAAAAGACAATCTTAGTGGTGTGGATGACAGACTAAACTCAAGAAATCTGGGCAAGAAAGACCAGGTAGAGCTTGTGGGGGTTTGTACTTAGGGGCAAAAGAAAGAGTCCACACCAATTGTTCCATATCAAATAAAATTGTATGTCACATACGCTGAATACAACAGGTGAAGACCTTACCATGAAATGCTTACTTAAAAGCCCTTAACCAACAATGCAGCTCAAGAAATAGAGTTGAGAACATATTTACTAAATACATTTTTTAAATACAATCAACAAGATATTTACATAACAATAACGAGGCTATATACAGGGGGTACTGGTACCGAGTCAATGTGCGGGGGTACAGGTTAGTCAAGGTAATTTGTAAATAGATAAACAGCGAGTAGCAGCAGTGTAAAAATAAAGAGGGGGGGTCGTCAATGTAAATAGTTTCATCTATGGATTTCACATGACTGGGAATACAGATATGCATCTGTTGGTCACAGATACCTTTTTTTTTTTTAAAAGGTAGAGGCGTGAATCTGAAAACCAGTCAGTATTTGGTGACCACCATTTTTCCTCATGCAGCGTGACACATCTACTTCACAGAGTTGATCAGGCGGTTGATTGTGGCCTGTGGAATATTGTCCCACTCTTCAATGGCTGTGCGAAATTGCTCTAAAATTACATTGGAGGCGGCTTATGGTAGAGAAATTAACATCGAAGTCTCTGACAAGAGCTCTGGTGGACATTCTAGTCAGCATGCCAATTGCACGCTCCCTCAATTTGAGACATATGTGGCATTGTCTTGTGTGACAAAACTGCACATTTTAGAGTGTTCTTATTGTCCCCAGTACAAGGTGCACCTGTGTAATGATCATGCTGTTTAATCATCGTATTGATATGCCACACCTGCCAGGTGGATGGATTATCTTGGGAAAGGAGAAATGCAAACAAATGTGTGCACATTTTAGAGAAGTAAGCTTTTTCAGCATATGGAAAATTAAGGATATTTTAATTCAGCTCAAATAACAATGCATTTATATTTTTGTTCTGTATAGGAAATACATTTTTTGAATTCAGTGGTTCAACAATACATTAACAGCACCAGGAATACACGCACTGACTAAACGTTGTCTAAAAAAAGGAGCACTGTAGAGTAATCTTCTTTGGGGCTTTTTCAGAAAACAGAGACAGCTGATAGAACAAGATTACGCTTCATTGGCAGAGCAAGCAAACTACGCACAATACTTTAGAACAATTGAGCAAATACCACCAAGGGCCATAGTTTAGCAACAGTTACACCCAAATGATGGTACCTATTCTGACAATGCTAGCTAAGCTAGTCTTGTTTTGTTTTGATCAGCGCACTGTCACTGACCGCGTCACAGCGTCTCACGTGCCTCCCCAACGCACGTTAACTTTATACGAAGCTTGCATAGCTAGCTACCTCAATTATTCATACGAACCGAGGAAATACTTGTTTACAAATCATCCCTTGGACTATAATTGCAACACGTTATATCCAATCGTGTCGTTTGAGATTTCAAAGAGAAGATCGCTACTAGCTAGCTAACTCAATCAAGTTATACAAGATACTAGCTAGCTACTACAGCTAACGTTTCATGTGTTAGTCAGCTGAATGCTAGCTACTTACACAGTCCGCTCACACCGTGAGCATGACATGGGCAATGTTGGACTCTTTCTTTGACTTTGGCTGAGCTAGCTAGCATAGGCAAGGCTAATATCAAAGATCAAACGTTGGTTGTCTGACTAGCTCGATGTCCCGTATTGCTTAGCTAATAAAATGCAATTAAAGGCCTAGAAAATTTAATTCTAAAGTGAATGCTAGATATACAAGTGGTATGGCACGTTCTTTCGCACTATCGGCTGCTAAAAATACCCTAACCGTTCCTCAACATACTGAAGCTTCTTTCGACCGGGCCCAGACAGAACATCGGCGTGTCCTAGCTATCACTTTTGGCGAGCCACCGCCTGTCAAAAAGGTATATAAACTAATCCATTCTCAAACATAATAGGATACGGTTGTCGCTAGAAGACAACAAATGTTTTTATTTAATATAGAATTACATTTTTTAGAAAAGCAACTTACCGCGAACCCAAAACCGTGCCCCGGCTTCCAGTTATGGCGATTACACCAGTTTAGGCGCATGCTCATCTGTCGAATGCTACGTGGGAAATGAAGTTCTTCAATCTATACAGCTGGTCGGTTTTTCCACCCACACGAAACTCTCAATAAACAGAAATATTGTACCTTTTAAATCAGCCCACTTTAATGAAGGTAAACTACATTTGTTGTGGAAATTATGAGGATGGGTAGAATGGCTATGGTTTTACATGCGGACATCCACAAGATGGCACAGTTCTAATGGCACTGTATGCTACTATGAACAGAAGTTTGAATTGAGTAGCCACACTGCTCCGGTGAACAATTTGCTAGCCTGGCTATTAGAACACCAGAGAAGTATGTGACAGCTCAACTTTGGGATGCTAATGTTGTTACGTAAATATTCAATTTCTGACATTGATAATAAATTACTGTGTGAAACACATTTGACTTACAGATAATTTCAGTAACAACAGTTCGTTTAAGTGTTTGTTTAATGTTCAACCTGGTTCCTTTGGAAATATATCATGAGTTTGCAGGACACAAGGATAGCAAAGAAACAGTTGGATGCCTGATGGCTACCACTTTCTAAAAGTGCTTAGAGCGATTTAGTCCTGTTGTGGTGCAGGCCCAGCCCTGGTCACATCTGCTGCCAGGAGGTGCTGCAGGGCCAGCTCTGTGTCCATTTGTGTTGTGTGCTGCTCTAGCTCCTCCTGGTGTATCTGGAATGCCATAGTTAGGACCCAGTCTAGTGTGGTAGCGTCCAGAGAGGGGTCAATGTTCTTAAAGGCAGCCCTTAGATCGGCCACAGTCACCTCTCTGTGAATAAAAAACACAATGCCCCTGATGATCCTTTCAAAACGGTTTACACTTTTCAAACAACAATGAAACAAGTGTATTACTTGTGCAAATATAGATCTGTATACATTTACGTCATTTTGCAGACGCTCTTATCCAAAGCGACTAAGGTAGATTTCACCTAGCCTTTGCCACTAGGCTACCTGCCGTCCTACATGGGGTATACGCTTTGCTTACCCTTTGCCTCCCAGCTGAGTCCTCAGTTCGCTGATATACATATGCCTCTCTGTGGAGGCCTGCTTCTTCACCAGATTCAGGAAGTCTTTGTGTTTCCCATCTGCATCCTGCATAGGACATAGCACCATGTCTTTGCCACAGTAGACAGTAATGGTAGCCTACAGTGCACCAGGAAAGTATTCAGACCACTTGATTTGTTCAACATTTTGTTATGTTACAGCCTTATTATAAAATTGATTAAATAGAATTTTCACATTTTATAAAGTATTCAGACGTTACTCTACTTTGTTGAAACACCTTAGGCAGTGATTACAGCCTCGAGTCTTCTTGGGTATGAAGCTACAAGCTTTGCACACCTGTATTTGGGGCGTTAACCCCATTTTTCTCTGCAGATCCTCTCAAGATCTGTCAGGTTGGATGGTGAGTGTCGCTGCACATCTATTTTCAGGTCTCTCTGGAGATGTTAGATCAGGTTCAAGTCCGGGCTCTGGCCCGAAGCCACTCCTGCGTCGTCTTGGCTGTGTGCTTAGGGTCGTTGTCCTGTTGGAAGGTGAACCTTTGCCCCAGTCTGAGGTTCTGAGTGCGCTGGAGCAGGTTTACAGCCTTGTTCTAATCCATTTTAGAATAAGGCTGTAAACCATATAACCTGAGGCTGCATTTATTGTAGCTGGGGATTTTAACAAAGCAAATTTGAGAACAAGGCTACCTAAATTCTATCAACATATTGATTGTAGAAACTCGTGCTGGCAAAACTCTGGATCACTGCTACTCTAACTTCCGCGACGCATACAAGGCCCTCCCCCGCCCTCCCTTGGAAAATCTGACCACGAATCCATTTTGTTCCTCAAACAGGATGTACCCGTGACAAGGACTATTCAACACTGGTCTGACCAATCGGAATCCACGCTTCAAGATTGTTTTGATCACGCAGACTGGGACATGTTCCGAGTAGCCTCAGAGAATACGCTGAAAACGCTGATTCAGTGAGTAAGTTTAGAAGGAAGTGCATAGGAGATGTTGTACGCACTGTGACTATTAAAACGTACCGTAACCAGAAACCGTGGATAGATGGCGGCATTCGTGCAAAACTGAAAGTGAGAACCATTTAACTAAGGAAAAATGACAGGGAATATGGCTGAATATAAACAGTGTAGTTATTCCCTCCGCAAGGCAATCAAACAAGTGAAATGTCAGTATAGCGACAAAAGTGGAGTCGCAATTCAATGGCTCAGACACGAGACGTATGTGGCAGGGTCTACAGAAATTTTGCATGTCAACTAAAACTCTCAAACTTTTACAGATGCACAATTGAGAGGATCCTGTCAGGCTGCATCACCACCTGGTAACGGCAACTGCACTGCCCATAACTGCAGGGCTCTCCAGAGTATGGCGCGGTCTGCACAACACATCACCGCGGGCAAACTACCTGTCCTCCAGGACACCTACAGCACCCGATGTCACAGGAAGGCCACTGCCAGTTCTTATTTTACATTTTTTTGTACCCCTTTTTCTAATACATTTGCAAACATTTCTAAACCTGTTTTCGCTTCGTCATTGTTTTGAGTGAAATTGTTTATTTTTATACATTTTAGAATAAAGCTGTAACGTACTAATTTCGTGGTATTCAATTGGTAGTTACAGTCTTGTCTCATCACTGCAACTCCCGTACGGACTCGGGAGAGGCAAAGGTTGAGAGCCGTGCATCCTCCGAAACACAACCCAGCCAAGCTGCACTGCTTCTTGCTTCCTGCTTAACCCAGAAGCCAGCCAATGTGTCGGAGAAAACACTGTGCACCTGGCGACCGTGTCAGCGTGCATTGCGCCCGGCCCGCCACGATGGGACAAGAACATCCCTGCCGGCAGCCCCATGGGTCTCCCGGTCGCGGCTAGCTGCGACAGAGCCTGGACTCGAACCAGGATCTCTAGTGGCACAGCTAGCACTGCGTAGCGGTACCTTAGACCACTGCGCCACTTGGGAGGCCCCACTGCCTGTTCACCCCGCTACCATCCAGAAGGCGAGGTCAGTACAGGTGCATCAAAGCTGGGACCGAGAGACTGAACAACAGCTTCTATCTCAAGGCCATCAGACTGTTAAACAGCCATCACTAACAAAGTGAGGCTGCTGCCTACACACAGACTTGAAATCATTGGCCACTTTAATAAATGGATCACTCGTCACTTTAATAATGTTTACATATCTTGCATTACTCATCTCATATGTATATACTGTATTTTATTATAATCTTGCCTATGCCGCTCGGTCATTGCTTATCCATTTATTTATATGTATATATTCTTATTCCATTCCTTTACTTAGATTGTATGTATTATGTAGTTGTTGTGGAATTGTTGGATTTCTTTCTATTGTTGCACTGTCAGAACTAGAAGCACAAGCATTTCGCTACACTCGCAATAACATCTGCTAACCATGTGTATATGACCAATAAAATGTGATTTTGATTTGATCAATGATCTCTCTGTACTTTGCTCTATTCATCTTTCCCTCGATCCTGACTAGTCTCCCAGTCCTTGCCACTGAAAAACATCCCCACAACATGATGCTGCCACCACCATGCTTCACTGTAGGGATGGTGCCAGGTTTCCTACAGACGTGACACTTGGCATTCAGGCCAAAGAGTTCAGTCTTGGTTTCATCAGACCAGAGAATCTTGTTTCTCATGGTCAGAGTCCTTTAGGTGCCTTTTCGCAAACTCCAAGCGGGCTGTCATGTGCCTTTTACTGAGGAGTGGCTTCCGTCTAGCCACTCTACCATAAATGCCTGATTGTTGTAGCGCTGCAGAGATGGTTGTCATTCTGGAAGGTTCTCTCATCTCCACAGAGGATCTCTGGAGCTCTGTCAGAGTGACCATCGGGTTCTTGGTCACCTCCTTGACCAAGGCCCTTCTCCCCCGATTGCTCAGTTTGGCCTGGCGGCAAGCTCTAGTTAGTCTTGGTGGTTCCAAACTTCTTCCATTTAAGAATGATGGAGGCCACTGTGTTCTTGGGGACCTTCAATGCTGCAGACATTTTTTGGTATCCTTCCCCAGATCTGTGCCTCGACACAATACTGTCTCGGAGCTCTACGGACAACTCCTTCAAACTCATGGCTTGGTTTTTGATCTGATATGCACTGTCAACAGGTGTGTGCCTTTCCAAATAATTTCCAATCAATTGAATGTACCACAGGTGGACTCCAATCAAGTTGTAGAAACATCAAGGATAATCAATGGAAACAGGATGCACCTGAGCTCAATTTCGTGTCTCATAGCAAAGGGTCTGAATACTTATGTACATAAGCTATTTCTGTTTTTATTTTTAATACATTTGCAAACATTTCTAAACCTGTTTTCGTTTTGTCATTATGAGGTATTGTGTGTAGATTGATTAAAATAAAAAATTTCACTCAATTTTAGAATAAAGCTGTAACGTAACAATGTGAAAAAAGTCAAGGGGTCTGAATACTTTCCATCTATATTGTCTTGTGAAGGTTGTGTTTCAGTGTGGTAGTATATTACTATTTTATAAACAGCATACATTTTTGCTATTGTGTACATCAAGGGTACTTAAATACTTTTTGAGAAGGTCCAGTCCCTCAAATTTCCAGACCATGGTCTGCCTATTGACTATGGCTGGTATTCCTCTATCAAAATGGGATTGTGAAATTATGTGGACTGAGGTGTGAAAGTTTGGACTGAGACCCAAAAAGTTACCTCTGTATACAGTCTTTGGTATGGGAGGCTCCCACCGTTGTTGTCTAGCTCGGCCTGAGCTGTGGTCACTAGCTCATCGATGTCTTGCGCTCTTTTCAGAGGGAAGGCCATTTGCAAGTCATCTCTGCAAAACAGAGGCCATTTTATATAGCCCACTCACTGTCATAATCGTAATGTTTGACTTTAATCTGTGCTGTAATTTGATTATCTGCATTACCTGAAATCCTGAACACTGAGCATCCCACTCTCTGTACTGTCACTGTGGATCAACACTTTCAGCAGGTTAGACAGTAGATGTGTCTGACCATGGTACACACTCTCATCCACCTGTTAATACATTTATAATCATCAAATCATGCGCACCAACCTTTCTCACACTCATAAGAAGAGCTCTGTATAACACATTTGCAAGATCACACACCTTTCCTGTGAGAATGTCATTGAAGAGGCTGACAGAGTCATCCTTTTGGTGTTGACGAATGCCCTCTACTAAGCTATAAGCCCACTCTCCAGCCTTTTCCCCGTATTGGCTCTCCAGATGTTGCCGCAGAAACTCGTGAAGATTGCTGCTTTCATTTCTCTTAAGAGAAATACAATTAGAAGAAATATCAGTCTAACGGTGTGTGAAATAATAACTGATTATTTGAAAAAAGAAAGGTATCAGTTTACCCTTCCGTCCTCCATGACCTTCTCCTTCCAAACCTCCTTGAGGATTCTCACAACCGCATTCTTCTTTAGCCTATGGTTCTTCAACTGCCCCTCATAGCGCAGGTATATGGGCACATCATCAGAAGTACCCTGAGTAGACACAGGGTGAAGACATTTTGACCATGCCATTCTTTTTGGAAATGTGTTGATGTTCAGGCAGTTTGAAAGTTCAGCATGGAGGGAGGTTTACCAGTCCAGTGAAAAACTCTGAGTTCTTTCCTCCCAGTTCTGCCAGCAGGATCTCCAAACGCCGCTGGCTGGACTGGCCCTGGGAGAGATCTGCCCAACGCTCACTACCTCCCAGTACGTCTGTAATCACAAAGTGCTGTGTAAATGTTCTGATCTAAAATGTTTATATTGATTCAGTCACAAAGCAAAACGCTTAACACTTCAAGCATTACTACCAACAATACCATACCACAAATGGGAAGGGGAAAAAAACAGAACCTAGAGCAGTTTTTCTATGTGATACCTGCACACTGCTCCCATTCTGGCCTGGGGGTAGAAGCCTCTTTGAAGCCCTCCAGTTCTCCCTGGAGGCTGTCCCTCTGTGTTGTGACTTGCTTGTGCACCTCAAGCAGTGTGTCATATTCAGCCTTCATCTGATCAAAGTCTTTCTGCAGGGTCTCCAGCTGGAATAAATGCAAAGAGAGATTCAACACTCAATCAGGTCTGATGAAGTGAGACTGCTGTTTTTGAATTAAACATTTCACTGAACTGTACCTTAAGCAAGTTCTCTTTGTGGGTATGGTCCAACGTCTCCCAGTCACGGCGGGGAACTACGTCTCCATACTCAGCATGCAAGCGATTTAGCTCGACCTGGGCTTTAGTCAGGTCCTCTCGACACACCTTCAGAGCCAATTTCTCCTTCACTGGGTCCTCGATTTCCACTTCTGATGGAAAGGAACAGGTTTTCAGAGGTGACAACACTCCACACTTCGCTTACATCAAGACAGTTGACCAATAATTAGTTTATTGTTACACATTTTTTCACTACCTTCCTGCTCTTCCTCGGGTTCCTCATCTGGTCCATAGCTCATGCTGCTGATGTTGGCGATGAGCAGCTTGCGAGCATCACATTCTTCTCTGTACATCAGATACTGAGTGGCCAGGTCTGCCTGCAGACAACACACCTGAGAAGAACAAGCGAAAGAGCGATGAAGGAGAGTTCAGGCAGCCTATGCATGGTTGATATGAGCCAGAATAACTTGAATTAGGTGTTTTCAGAGCAGCACTGGTGTGATTGAGACTGAACCTAGTGGGTAAGCACTGTACCTGGGTCTGCAGGGCACTTTGTGTCTCTCTCATGTTTTCAATAACCTTTTGACGGTGTTGGCGCTCTTGCTTCAGAGCACTAATCTCTACCCTCTCCTCCTCTCGCAGACCCAGGATCCTCTTTTCACACTGCTCTGACACCACAACCAGACGAGCACGGAGAGGCTCCAGCTCCCGGATCTGGTCCCGTAGGTATGCTGCAGAAATGGACATCATAGACAATAAAATCCAACATCCTATAAGCATGACATCTTTAAGTCCCTCTGATACTTCCATTCATCCTTGTTTTTCTGTCCAAACTCACATTCACCATAACAATATAGGCCTATATGCCACAATCAAACATTCCATGCTACAATGCCACACACCTAATGTGATTTCATATTCATTTTTTATGGCACACAGAAGCGGCTTGTACGTTTTGAAGTCCTCAATGAAACAGCCAAAGACCTCCCGGTATGCCTGCGTATGACAGAGGGCAGATTTTGTGACTTGACAACCAAGTGAAAATGAATCTATTCACTATACTCCTTATTTGTAGTAAGGTAAATACACTGTAACAAAGCCTAAATTACATGGATAACGTGTATATTATATGGCAGATGGATGGGACCTGTAGTTTGCGCTCCTGGACTTTAGGTTGTTGTGGGTCAAGAGCCTGCAGCTCCTTCTTTAGGTAGCTTTCAAGCTGCTCCAGGAATCGTGGCTTCCCCACAGGGCCACCAAACTCCTCACCACATCTGTAGCATATTACCATCTCAGTAAATCCTTCCACAACTTTAACCCTATATCATATGACAGTATATATAATTTGCTAAATACCCATGGTTCCTGATCTCTCCACCTGAAGTATGTCTCCTCCCCTGCTGAACAACTTGAGAGGTGACATGGGCAGGCCAGGTTGACAGGTAGCCTGAAGTACAGCCAACCTGACAGGGAGTGAGATAAAACGTTTTTTTAAAAAAAAAGCTTGCTCGAGGAACGAATAGTGTACTTTGTGCATATCACTAAGTCCCAAATGATCCAACCTAGCTAGCTAAGTGCTTATCTTACTCTGGTTGATGCTCTACATGAGCCAGGACCGCCAATTGCCACTTGTCGCCCAGTTCTTTTTTCAGCGTTATGTTGACACTCAGACGACAGTCTGAAAGTGAGATTGAAACAAGCAGCTAACTAGAAATTATTATTTGTATTATTATATGATTCGCTTAGTAACGTTACTATCATAGACTAACGTTATCTGAGTGAGCTAGCTAAGTTAACAGTTAACGTTAGCCTACAACTGTAAATTGGACAAGGCCACTTGCCGTTCAAACGATGATAAAGGTGGTAATGTAATATCTTTCTGTGTCGACATCTGTTATGTTTAGATGCAGCAAACAAGCGAGCTAGCTAGTTACCAAATACATTTACATTGAATCCCTCTTCAATTAGGGTAGCTAGCTATTTGCTTCACTTCAGGCCAAAGCTTCAGGCAAACAGCCGAATTGTTATGTTTACACAATGTTGCCATGGAAATGTAGGACCCAGGAAGAACCCCAAATAGCAGACCATCGCGCGCCAGATACTTTTACATCCCTGGAGAACCTTTACAGAGAGAAGGCGTAAAAAACTTTGACTTGGCTCAGGACTTAATCAAAGTTTTTTATAACTGATTTAATAATCTATGTACAGTGGTGTAAAGTACTTAAGTTAAAATACTTGTAAGTACTACTTAAGTAGTTTTTTGGGGTATCTGTACTTTACTATTTATATTTTTGACAACGTTTACTTTTACTTCACTACATTCCTAAAGAAAATTAATGTAATTTTTATTAAATACATTTCCCCTGACACCCAAAAGTACTTGTTACATTTTGAATGCTTAGCAGGACAGGAAAAGTGTCCAATTCACTCACGTATCAAGAGAACATCCCTGGTCATCCGTACTGCCTCTGATCTGGCGAACTCACTGCTTCATTTGTTGGAGAGTGTCCCTGGCTTTAAAACAAAATAGAAAATGGTGCCGTCTGGTTTGCTTTATATAATGAATTTGAAATAATTTATACTAATTTATAAGTATTATTTTACTGGGTGACTTTTACCTTCATAGAAAACGACTTAGGTATCATTACTTTTACTCAAGTATGTAGTTTATTGTACTATTTATATTTTGTACAACTTGTACTTCACTACATTACAAAATAATGTACTTTTTACTCCATACATTTTCACTGACACCCAAAAGTACTTGTAAGTTTTGAATACTTAGCAGGACAGTAAATGGTCCAATTCACACACTAATCAAGAGAACATCTCTGGTCATCCCTACTGCCTCTGATCTGGCGGACTCACTAAACACACGTGAGTGTTAGAGTGTGTCCTTGGTTATCATAAATAAAAAATAAATGGTGCCGTCTGGTTTGCTTAATATTAGGAAATTGAAATATTGAAGTATATTTTTAGCCAAATATTTTTAGACTTTTACTCATGTATTATTTTATTGAGTGACTTTCAATTTACTTGAGTCATTTTCTATGAACGTATCTTTACTTTTAATCAAGTATGACAATTGGGTACTTTTCCACCACTGCCAGTTTCAGAATCATCTCAATGATTTCGAATTTAAATAATGCAGCTGTCTGACAGACTGGCAAACATTATCCACAAACATTGCGTTTAAAAATATGTATTATAAGGTTTAAGACCCATTCGAGACACAAAAACGTACTGAGTGTATGCCAGTATGTAAATATTAATGAGGAATTTCAATGAAAAAAATGCCTCATTATCTGCTATGATAAGACTGGGGAGCTCAACATGTCTTGACCGCATACAACCACTCAAACTACATTTCCTAGCTTCCTTTTCACGGACTCAAGCAGAAAAATTAGACCAAAGAGGGGAGAGCGGGGGTTCTGTAGTCGATTCTGAAAATCTTGCTGGTGGATAGTCCTGTATTCAACTACAGTACCCACACTCCACTGTCAGTGCTACTGTAGAGAGCTTTGGTTATCCGTGGATATCACACCATTGCTATCATCTCTGTCTATCAGTGTTTCTCTCTCCCTGTGTCAGCGGATTGATATAGTAGAGTAGAAAACAAGCAAAAATAAAACATCTCTAGCCGAAAATGGCAGAGCTTGGAGCGGGGAGCATGCTGTTGGGGGATCCTGCTTTTAATTACCAAGAGCACGAGCTAAATGAGCGATTGAAGCGGCTTTACCCGGCCGTGAATGAGGAAGAGACCCCCTTACCCCGATCTTGGAGCCCCAAGGATAAATACAGCTACATCGGACTCTCGCAGAACAATCTGCGGGTACATTACAAAGGTATACAGATGTGACAACTAGTATAACATTTCGTACCTAGATGTCTGTCATTTACGTAAGACACTCCGGAGGGTTTGCGTCGAGTCTGTATGCAATCTTCCCGATCTAGTTTGAGCTGCCTCTACCTCTCTTTGCTTTGTTTAAGAGGAGAGCGGAATGCCCAAATGGTTGACAGTGAACTCGCTAATCATGACAGTATTGAAGCATATCCATTTATTTCACTAACGTTCAACTCCACGGTCTCTTTGTTTAACGTTAGCTTTATTTTTGCTTTACCATAACTTGTTTACCTCTATTTGATAACGATAATCGAAATTTTAACCTAGCTAGCAATACCACAATTTACTGTTAGTAATAACAAGCGACGCACAGTTAGCTCGCTAGCAAACTTGGCTAGTAAGCGAGCTAATGTTAGCTCGCTAACTAGCTAATGACAGCTAGCTAACTAACGTTATGCAAGATAATGCTAATTTCACGCCATCGTTGTTAGCCAAATACAGTAGCTAAATATTAGCTTGCAAACATTAGCTAGTTACTTGTAACGTTATAAATAAGTAGCTAGCTAGCAATGTAAATGTACTGGCTAGCTAATACTTAACCCTGGCGTTAGCTAATATAAAAACAATTCTCCTTCACACAGTTGCCATAATCCACGACTAGTCGTTAACAATTTGCTTGTATTTGTGATCAAATGAGCACCAGACAGTCCTGAACAGGGAAATATTGAATTTTGTTGGCTTGCTAGTTCATGGAAACGTTCTGTTGGAATATAATTCTGAATCATTATTCATTCTGGATCCAGTTGGTGAGCATTACGCTATAAGGATTCCATTGAGTCCTTTATGCACAAAAGAACAACAGCGTCTGCCATTTCAAACTCAGCCAGCAGCTACACTTTGCTGCAAGGGAGGAGGCCTTGACGCATTTGTTGTGCGTAAAATATCTGCACATACATCAGATGGTATTTATGCGGGTACTTTGACATATTTGACCATAAACAACTTGTTGGGATGCAGACCATAGCCCAAGGGAGGGGTGTAACACATACAATTGGTTCAGATAGTTATTTAAGTATTCTGCACAAAATCAAAAGTAGGACTTGACAGCTATCCATCAAGCTAGATGTCGTCATGCTACTCCCAGCTAACAAGGAATGTTTCCAAGAGACCATTCCCTTAATGTGAAATATAATTTTCCCAGACCGTGGTTACCATGTTCTCAGAACTCAATACATTAATGTTCTATACACGTTTCATGGGAACGTCGCAAGAACATTCATGTGCCCAGTTCTGTGGGTTAGGAGAATATTCCATCAACTCCCAAACATGCACAGAACGTGGTGCCATGTTCTCAGAACATAAGATATTAAAGGTCCCGAATAGTGGTAATCAGGGTTTTCATTACATTTGATATTTGGATGAAACCAGTTCAAAGTAGGGTGACCCAAGTATTAAAAATGACTGTAGCTGGTACATTAATAAAGTTACTGGTCCCCTCCCCCCATGTCAAACACTTAAATTCAAGAGGCAGGCATTACCAAGGATTTACATCGGGCTTCTACCAACGTCACATAAAGCCGGAAATGTTATACACCAATGGTAGTGTCTTATCATTTTAAATATGTATCGCCTTAAAACCTTCATCACATGTGCGCCTACGCATTACTTTAACTTTGTTTACAAAACTGTAAACTAGCTCAAGCAGAACATACTACCAAAGATACTGGTAACCTTTAATCTGTGGTGTGACTGTTAGCTAGCAAGCTACTTACATCATGCCAGCAAAAGCACACTGTTTGTTGTGACTGGATGCCATAGTGTAAAATTAACCTTTTAATTTCGGGTGGACAGGCTGCACCGAAAATTACGGTCATGCGTGTGTAGTGCACATTTCGAGTAAAGTTGCTTTATCAATTGAGGAGAACATTCGATGGGTCTTGCCAGGATGCTAATCCTGAAGACGGATGCTGTACCATCATTGATCTTGCAAGCGCTGACCATAATGTAAGTATCAGAGTTTAATAAGTCTGACACGGTAGCCAACATTTTGGGGGATCGCGGGGCTAGCGTTAGATAATGCAACTGTGGCTTCTTTGACTTGTGAACAATTTATTTTCTGTAACCCCTGATAATCACTATATGGTTTTTGTTCTTCCATCTCTAAGCCCCCTACATTTAGTCAGAGAACTGCCAGCACACAGCTGGCATGAAGGAATGTTGTTCACAAAAGGAGTTGCGGTGTATATAGTATTTGTAATTTACTCCTGAAAATCATATTTTACCATTCCATTGTGTGGGTTGTTGTCTTTCAGTTGATGTAGCTTGTGTCATTGGAGCTAATCATGATTTTTTTGGGGGGGGATTATTTAACTTTCCATCTCCTTTTGTCTTTCCACTATCATCAAGCTGGAAGGATAGACATTTTACTATGTCTGCACAGCTTCCCAGGCAACCACAACAGCAGGAATGCTGTGATACAAAATCAGCTTTCCCAAGGCAAAGAAGGGGGGATGTACTATGAAGACAGACCCAACATACTGTAAGTCATAGTTATTCATTTCAAATCTGCATCAATTGAGCATTTCAGGCACACAAAAAATCCAAATACAAACATTGAAAAGTTTCACAAAACAGTTCATGACCAAATATTGCATATTTCAAATTGAGTACTTCAAAAACTAGAATGAGTAGATCACTACATCAATGAATTGATAGCATCAACTCAGAACAGTAAATAAAAGGAAATTAAACATTTCCCTTTTCAAAAACATTACAGGCTACGTAGAAAGGCTCCTGGATCTCCTCTTCAACGAGGTCACCCATGATCCAGCGCCGTATGTGGGGAAGCTGTGCAAGCTGTCCATCCCAGGACCCCTGTCTGCCCCGTGTGAAAGGCCTGACAAGGAGGAGGCCATAGCTGGATTTGTCTCCAGCTTCAATCTTGGGGGTGACTGAAGCCTGCTTGATTGAAGCGGGATACATGGGTCCCCCTCCGCTCCCCTCCCCCATCAATCTCTGTAGTTGGTTGTATTTCTTAAAGCCTAAGTAATTCACTTTTACGTGAAATCATATCACATTTTGTTACTTTTTTTTTATTTTTTAAGCTTTAGGATGGGAGTGTAGTGTTACAAATTTTACGAATCAATGTGTCCTGCAGACTGTAGGTGCCTATATTAGGCTTATGGCTCAATTCTTCTTCTTTTTTTAATGTCAAATGATATCTCACCATTTATTTCTCACCTTTATTTATAATGAGTGTTCATGTTGGTCAGTATTTCGGCAATAATGGTCTATTGTAAAATATCCAATAAATGTCTGATCAATGCATACAATGCTGAACATATTGTCTTTTATAACACTAACGCAGAGGCACCAATAAATCAGGGTGACTCACCGAGCAAGTCTCGAACCCAGGCCACTAGCACTAATGACGAACATCCTAACCACTCTCCCAATAACGGATATCTCTAGGTCATGTATTTATTGGGCAAGTATAGTTAGGCCTTGTCCAGAAGAAACCCTAAACCCTCCTCTCTAGGCACTTGTGTAGATCTGAAATGACTTGATAGGTGTAAGCAATATAGTTCATGCACTTTGATGTAAATCTCAGCTCTGTTAAAAGTACACTCAAGAAAAACTTTTATTGATCATAGTGATTCAGGAGTATCATTAAAAGCAGGTTAACATGCCCCACCAACATTAGACAACTATACTGAAAGCCCTTAAATTGTAGAAATAAGTCAATCAAATCAGTGATGAGAGAATGGTCAAATTAACTGACACTGACATGGTGGCATAACAGGAAGATCTGAATTCCATGAACCAAGAGGTTGAGTTCAAATTTCGGTTATAGACATGTTAAATTATTATTGCTGTGTAAATGAACATGCATAATGTAATCATGTATGTTGAAAACACTATGTTAAAAGTGCTGTTTGTGAGAGTATCCCTGACCTTGTCAACAGACAAAAGGAGCTGTGAATGGATCAGGTGTTCACTAATCAGGGCCTTAATGGGCTTGGCAACAGTAACAAGGTGTCATGTGTAATGCAATGATGTTTTTGGGAGGGAGAACGTTTATTTGGGACCATCAGGCAAAGTACTGACAACTGATGCACAGAAATGTTCTTGCAACGTTCCCATGAAATGTGTCAAGAACATTACTATCGTGTATATATTCTAAGAACATGGCAACTATGTCCATTTTATGTTTGCGACGTTGATGGAATATTCTCCTAACCCTCAGAAAACTGGACACTCAAACATTACGGTTAACATTACAAAAACGTTCTCTCTCCCTAGAATTGTTAGCTGGGATAATGCTTGTTGTGTAATCATAGAAAGTGTCTAACATCATTCTACATGTTTAGTCAACTGTCAAATCTAATCCCACAACAGTGCTATGAATCATCAGATTGAGTTATTATAGGTCCACAGTCTCTGTTTTAACACCGGCAGGTAGCCTAGCCGTTAGCGCTTTGGGCCAGTAACTGAAAGGTTGCTAGTTTGAATCCCCAAGCCGACAAGGGCAAAACTCTGTCGATCTGCCCTTGAGCAAGGCACTTAACCCTAATTGCTCCAGGGTTGTCGTCAATGGCTGATCCCTGGCCATGACCCCACTCTCTGAGGATGTCTCCGGGGGATGTTGGGATATGCAAAGAATTAGCATTTCCATTTCACACCTCTCACTCATACAGGTTACCCACTCGTACATGCAGTAAAACAGAACAAATATAAGCACCCCCTTTTTACATTTGAATATAAAGGAAACAAAATCACACCTCATTAAGAGACAATTGTAAGGTCAGTGTAAGGCCCCGATATTAACATAGGCCTACCTCTTGAATCTACAGAAAGAGTAGCTTACTTGTACAATTCTCTTAAAGGGATTGGACACGCATTAGGTGGCTGTGGTGGGGGTGCTGGATTTATGCCTAGGTACACTGCTTTGGTCTGTTTTTTTCTGGTCTTGAAGGTAAAGGATTTCATGATAATTGTGACTGGTATAATCCCATGAGTTGATAGTGGCTCAAAAAAGCTGTGTGTTTTGTTATTTAGGCTGTTTTACATGGGTGGTCGTGTAAAGGGATTGTGGGACTACAGTACAGTCAGATGTGGGGAAATTGTTGTTTCTCAAGGCATCTAAAGTTATAGGCTTGTTACTCCTGCATATTTCCATCTAAAAGGACCCATGAGTGCCAATGTGAAGTTATAGGAGCCTGTCAAATACATTTTTCTTATATTTTTTTAGAGATTAAGGCATGTGTGTGTGTGTATATATGTATGTGTGTGTGTGTGTATATACAGTTGAAGTCGGCGGTTTACATACACCTTAGCCAGATACATTTAAACTCCGTTTTTCACAATTCCTGACATTTAATCCTAGTAAAAAGTCCCTGTCTTACATCAGTTAGGATCACCACTTTATTTTAAGAATGTGAAATGTCAGAATAATAGTGGAGAGAATAATTTATTTCAGCTTTTATTTCTTTCATCACATTCCCAGTGGGTCAGAAGTTTACATACACTCAATTCGTATTTGGTAGCATTGCCTTTAAATTATTTAACTTGGGTTAAATGTTTTGGGTAGCTTTCCACAAGTTTCCCACAATAAGTTGGGTGAATTTTGGCCCATTCCTCCTGACAGAGCTGGGGTAACTGAGTCAGGTTTGTAGGCCTCCTTGCTTGCACACACTTTTTCAGTTCTGCCCACAAATGTTGCATATTTATACCTTTTGTATAATTGTCCAGTTTGAGCGTTTGTTGCAGTTCGTTCCAGTTGCTAGCTGCAGCGAACTGAAAAAAGGAGCGACCCAGGGATGTGTGTGCTTTGGGGACCTTTAACAGAATGTGACTGGTAGAACGGGTGTTGTGTGTGTGTGTTATGAAGTGGCGGTATAGGAATGAGATTAGTGTACCATAGACACATATTGTAAATGATTGGCCTTTGTACTTGCTTTTTTGTGTGATTTAGCCTGTATGTGCTTTCTGCAGGTTTTCTATTTCATTCCGAGGTCTTATGTGCTATTGGGTAATTATAGAGCCCATTGGACACATGGCTGACTGTTTAACCATGCCCTGTGATTCCTTTAAGCTGATTGTAATGTTTGCCCAGAGAGAGGGTTTTTTGTCTTCTGAAGAACCAATCATGCATGTTCAGTCGGCGGTGACATCACCAGATTGTGTGACATCACCAGATTGTGGTTTCCCCCCAGTCTCTCTGTGTGAAGCTGTGATGCAGTGTTTGCTAACACTGGCATATTTATTTATATAATTAACTTTTGTTTTTTATTAGTTTCCTTTGGCATGTTTTTCTGTCTGTCGTGGGTAGTTCTGCTGTACTTTTTTCTGGTAACCACTGCCTTGACCATGAGGGAGATCTTTTGACTCTGGACTGGAAGCCTTGGAAAGGGAGTCCATCAGCGGTGTCAAAAAATAAATATGGCCTAACCAGTAAAAACATGGATGAGTAAACCTAAACGATTTGCTCTATAAACAGGCATCATTTTTTTCCCTAAGCAACAAAATGGAGCACATTTGAATAGCCATGTAGCCTATAATGTTTTAGTAGGCTTGCGTTGTGCTCTAACAACACATTTTGTAACCAAGTACTTAGGTCTATATGACTGTTACACAACATTGCAACCAAAACCTACCTCTCCTGATTTGTTAGATAGCCAGCAAAAAAACACCCTTCTTTCCCGCCTAAATCCAAGATGGCGCCGACAGATAGGGCAGCTCTGTTTCTAGCTCCTAAGCAACTTTGCAGTATTTTGGTTTTTGTGTGTGTTATTTCTTACATTATTAGCCCAGAAAATTTGTTGCGTTATTACATACAGCCGGAAATAACTTTTGGATATCAGAGTGGTGGTAACTCACCAGCATTACGACCGGGAATACGACTTTCCCGAATTGGATCCTTTGATCGTACCCCCAGGGCAATTGAACTGATTCCAGAGGCTGATCCAAAACACCGCCGGCAGAGAAGAGGTATTCGAAGTCAACTTCTAGTCTGACTCAGGAGGCGCGCACACCATCCACCGCTTCCGAGTATATTACTCGCTAATGTTGAGTCTCTGGAAAATAAAGTAGACGAGATCAGGGTGAGAATCTCCTTCCGGTGAGACATCAGGGATTGTAACATACTCTGTTTCACGGGAACATGGCTCTCTCGGGATATACTGTCTCCGTCCATACAGCCAGTTGGGTTCTCAGTATATCGCGCAGAAAGGAATAAAGAACTCTCCAGGAAGAAGAAAGGCGGTGGTGTATGTTTCATGATTAACCACTCATGGTGTAATTGTAACAACACCTGACCTAGAATTCCTCAAAACCAAATGCCGACCATATTATCTCCCAAGAGAATTCTCTTCGGTTATAGTTACAGCCGTGTATATTCCCCCTCAAGCTGATACCACGACGGCCCTCAAAGAACTTCACATTTTAATGTAGCTCGGGATTTAACAAAGGAAATTTGAGGTTCTACCAATACATTGACTGTAGCACTCGCTCTTTGAAAACAACATTAGACCACTGCTACTCAGCTTTTCGAAAGGCCTACAAGGCCCTCCCTCCGCCCTCCCTTAGGCAAATCTGATCACGACTCCATTTTGCTCCTCCCTTCCTATAGGCAGAAACTCAAACAGGAAGTACCCGTGCTAAGGACTATTCAACACTGGTCTGACCAATCGGAATCCGTCCTTCAAGATTGTTTTGATCACGCAGACTGGGATATGTTCCGGGTAGCCTCTTAGAATAACATAGACGAATACACGGATACGGTGACTGAGTTGATCAGGAAGTGTATAGGAGATGTTGTACCCACTGTGACTATTAAAATCTATCCTAACCAGAAACCGTGGATAGATGGCAGCATTCGTGTAAAAGTGTGAACCACCGCATTTAACCGTGGCAAGGTGACTGGGAATATGGCCGAATACAAACAGTTTAGTTATTCCCTCTAAGCAACCAAGCTTCGCTAGGCTGCCGGCCCAGACGGCATCCCTAGCCGCGTCCTCAGAGCATGCCACCAGCTGGCTGGAGTGTTTACGAACATATTCAATCTCTCCCTATCCCAGTCTGCTGTCCCCACTTGCTTCAAGATGTCCACCATTGTTCCTGTACCCAGGAAAGCTAAGGTAACTGAACTAAATGACTATAGCCTCGTAGCACTCACTTCTGTCATCATGCAGTGCTTTGAGAGGCTAGTTATGGATCATATCACCTGACACCCTAGACCCACTTCAATTTGCTTAAAAAAAAGTATTTGATCCCCTGCTGATTTTGTACGTTTGCCCACTGACAAAGAAATGATCAGTCAATAATTTTCATGGTAGGGGTATTTGAACAGTGAGAGACAGAATAACAACAAAAAAATCCAGAAAAACGCATGTCAAAAATGTTATAAATTGATTTGCATTTTAAAGAGGGAAATAAGTATTTGACCCCCTCTCAATCAGAAAAATGTCTTGCTCCCATGTGTTTTTATACAGGTAATGAGCTGAGATTAGGAGCACACTCTTAAAGGGAGTGCTCCTAATCTCAGCTTGTTACCTGTATAAAAGACACCTGTCCACAGAAGCAATCAATCAATCAGATTCCAAACTCTCCACCATGGCTAAGACCAAAGAGCTCTCCAAGGATGTCAGAGACAAGATTGTAGACCTACACAAGGCTGGAATGGGCTACAAGACCATCGCCAAGCAGCTTGGTGAGAAGGTGACAACAGTTGGTGTGATTATTCGCAAATGGAAGAAACACAAAAGAACTGTCAATCTCCGTCGGCCTGAGGCTCCATGCAAGATCTCACCTCGTGGAGTTGCAATGATCATGAGAACGGTGAGGAATCAGCCCAGAACTACACGGGAGGATCTTGTCAATGATTTCAAGGCAGCTGGGACCATAGACACCAAGAAAACAATTGGTAACACACTACGCCGTGAAGGACTGAAATCCTGCAGCGCCCGCAAGGTCCCCCTGCTCAAGAAAGCACATATACATGCCCGTCTGAAGTTTGCCAATGAACATCTGAATGATTCAGAGGACAACTGGGTGGAAGTGTTGTGGTCAGATGAGACCAAAATGGAGCTCTTTGGCATCAACTCAACTCGCCGTGTTTGGAGGAGGAGGAATGCTGCCTATGACCCCAAGAACACCGTCAAATATGGAGGTGGAAACATTATGCTTTGGGGGTGTTTTTCTGCTAAGGGGATAGGACAACTTCACCGCATCAAAGGGACGATGGACAGGGCCATGTACCGTCAAATCTTGGGTGAGAACCTCCTTCCCTCAGCCAGGGCATTGAAAATGGGTCGTGGATGGGTATTCCAGCATGACAATGACCCAAAACACACGGCCAAGGCAACAAAGGAGTGGCTCAAGAAGAAGCACATTAAGGTCCTGGAGTGGCCTAGCCAGTCTCCAGACCTTAATCCCATAGAAAATCTGTGGAGGGAGCTGAAGGTTCGAGTTGCCAAACATCAGCCTCAACCTTAATGACTTGGAGAAGATCTGCAAAGAGGAGTGGGACAAAATCCCTCCTGAGATGTGTGCAAACCTGGTGTCAAACTACAAGAAACGTCTGACCTCTGTGATTGCCAACAAGGGTTTTGCCACCAAGTACTAAGTCATATTTTGCAGAGGGGTCAAATACTTATTTCCCTCATTGAAATGCAAATCAATTTATAACATTTTTGGTATGCATTTTTCTGGATTTTTTTGTTGTTATTCTGTCTCTCACTGTTCAAATAAACCTACCATTAAAATTATAGACTGATCATTTCTTTGTCAGTGGGCAAATTTACAAAATCAGCAGGGGATCAAATACTTTTTCCCCTCACTGTACATACTGCTTTACTCATCTCATATGTATATTCTGTATTCTATTCTACTGTATTTTAGGCAATGCCATGCTGACATTGCTCATCATAATATCTATATATTCCTTAATTCCATTCTTTTACTTTTAGGTTGTGTGTATTGTTGTGAATTGTTAGATATTACTGCAATGTTGGAGCTAGAAACCAAAGCCTTTCGCAACACCCGCAATAACATCTGGTAAACATGTGTATGACAAATCCAATCTGATTTGAAATGTTTTTTTTTTTAATGGAAACAACACAAATAACAATCAGTGGCAAGTGTGCGTGTGAGAGAGTGAGATTGACGGAGACAGCAAGGGAGTCTCACTCCCAGGACTGTGGCACTGCTGAGCTGAGTGCTGTATGCTGAGGTGGTGGTGTGACTGTGAGTTGGAGATATTTATAGACGCAAGTATGTGCATGTGTTGTATTTATTATGGGTGTTTGTCTGGTCATAGAGCAGGCCTGCTGAGCTTTGGTTACGGTCATTTCCATCTAAAAGGACCCATGAGCACCAACAGGTGAAGTTCTTAGGAGTATATCAAATTGGTTGTCAAATGAAAGCTAAGAGTTTATACTTCTGGGAAATGAAGGCATATATAAAATTTTTAATTGTTTCCATCTTAAACATTTTGCATGAGTAATGGATGAGTATTTCTGCTCAAACAGATGGAACAGGGGTCTTAGACAACATACAGTACCTGTCAAAAGTTTGGACACCTACTAATTCAAGGGTTTTTCTTTATTTTTACTATTTTCCACATTGTAGAATAATAGTTAATACATCAAAGATATGAAATAACACATATGGAATCATGTAGTAACCTAAAAAGTGTTAAACCAATCAAAATATATTTTAAGAGTCTTCAAAGTAGCCACCCTTTGCCTTGATGACTGCTTTGCACACTCTTGGCATTCTCTCAACCAGCTTCATGAGGTAGTTACCTGGAATGCATTTCAATTAACAGGTGTGCCTTGTTAATTTGTGGAATTTCTTTCCTTAATATGTTTGAGCCAATCAGTTGTGTTGTGACAAGGTTGGGGTGGTATACAGAAAAGGTTGATTTTAAATTTCCTATACAAGAAAAAGTCAATTCATCAAAACACAATAATGTTGAAGTAAAGACCCCTGCCAATTATTATCAACACTTATATTTAGTTTTGGAGACATTTCTCTGCCTTGTGTAAGTTTAAGAAACATTGCCTTGTGCTTCTAATTTCATGAGGAGGGAGGATAATTTAAGTTCACATAAGTAACAAGTAAAGGTAGACCTACCAATTAGTTTAATGATTATTAAGTGATTTAAAACTCTTAATTCTGTTACCAAACCACAGTTGGGTCACCTGCAACTGTCCTCCCTTCCACTGGCATACTGTGATGTTCAGCTCATAACTGTTTTCTTCTCTTTCTGTTGTCTGGTGGTCGAAGGGAGAGTGTGAAAAGTCTGGACAACCCCTGCCTCTCGCTCTCTTCTCTCTCTCCAGTTAATGTTACCTCTCCCGACTCTTACTGACCCCTACCCATGAGCCGTACCCACTGAGCAACGACCAGTTAATGTTACCTCTCCCGGCTCTTACTGACCCCTACCCATGAGCCGTACCCACTGAGCAACGACCAAAATTGGACATCCATGGATGTTGAAAGTTGTTGAAATTTGGTCAGTCCACCCTGGCCTTGATTTCAACGTCCACAAACGTTGTTTTTTGAGCTGGACCGGCCTTGATTTCAAAGTCCATAGACGTCCATGATTGGTGACCGGACCAAATCTGAACCAATCCTAGACGTCTATGTTTTACAAGTTTGGACAGCACAGTACAGTGAAGCACTGTAGAGTACAGTACAGAAAAGTAGCGTATAATATATTGTACTGAACTCTACTGTGATGTCCAAACTTGTGAAATATAGACGTCTATGATTGGGTCAGATTTCGTCTGGTCCAGACCAACCAAATTTGGTCTTGTTTGGGTGCGGAGCTCTTTAGAATAATAGCCAGTATGTAGAATAATACCCATATATGCAAAGGATGATATTGTATATTTCGACCTTTGTGTACCAATTCAGGATATGTCACCATGAATACATATTCATAATTATGCATTGCTAATTATAGTACAGATCAGTACAGATCAGGGACCCGTTAAGTAATTCCGTTACCCAAATTCTGTTACCGGGTGTAAATCCACTTCACTTACTATAGTTCAATAACCAAAACAGATTTTTTTTTTAACTGAAGGGGTTATGTCGTAGCTGACACCCCATTCTTTATGCAGACGTATTTGAATCTTAATTCGGAGCAGATATTTAAGAGGTTTTGGAAAACATGGTTGCATTAAAAACTGAGGGAGATTTTAACGCAATTCTGTTACCAAACTTTGCATCTGCACAGTTCTTTCGTTTTTCTGTGTAAATTGTTCAAAGTAGTGCTTGTTCATAGAGTTGTATGTATGGTTTAATTCACTTTGAAATTCGTGGTTTTTGTTTGGCATACATGTTGAAGTGAAAAATCTGAGTCTCAGCGTAATTCTGTTACCGTGGAATTGCCCTCATGGAAAGGCTAAAAATAGAAGTGATTAATGTTCCTACTGAAATCAAAAGTGATTATAAATACACTGCTTCTCTATTAGTTGTAATGACTGTGGTAATGCATGACTGGTTGATTAGTGGATTTGTACAATATGGCAATGAAGATGGCCGTGCGTTACAGACAGAGATACAGTATAGAGGCACAGCTCCATTTACATAGATAGACATGTTCTGTGTGGCATGGCCCACAGATATTTTGTGTATATATAGTGTATGTGGACACCTCTTCAAATGAGTGGATAAGCTATTTCAGCCACACCCGTTGCTGACAGGTGTATAAAATTGGAGCACACAGCCATGAAATCTCCTGACACAAACATTGCCAGTAGAATGGCCTTACCGAAGAGCTGTGACTTTCAATGTGGTACTGTCATCGGATGCCACCTTTCCAACAAATCAGTTAGTCAAATTTCTGCCCTGCTAGAGCTGCCCTGGTCAACTGTAAGTGCTGTTATTGTGAAGTGGAAACCTCTAGGAGCAACAACGGCTCAGCCGCGAAGTGGTAGGCCACACAAGCTCACAGAACTGGACCGCCGAGTGCTGAAGCACATAGTGCAAAGAAACGTCTGTCCTCGGTTGCAACACTCACTACCGAGTTCCAAACTGCCTCTGGAAGCAACCTCAGCACAAACTGACCATCCTACCGATCCTCGACTTCAGTGATGTCATCTATAAAATAGCCTCCAACACTCTACTCAACAAACTGGATGCAGTCTATCACAGTGCCATCAGTTTTGTCACCAAAGCCCCATACACTACCCACCATTGCGACCTGTACGCTCTTGTTGGTTGGCCCTCACTTCATACTCGTCGCCAAACCCACTGGCCACCGGTTATCTACAAGTCTCTGCTAGGTAAAGCCCCGCCTTATCTCAGCTCACTGGTCACCATAGCAGCACCCACTCGTAGCATGCGCTCCAGCAGGTATATCTCACTGGTCACCCCCAAAGCCAATTCCTCCTTTGGTCGTCTTTCTTTCCAGTTCTCTGCTGCCAATGACTGGAACGAACTGCAAAAATCTCTGAAGCTGGAGACTCATATCTCCCTCACTAGCTTTAAGCACCAGCTGTCAGAGCAGCTCACAGATCACTGCACCTGTACATAGCCAATCTGTAAACAGCCCATCTATCTACCTACCTCATCCCCATACTGTATTTATTTATTTATTTATCTTGCTCCTTTGCACCCCAGTATCTCTACTTGCACATTCATCTTCTGCACATCTACCATTCCAGTGTTTAATTGCTATATTGTAATTACTTCGCCACCATGGCCTATTTATTGCCTTAACTTACCTCATTTGCACTCACGGTATATAGACTTTTTTTTTATTTTGTTCTACTGTATTATTGACTGTATGTTTTGTTTATTCCATGTGTAACTCTGTTGTATGTGTCGAATTGCTATGCTTTATCTTGGCCAGGTCGCAGTTGCAAATGAGAACTTGTTCTCAACTAGCCAGCCTGGTTAAATAATGGTGAAATAAAAAATAAAAAATAACTTCTCGTCAGGAACGTAATGAAATGGGTTTCCATGGCCAAGCAGCCGCACTCAAGCCTAAAATCATCATGCGCAATGCCAAGCGTCGGCTGGAATGGTGTAAAGCTCGCCACCATTGGACTCTGGAGCAGTGGAAACGTATTTTCTGTAGTGATTAATCACGCTTCACCATCTGGCAGTCTGACGTACGAATCTGGGTTTGGCGGATGCCAGGAGAACGCCAGGAGAATGGTTGAGGAATAATGGTTGTGTCTAGGCCCCTTAGTTCCAGTGAAGGGGAATCTTGACGCTACAGCATACTATGACATTCTAGACAATTCTGTGCTTCCAACTTTGTGGCAACAGTGGGGAAGGCCCTTTCCGGGTTTCAGCATAATGCCCCCATGCACAAAGCGAGGTCCATACAGAAATTGTACATTGAGATCGGTGTGGAAGAACTTGACTGGCCTGCACAGAACCCTGACCTCAACCCCATCAAACACCTTCGGGATGAATTGGAACGTCAACTGCGAGCCAGGCCTAATTGCCCAACATCAGGGCCCAACCTCACTAATGCTCTTGTGGCTGAACAGAAGCAAGTCCCCCCAGCAATGTCCCAACATCTAGTGGCAAGCCTTCCTAGAAGAGTGGAGGCTGTTATAGCAGCAAAAGGGGGGACCTATTCCATATTAATGCCCATGATTTTGGAATGAGATATTTGACGAGCAGGTGTCCACATACTTTTGGTCATGTAGTGTACTTCACAGCAGTGCTGTGACTGGCCTTTTAAGTGTCGTATTATCAACCAGCAAAAAGGGAAAGCTTACAGTCTAACACACACACACACACACACACGGGTTGTGTAAGATCTCTAGGCTACTCCTGGGAGCTGTCACAATTATGAGCTGGATGGAATGGCGAGACTGTGACAGCCTCACTATACTGACCCTGACATTACTTTGCTGTCAGAGTGTTCCAGGCTAAGTGAACTGCATGTTTCTGACTAGTTTGGCATTCATGTATACGGCTATGAAGGGTACTTGGAAGCGCTCTAAGATTTCATGTCACAGGATTTAAGTATGAATTTGCATGAATATTATTGTAAATAGAGGTAGGATTGACAGGGAAATTATTGAGGTTTGAAATGGTAATTCGTACAGATTGAGGCTTTTCAGGGTCCTTGGGGAGAGAAGCCTCAACCTTTTCAGATTGACAGAGTTGTGGGATGTTTGTGGTGTACTGTACTGACTGCAACACAACCTTTTGCTCCTTCTGTAGGCCATGGGAAGAACCATAAGGATGCCGCGTCTGTGCGTGCCACTCATCCCATACCAGCCGCCTGTGGGATCTACTACTTTGAAGTGAAGATTGTCAGCAAGGGCAGGGATGGGTACGTATTTGCTGATAGTTAGTACCCCTAATGTTCTAACCTCAAACTTGTAAATATTACACCACCATCTGTTTACTCATGTTAGCTATTACTGTCGGCCTATCTCTTTCTGCAGTGGAAAATGGCATGTTGAGCAACGTGTAGAGAAACTAAAGAGAGTAGTAAATAAAGGAAAGCAACTTTGGGTCTGAAAAGATTAATCAGTCCAGCTATTGACCCATATCAGACTGACTTATGTTGTCTAAGCTAATGATGTCTCTGACCTTTGACCTCCTGTTGTTGTCTCCAGGTACATGGGGATTGGTCTGTCTGCCCAGGGGGTCAACATGAACAGACTGCCTGGTGAGTATGAGGGAAGGTAGAGCGATGGCAGAAGGGAAGGCTGTGAGTCAGTATGGGATGAGTGTGGGTTTTGGAGGTCAGAGGGTTCACAGCAAGAACCCTGCCCTGCCTATAATCTCTGCTGGATTGGTTTAGGATTGAAGGACAAGGGGTAGTAGTCAGTGTGGGCTTTGGTTGTGCGACTGTAATAGATTGTGGACAAATCTAAAATGAACACGTTTTCATTTTTTAGTTGGGTTATCTACAGATGGATCTCCTCACACCATCACTGCTGCAATGACTGATGTGATTCTAGATTTAAAAAACCCCACATCATATGGTTGAGGTTTTACTATTCGAGGGGCACCGTTTTAAGGTGTTAATCTTTTGCATATGGTTTGCTACATTTTAGAGTGCCATGGTAATCTATCTCCAGATTTATCTTTCCAGATTTACCGTCTTTCCTCTGGAGTGCCTGGATGGATTTAGATTCCATGTCACATTGAAACCATGTGTAGTGATGTCTCCCAGAGTGTCTGACTGTCCCAGAACATGCATGGGCTTGTTTGAGCACAGCCATTAGTAATGAGAGGATGAAATGTAACATGTGAAATACTAGAAAGTACCTTTTTTCCTCCACATAAAAGCTTTCAGTGTATGTATGAAGGTCAGGTGAAAGTGGAGCTACCACTGGCAGGGTGGCTGGCTCACATTCATTGAAGAGGAAGGGAGAAATAAACAAGTAATTGTTGATAATTTAATTTCAAGATATCTGCTAAAGGCCATCTCATCCTCAATACAGTATACAGTCTGGGCCCAAATGGAATTTTCCTCCATCATAAATTCTACAATAGTTACATATAGGCCTACTGTTGTCTAGTCAGAACATGGATCAAATTGGTCTGTCTGCAGCAGACTGATACAGTGAATGAACCCATCCAAGCAGAAACTCATGCCAAGGCCTGATGAGATTGGATTGAATGTAACCAAACAGGCTAGTAGATGAGTGTTTTGCCACCAAACACAGAGCGGAGATGTGAGCGGTATCACTGCATGAATACAGGGCCATCTGCACCCTGGCCTGGCCCACTGCTCAGCAGTAATTAGTTAATCAAACACTCGTTCTTTCATCACCAGTTGAACAGGCAATGGGGGTTAAGCAGAAAGTACATGTAGATTTAATACATTCTTGCATAATTCCATCAAATTCTCTCTCGCCCTTTCCCCCCACCCTCATGCACGTGAAGATGTCACTGATTGGTACAGTGGCTGCTGGGGACACCAGACAGGTTGGAAGAGGGTTGGCATATTGCTGCCGAGGGGCTAACTTTGGCACATGGGGAGCTACAGTATGTTTTCCCTTGTGCACTGATGCAATTCCCTGCCTATTAGATCATTCCTCCATGCTGCTCTGACCAATAATATGAACCCTGCCTCAGGCTGTCACCTGCCTATTGGGTTCTCCATGGCGCCGGAGGCCTTTGGAATGCTTTGGACTCATCCAGGCAATTCTACATGCTCTTGCTGACTACAACTGCTGTTTATTCTTTCCCAGCTCTGAGTGCTTCAAATGTATCTCTGTTACACAATGGTTGGAATATGGTGGAAATGGCAGCCTGTGTGTGTGTGTGTGTGTGTATGTGTATGTGTGTGTGTGTGTGTGTGTGTGTGTGTGTGAGAGAGAGAGTTTAGTTGCATGAACATATTGTTTATGAAGATTTATTTAGGTTTCTAGTACATTATATGCCAACTGACTTCAGTACATTTCTGTGACTGTGTGGTCTGGTTCTGGCTGGAATAGTTTTAATATTCCCTGTTGACCTCTGTGTGTCTGATCCCATAGTGGAGCCCTGCCCATTTCATTAGCATGTAGGGAACACTGAGCCCAGCTTTAGGACCAATATCCCTGTCTAATACCTCAGTTCACACACACAACCTACTTTCTCTGTGCCACTTTCACTTTTTGGTTGGTGACAGACACTACTCTCACTGCACACACACACAGGCCACACACAAACCCATGCACTGACTTGAAGATCTACCATCCACATCTCCCTCTGCACACAGTCTACTCTCCTTCCCAGTCCCTATTGATACCATGCACAAACATCATATGTACTGCTCTGTTTGAGTATGACTCATCAGTCAGTGCTCCTATTCAGAGACGGATGCCTCTCGCTGGCCACCCATAGTATTGCACATGCTACACAGGACAGGAGTGGGGATATCCTAATTTGAAAGAGACCATTTGTCAGGCTCAGCTCCACCCCATGTCAGTGTCTTTATGGGGATTATATTACTCATCACACTGCTGGGGTCACCCATCTCACTCCTTCCCCTCTCAAATGTATGAGTAGCACTGCCCTAACCATGACCTGATGCATATTAATCTAGCTAGATTTGAGATGTGAAAGTGTTGGTTCAATATGCCTTGATTTTCTCTGTTGTTTCCCCCAGGTTGTTAATGTGCAATATTCATACCATGGGTCTAGATTTCCTCTAATCACTTCTGCCTTGTTTCCTATCCCAGGTTGGGACAAGCACTCATATGGTTACCATGGCGACGACGGACACTCCTTCTGTTCTTCAGGGACTGGCCAACCATATGGCCCAACCTTCACCACAGGCGATGTGATTGGCTGCTGTGTGAACCTAATTAACAACACCTGTTTTTACACCAAGAACGGCATCAGTCTAGGTGAGAACTGCGCACCAACAGTGCAGGGTAAAAAACATCCAAGTTAATTGTTATATGAAAATACAATATGCTTCACCCATTTGAAATGTTCCCAGGCAATTTATACGATTCTGTTTACTTGGTTGCAGATTATAACATTTTCAATTTCTTCCAGTCCATTAACACTTTTCTCTCTGTTTGTTCTCCAGGTGTAGCCTTTACAGATCTCCCTGTGAGTATTACACTGAAATGTGGACATGTTCAATGTCAAGGACTTCTGTTGCAATCAGTAGTGGTAGCTTTGCTGCTTCCATTAGTGGTGATGATATAAAAGTCCTACATTATTCACGGTTGCCATGCCATCAAATTATCAAGTGCTCAAAATTAATGGCAAGTTCTTCCTATTATGGCCAGAGGGGGAATGTGTTTTCACACCTCTCACCTTTACCCACAGCCCAACCTTTACCCCACAGTGGGCCTGCAGACTCCAGGAGAGATTGTGGATGCTAACTTTGGCCAGCAGCCCTTTGTGTTTGACATTGAGGACTATATGAGTGAATGGAGGGCTAAGATCCACGGCATGATCGCCCGCTTCCCCATCGGAGAGAGACTGGGGGAATGGCAGGCAGTGCTTCAGAAGTAAGGGATCCATACCCACACCACAATTATCACTAGGGCTGTTGCGGTGACTGTATTAAAACCACACCAGCGGTCACGAGTCATGAAGGCAGTCAAATTCCACGTGACCGTTTAGTCACGGTAATTAGGCTTCTCCAAGCTCTGATGCTGCTGATGGTCATTAGTAGCCTACCAAACATATATTATTTAGTATATGTAACGACTAGATTAAATCAAGAATAGTCTGATGGGTGACAATATTAGCCTATCACTTATGAATTATATATTATCACTTGTGAATGATGCCCAGCATAAGAAACAACCTTTTTTTGGGACTTTTTCAAATCATAGTCGCACACCTCATGTAGCCTAGCCCATAGACCTATATGTTTTAATGAGGTTTGTATCGCAACTAAAGTGGCCAAATAACTTAATATAATTAAGCACATTAATCCGCTTTACAAAGGTAGTAGAGCCTAACTGGCATATATAAGCAGTATGTGAGTTTCAAGTTTAGGGAAGATCATTTTCACCATAAAAATGCACCTTTTATAATAAAAGCATTACATGCATAATTGCATTTGCAGTCATTTTTGATAATGGTGTTTTCTGCTAATTGAACATTCGCGCTTATAGCCTAGTACCATGTGGTTGTATTTATTTGGGATCTATCTCATCCCACAACCGTTCAAAAAAGAATAGCCACATGTGCGCACTCCCTCAAATCGTTTGGAGAAAATATCCTTTCTATTTTATTCCGCTTTGTTGAATTGTATTCTTCATACTATAAAATGATTCAAAGTAAATCTTGTCTGCTAAATGAACTAGTGTAGCCCACAGCCATTTGGCATAGCCACATCAGGACCTAACATAAGGACAACTCAGAGTATGCAATTCTGTTCTTCTGAAATAGAATACATTTTCTTCATATCATGCTTCTTTAGACTTCTCTAAAATAAATAATGTATTTATTGTGAAGGTGTAGGCTATATTATATAGATTTATTTGACTTTTTAAAATGTTGATGTTCCCAAGATCAGCATCAGTGGCTTGTAGGCCACTGTGGAAGCCTGGAGATGCTAAATGTGTTTATGTTAATTAACGGTCAACTACTGTGAGACCAGCAGTTATTTGCTTGACAATCACCGGCTGATGGAATTTTGTGACCGCCACAGCCCTACTCATCACCCACCCTAACAGACTACTTTGTCTTTCTCTGTACTTCTATAAGGCTAAACCATGTCTTTGATTCTTTCAGCATGGTATCCACCTACCTGGTGCATCATGGGTACTGTGCCACAGCCACAGCCTTTGCCAGGGCTACAGAAACCTTGATCCAGGAGGACCAGACCTCCATAAAGAACAGACAGAGTGAGAACCACACAAAGGCTCCACGCTGGCAGTACCACAGAAACACTGAGGACCAATCACTGTCATTAATTTTTCCCACAGTCATCCATCCAATCAGTTTTTAATGGTAACATGCATATTTTTGTCAACAGGAATACAGAAGCTGGTATTGGCAGGGAGGGTTGGCGAGGCCATCGAAGCCACACAGCAACTGTATCCTGGGCTCCTAGAACACAACTCCAATTTACTGTTCATGTTGAAGTGAGCAGCCTTGAACCCAACTATGGGACTGTTATGAGTTTTTATTGAAGGGCTAAATGGAGGAGTATTGGAATTGTGGGGCTTAGATAAGCACTGCTGGTCTTGTAGTGCCTTTGCAGGCTCCGTCACATGCAATACAACCCTAGAAGCACTTAGCAGTAAAGCTGTGGCCTGCTTCCCAGCTGTGTGTTTATGGCACAAAGACATTAGATTAATAAATACTGTGATCCGATGAGAAGCAGACACACAGCAAGAAGGCCAGTATTTATGTCTCTCTTATAGAGGTAGAAAGGAGCTTGTTGTAGCAATAGAGGAGCGTTACACAGAGGGGGGGCAGGGTGAGCACAAGGTCACAGTTGCTGCCTCTTGAGGGAACTCATGATTTGATTGGTCATGCCTGTTGCTCCATTTTGTCATGGAAGAGGAGTGAGCAGAGCGGTCGCTGATCTGTTTGACATTCATCCAGTGGTAATGACATGTATCCATAAAGCCAGATACTCTGGAACCAGTCTGACTTGTTGCATTTATATATTTCAGGGTACAAAGACATGATCTTACGTGGCCACACCTTTGCCGACCTCTGAAAGCAATTGAAGTATTGCAATAACAATTGTGTTCAGACTGCATGAGATATCAGACAGTAAAGCACAATGTAGTGGTTGATATGTGATAGTACAATGTATTCCTGGATAAACAATGTCAGACAGGTTGTAGAGTAGTGATGAGACTCTTAGATGGATAGTGGAGTTGTTGTGAATGATGTCAGTGAGACTAATAAAGATGGTCTTATCCATAGAAGATGGTCTTATCCATAGCGACTCAGTGCATTCATCTCCGCAGTCGTAGTACAGTCAAGTACATTTTTCTTTAATACAGTAGTTATCTGCAAAGTCAGCGCAGTATGAAAAGACAAGTGTTAGTGCAAAGCAGGCGAGGGTGTTAGCCGTTTGTTTGAGTGTCGATATAGAGTGAATGTCAGGCAGATGAATAGTTGCCCGTCCCTCCCAGGTGTCGGCAGTTTGTGGAGATGGTGAACGGTACAGACAGTGAGGTACGATGCTTCAGTGTCCGCTCCCCCAAGTCCCAGGACAGCTACCCTGGCTCCCCCAGCCTGAGCCCCCGACATGGAGCCACCAACCCCCATCTGCACAGCGCAGGTAAGGGAAACACCTGCAAATCCACCTATCCACCCTACACACTCCTACCTACCTATCCATCCACGTAGTGTGTTACACAATCCTCTCTCTTATCTCTTTGTATCTGTTGTATCTGTTTCACCCTGGCTCTCTGTCCACTCCAGGAGCAGACAGCCCAACATGCAGTAACGGGGTCACCCCTCCCAACAAGAACAAGAGCCACAACAAGTACCCTGGTGTCAGCTCTGCCTCCTCCTCCTCCTCTTCCTCCCCTTCCTCTGTTAACTACTCTGAGTCCAACTCCACTGACTCCACCAAGTCCCAGCCTCACAGTGGCACCAGCAACCAGGAGACCAGGTGTGTGGCAAGGCAAGGGTTTCTGTGTTTAGTAATGTATCTCTGTTTTTACTGGGGTGTCTGTCATCTGTGTCCGTGAATGTGAGAGAGAGGCAAACCATCTTTGGTATAATGACGTTCTGTATGGATGATTGAACTTGACTGTCCTCTGCAGTGACAGTGAGATGGAGATCGAGGCAGAGCACTACACTAATGGGGTGGCGGAGAACTCATCTACTCGGATCATGAACGGCACCTACAAGCATCAAGAAATCCTGCAGGCTGAGGACGGCAGCCTGGGCAACGGAGTGGCAGGTACAGGCGCTTGACACACACACACACACACACGCTTCCTATTTTGATTTTCAGGTGCAAGTGTAAATTACACTCTCAGTCCGCGGCTGGCCTCTGACCCTGTGTGTGTGTCCCTCCTTCCTTGGAGAAGACAGCTGTGCCTCCAGACAGCTGTGTGGAGGGAACCAGGCAGCCACAGAGAGGATGATCCAGTTTGGCCGCGAGCTGCAGGGTCTCAACGAGCAGCTGTGCCGGGAATACGGCAAGAACGCCACGCACAAGAAGATGCTGCAGGTACCAGAGGGGGAGAAGGGGGGGGGGAGAGAAGAGGGACAGGCCTGGGAGGTTTCACACAAAATAAGACTGGTACACTGTGTGACTATGACTCACAAATTATATAGTTGTCAACCACCGCCCTGGGGCATGTTTTGTTATGCTGCAATACAATGACTAGCAGGATTTCCAAGGGCGGCAGTGGTTAAGAGCGTTGGGCAAGTAACCGGTTCGAATCCCCGAGCCGGTAAGGTGGAAAAATCTGCCATTCTGCCCTTGAGCAAGGCAGTTAACCCCGAACAACAGCTGCTCCCGAGTGCCGACGATGTCGATTAAAGCAGCCCCTCCGCACCTCTCTGACTCAGAGGAGTTGGGTTAAATGTGGAAGACACATTCCAGTTGAATGCATTGTTGTACAACTGACTAAGTATTCCCTTTCCCTTCTGAGCTGTTTACACACTACTACTTGTAAATGGCCATTGGGTTCGGCAACAGGCCCGCAAGAGTTTTTTTTGTTGGACTTGTTGGTTTTTGGTCAGAAAAGACTGTAAAACCCCCAGGAATTCAGCTAAAAATGTGTTTAATTTAGGAAATCTGTTCCCAAGAGACATATGTGATTGCGTCTCAGTGTAATTCAAGGTATAAAATGATTATTTTCAAATACAATCTCTTTTTAGGCTTAGATGTGGTCAATTTCCAGTGTGACAAATGATGTTCCTGCACCCCGACTCTCCACTCATCCCGCGGCTGAATGTAGTTGCCTACCCCTGGTCTAATGATGTTCCCTCTGTTTACGACAGACCATTCTACTGCTTCCAAATCATAGTCATTACATTTACATTTTAGTCATTTAGCAGACGTTCTTATCCAGAGCGACTTACAGTAGTAGTGAGTGCATACATTTCATACATTTATATATATTTTTTTTTTTTCCGTACTGGTGTCCCGTGGGAATCGAACCCACAACCCTGGCGTTGCAAACACCATACTCTACCAACTGAGCCACACAGGACACACGGGACGCTGTTCATTAATGGGCTATTCTGCTTGAACTGGTCAGAATGTTTTCATTGTTTCTCTTTATCTCCCTCTCTCTTTTACCACAGGATGCATTCAGTCTATTAGCATATTCAGATCCCTGGAACTGCCCAGTTGGGCAACAGCTAGACCCAATGCAGAGAGAGAATATCTGCTCTGCTCTCAACAGCGCCATCTTGGGTAAGGCTAAGTTTCACACACACAATGTCATGAAAGCACACTGTAGATGTTTTTTTTACTCATGCTCACAAGTTATTTTTCTATAATGATGCCAACACAGACGTGTTGGGCTTGGTAGTGTGTGTTAACGCTCTTCTAATGAAACACGCTGTACGTGTTGCCATGTACAAGTTTGAGTCACACCGGCGGAGGCTGCTGAGGGGAGGACCGCTCATAATAATGGCTGGAATGGAGTGGTATCAACCACATGGAAACACGTGTTTGATGTGTTCCATACCACTCCATTGACTCCATTCTAGCCATTACTATGAGCCGTCATCCCCTCAGCAGCCTCCACTGAGTCGCACATGCTTCATTAATGTACACACTCTGATGATCCCTGTGTTGTCTTTTGGCCCCTCAGAGTCTCAGAACTTGCCTAAGCAGCCCCCTCTGATGCTGGCTGTAGGTCAGGCCACAGAGTGTGTCCAGCTCATGGCCAGGGTCCGCTCAGGGTCCTGCTCCTTCGCCAGAGTTGACAGCTTTTTGCACTAGCCCCAGTCCAGGTGAGTCTGCATGGACACCCACACATAACGACCCTCCCCTTCTAGCAGCATGTCAATGATTGTTGAACCTATAGGGAACGTTTATGGAACATTTCTGACTACACATGGCCCATGCTGTTATCATCAACATGATCAAACAGGATTGTAAGGTTACAGTTTGGAGTACAGAAATAGTGTTGAACAGATCACAATACAGCAGTTCCAAAATTGTTTCTTTCATCCTTAAGGCAATGTTCAGGACTACAAAGAAGAGGACTTTCCAATGGGTTGCCAGATGACTGAGGAGATCATGTGTTTGAATTGGTGTGTCGCTTGCCATTTGGCAGAAGCAGGATGTGCAGGGGAATGAGTAGAACATGAGGAGAAAGCTTGTTTTTAATTTAGTATTATCAAATACAAAATGTGTGACACTATTTAAAGATAATTAATTATTATTCTGTTTATCTAGTCATTTTCAAGTTTTTATTTGGTCAGTTTGTTGTGCTCATCTTGAAAAAAAAAATCGAATTCCGTTTTTGTTTTTGAGTGGATTTGAATTCCCTACACAGTATTTTAAAGATGTTTATCATATCAAATAAATTCACATTGGCATGCTTTGACGTTACCAAGCAAAATACTCTGGTTTCTCATTCAGAACTTTCACAGGACTTTTGTCATCTAGAAAGAGGTATGTTTAACCAGCAGTACAGTGGCTCCTATTTAGGACCAGAATATTTTGGTTCAAATTCTTACTTCTTAGTATGCCTTTACTCCAAAAACGGATTTAATTGAAAGTTAAAGGTCTGAATTGTATTCTGAGACTGCACGTGGCTGTAAGCCACTAACCTGCTGGTCACCTTAAAGCCCCAGATGGTAGCACAAATGAAATAATGACACTGATTCATTTAGGAGTTTCAATATAAGTGTAGTATATTTCCAATCAAGTGTCTCCACTAGTTTGATGTGTAACATAGGCTTCGTTTACACAGGCAGCCCAATTCTGAACTTTTTTTCACTAATTGGTCTTTTGACCCAATCAGATCAGTGCTGAAAAAGATCAGATGTGATCGGTCTAAAGACCAATTAGTGGAAAGAAGATCAGAATTGGGCTGCCTTATGTTACACATAAAACCAGTGGAGACACTTGATTGGAAATATACTACACTTGCATACAGTGAAAATACACAGACATACAGTGCTTGGGTAATTTGAATTTGGAAATCCCTCCCTGGTTTTTACTTGCTAATTGTATTGAAGATACCTTTATGAAGTCAGATGTTGAATATATATATATATATATATATATATATATATATATATCTATATATATACAATATAATGATATATTGAATAAAAAAGTGAAACTATTTTCCAAATACAAGGCTTTTAATTTGACCTCAACTTTTCTAATAACCAATGGTACTTGCCAGTTACCACACTTTTCCACACAGTCAGTCCATCAGTCTTTTCATATTAGTGCTTTGAAAGACCATTGTCTTATCATTGCCAACATGCTTATTCTGGCTTTCTTGCAGTTCTATTTTTCTCACACAGACCAAGTCATTTTTACAAATGTGGCCACAACTTTGTTTCTTGTTTGTTTTTGTTCATTGTATTCACAGTTGAATGTGTTTTGGTCTTTTTCGTTACAGTATGTATTCTCCTATATTTAACAGATGTTCTCTTGGCACAGATGTTGATCATTGATGTATTAACCCAGTATTTCAGCCAGCCAGCAGGAGGCGCTCCACTGTGTTTTGAATGTAGTTTAGCAGATTATATTACATTTATGTTTCAGATTTGCTGCTGGCCACCATGAGATTGATATTGACATCCCCTACACCTGTTAGACATATTGCAATGTGTTTCATTCACTTTTTGACAATCATGTAAAGCATGTTTGTGAAGCAAAGGGCTGGTGGGAGTAGAAATGATCAGCTTGCAGCTTTGTTATTAGTGTTTGGTAGACTTTAATATCCCTTAACATTGTTCACAAAGGCCATTTGGATTTTTTTTTACACAATCTTTACATTTACACAACATCTATCTGCAACGGGCTTATACTTGCTAAAATATGTGAAAAACAAGAACAAATACCTTGACTTACTTGTGAGGGTCCTCTTTTGTATTGCAGTAGGAAGCAAAAGAAAGAGCCTCATGACTTTATCCAAAACCTGTGAAAGACAACTGACATACTGGGGCATACTGTCTTTTGAAGCATACCTATACACATCGTAACCCATGTTGGAATCAAGTTTGAGTTATTTTAACTCATGTTGTTCACTTAATTAAGTCTCTAGACGGCCCTATCCGTTCACATGGGTTTTCACTATTCTGTTTAATGGTCATTCAGAATACAACCAGTCCTAGGCTTTCAATATTGAAAGCAGACAGATAGGTATTGATAATAGCTTGACATTATAGCAAGTCATGTATCTCTTGGTTTCTTTCAAAAACAGCAAATGGCTTTTTGAACTCAATAGAATAGCCACCCAAAATGTATATTTCCATTTTAAGAGAATTCATTATACAGTAGAATTTTTAACTTGACTAATGTATGTGTGTGTAGAAAGGGAGGAATCTGTTGAGCTTCTCCTGGGACTTTTATAGACACACCTACTGTAGCAAACAACCTCCCAGTTTTCCTTTTCTGTTTTAAATTGGCCTTTGGAGCTATCCATGCTTCAAATGGAGAGGCGAAGGTAATGGAATTAGGAATTAAAAACAAGCTGTGCACAATATACTTCTATTATGATTTAAATTTCATATTGAGTTTAGCATTTGTGAAATGAGTTACCCTGTACTTAGCATGAAACTTTTAAAACCTTAAACAATATAAAAAAGAAATTATAATAAAAAAACATACCTATGTACTGGAAACATGATAAAGAAATATTGTATTCTGTTTTATTTTGACAGAATTATTTTTATTAAAATACACATCCATAAGCATACTTTTTTTGGTCTTGTCATTATTTTGTGGACATACTGCTTTCGAGTGATGGTGACTTGAGGTTGATTTGAAGTAAAAACAAAAACGCATTCCATACACACTTTGTTTGACAAAACAATTAAATTCATTCAAGGGGCTTTATTGGCATGGGAAAAATATGTTAACATTGCCAAAGCAAGTGAAGCAGATAATATACAAAAGTGAAAAACTAAATGAACAGTAAACATCACACTCACAAAACATCTGGCTTATATACACTATCTTGGTTCCAACTGTTGAGTAGAACAGCATGTGGTTAACCGCACACTAGCGCCCCGTACTGGTTATTGCTACTACGTAAATCACTAAGAAACTAAAGAGCAGGTGGAGAAATGATTCATTGCTGAGTCACACGTCAACAAAATATAAAAATGAGTCCTTGACACATGTTTTTGTCAACTCACGACACTACACTTTCAGTAATTCAAGAAGTTGAGGGTTAGTCAGAAGTGACTTGAGGGGTGGGATGTGTGGAGAGAGAGGACGCAGCATGTTAGTATTGCAGAAATTAAAGGATCTTGTCCTTTAGAGAGCTTCCTTCCACACTCATCTTGATCCTGAACTAATCGTTAAATTGTTAGGCTGCTGTCTCATCAAATAAGAATTGCGTTGTATATCCGCTCTACTAGTGAATCCAGGGCCAGAATATTGCACAACTTAATGAGCCTTAGACCAAATTGTCTTGTTAGACTAATTCTCAACTGTGTTAGAATGTGCTTCTGGATTTCCGTAGGCCTACCTGTTACCGTTGTGGTAACATGACGTAGCAAGCATAAAAGAAACTGGAACATCTGGTTGGGGACATGGCAGAGGCTACCGTTGTGGTGTTCTTATCAAACACTTTCATGCAGGAGTCTTGAGTTTCAGAGGTAGCTGAATGATTCAGAGGAGGGAGTGAGGGAAACTTGAGGCTGAATTTCTGGCTCTGGAATGCTGAAGTTGTAGTTGTATAGGTCTGTTGCTGTCCTTTTCATAGGAAAGCCTAAGCGAGTGGGAGAAGCACAGAACAGAGACGGATACATTATAACTGACTGAGAAACAGTCAGTTCAACTTATGAAAACTCACTAAAATAGCAAACATTATTATGGACATATTTTATGGAACACTATAGGTAAACAAAAACATCCCAAATAATTTTGAAACAATGTCAGTAGTAGCCTATATGAAAACCACAAAAATATAATAGAAAGGGCATACAATTGTGGTCATAGCATGTCCAGGGGGCTTTGTGCTCTCAGCTGTTTCTCTCTTCACCATGGACCTTGCACGCGCAGCTGGACAATTCCTTGTCAACTTCTCTCATCTCTGTGACTACAGAAGTCTGGGTGTTTAAATATGAGGATATCTGTTCTGGACCTCCGGCATAGAATACATGTCATACATGCATAATATCAAAAATGCATTGGAGATATAATGGCTTACTTGGGGAAAAAGTTCAGGCACTCACCATCTTAAAGCCGTTTTGCAAAAATTGGGAGGTCCACATTCTCTTACACTTCATTTTCATAAAACGCATGCAGTTGATCATCGCTCCACTGCAGTGGCATATTAATCATGAAATAGGTGAATTAGTTAATAGGCTCATACTATAGTCTTTGGTGATTGTTCAGATCAGACATGGTTAGCTAGTTTTCGGAAACAGCAAAAACAGTGGCAAGTAATATCATAGCAAATTCACTCACCTCGAAAGTACCTTTTTAAATACCTCTAGGAACTGAGAAGTTTCTAATTGTCTGATTATTTGGTGCCATTTTTAGGTTAGCTTGCTTTTGTTTGATTGATTTTCTCGGCAGCCAGTAAGTCGTCAGAGAATGACAAAATGTGATCAAATGATGAAAGTAAACACGGAAACCTAAAGGCGGAAAGGCCAGGCTGATGTAGCAGCATGTGCGATAAACTTGGCTGAACAGTTGGAAAGACAAATATATGGTCAGTGCGATCCTGGCTCCTTGGGATGTCCCTACCCTAACCTTAACCCTAACCTTAACCCCTACCCATAGCAGTGAAAAATGTGAATTAAAAATATATTAGTAAAAATGTCATTTTTGTATTTTGTATTTTTAAGTAGTGCACGAGGCGTTTACTAGTATTAGCAGACCAAGCAGACCAGTCTTTAGCATGGGCCCCAAAACAATTCAGCATCTCTGGTAGTTGTAGAATTATGAACAGTATCTTGCAGCATTCAATAGTTGGAATTGTAAGAGTTGTTGCCCTGTCTCTTTCTCTGTGATTGTCATTCTAATGGAATCCAGAAAGAACAAAACCCTGCCCTAAAACAGTTACATCAAAATATGCAAAGTTATGGGCAAAGACACAAAACATAAAATAAAAAAATTGATTGATCAAATAACATGGAAAACAACCACTTTTATGCAGTATTAATTTACCATCCTTACAAACCACTTAATGTAAATGTGCATTACTGTATTTTACATAGGCTGGTCCTCTACAGTGAGGGAAGAAAGTATTTGATCCCCTGCTGATTTTGTACATTTGCCCACTGACAAAGAAATGATCAGTCTATTATTTTAATGGTAGCTTTATTTGAACAGTGAGAGACAGAATAACAACAAAAGAATCCAGAAAAACTCAAAAATGTTATCAATTGATTTGCATTTTAATGAGGGAAATAAGTATTTGACTCCTCTGCAAAACATGACTTAGTACTTGCTGGCAAAACCCTTGTTGGCAATCACAGAGGTCAGACGTTTCTTGTAGTTGGCCACCAGGTTTGCACACATCTCAGGAGGGATTTTGTCCCACTCCTCTTTGTAGATCTTCTCCAAGTCATTAAGGTTTCGAGGCTGACGTTTGGCAACTCGAACCTTCAGCTCCATCCACAGATTTTCTATGGGATTAAGGTCTGGAGACTGGCTAGGCCACTCCAGGACCTTAATGTGCTTCTTCTTGAGCCACTCCTTTGTTGCCTTGGCTGTGTGTTTTGGGTCATTGTCATGCTGGAATACCCATCCACAACCCATTTTCAATGCCCTGGCTGAGGGAAGGAGATTCTCACCCAAGATTTGACGGTACATGGCCCTGTCCATCGTCCTTTTGATGCGGTGAAGTTGTCCTGTCCCCTTAGCAGAAAAACACCCCCAAAGCATAATGTTTCCACCTCCATGTTTGACGGTGGGGATGGTGTTCTTGGGGTCATAGGCAGCATTCCTCCTTCTCCAAACACGGCGAGTTGAGTTGATGCCAAAGCGCTCCATTTTGGTCTCATCTGACCACAACACTTTCACCCAGTTGTCCTCTGAATCATTCAGATGTTCATTGGCAAACTTCAGACGGGCATGTATATGTGCTTTCTTGAGCAGGGGGACCTTGCGGGCGCTGCAGGATTTCAGTCCTTCACGGCATAGTGTGTTACCAATTGTTTTCTTGGTGACTATGGTCCCAGCTGCCTTGAAATCATTGACAAGATCCTCCCGTGTAGTTCTGGGCTCATTCCTCACCGTTCTCATGATCATTGCAACTCCACGAGGTGAGATCTTGCATGGAGCCCCAGGCGGAGGGAGATTGACAGTTCTTTTGTGTTTCTTCCATTTGCGAATAATCGCACCAACTGTTGTCACCTTCTCACCAAGCTGCTTGGCGATGGTCTTGTAGCCCATTCTAGCCTTGTGTAGGTCTACAATCTTGTCCCTGACATCCTTGGAGAGCCCTTTGGTCTTGGCCATGGTGGAGAGTTTGGAATCTGATTGATTAATTGCTTCTGTGGACAGGTGTCTTTTATACAGGTAACAAACTGAGATTAGGAGCACTCCCTTTAAGAGTGTGCTCCTAATCTCAGCTCGTTACCTGTATAAAAGACACCTGGGAGCCAGAAATCTTTCTGATTGAGAGGGGGTCAAATACTTATTTCCCTCATTAAAATGCAAATCAATTTATAACATTTTTGACATGCGTTTTTCTGGATTTTTTTGTTGTTATTCTGTCTCTCACTGTTCAAATAAACCTACCATTACAATTTTAGACTGATCATTTCTTTGTCAGTGGGCAAACGTACAAAATCAGCAGGGGATCAAATACTTTTTTCCCTCACTGTAGGTTTGTACCTGGAGACTTTCTATTAACCGTGAAGTAAAAAAAATGACCAATACAGTAATTGAGTACATTGAGACATCAAGTGGTTTGTTGTGATGTGATGATGTAGTTCAGTTGGTAGAGCATGGCGCTTGCAATGCTAGGGTTGTTGGTTCGATTCCCATGGGGGACCAGTATGCAAATGTATGCGCTCACTACTGTAAGTTGTTCTGGATAGAAGCGTCTACTAAAAGGAATGACTAGACCATTTCAGTTTTCACATAGAAATAACTTGCATTTGCAAAAATATTTTTATATTCCACAAGTATTATCAGATTAACTGTTTTGTAGAGATAATTATCAGACTCGGGTTACAAATGCTGGTAAACAATCAAATAGATTTAGTTAAAGTTTCACAAAAGTAGTGTACTGGGCCTTTATTAGTCCCGTATTAGCTGACCTATGTAGACAGCTTCAGTACCGGCAATTATATCTTTTTTCCTCCCTCCGCCAGCAAAAAAAATCGCAGCACCCCAAACAACCAAAAACAAAAATATCTAATCAAATGTTATTTGTCACATTCGCTGAATACAACAACTGTAGACCTTACAGTGAAATGCTTACTTACAAGCCCTTAACCTAACTTTAACCCGTACCTTAACCATTTTAAATGTCAATGGGGTAGCGATGTCCCAAGGATCCCGGATAGCACGGACCATAAACGTATCTCTTCAGTGTTTCAATCATTGCGCGTACACTGTGTGACACAACGTAAGCAGTTTGTTGATACAATATCTCTGGTCTTGCATCATGATACTGCTGTATCAGACCAGCAGAGGGCAGTAGTGCAAAGGGTTAGAGGTGACCTAAAAAACATGAAATATAAAGAAATGCAATGCAACAGTGGAAAGATATAAATAATATTTATATCAATAATTGATCAGGACCTTTTTGATTCACTGCAATACATTTTTTAATTTAGATTTTTTTTGCTGAGATCGTAGTGGTAGCCGAGAGAGAAAGACCGAGAGAGAGATTCCCAAACCTTCCATAACAAAGCCATCACCTACAGAGAAATTAACCTGAAGAAGAGTCTCCTAAGCAAGCTGGTCCTGGGGCTCTGTTCACAAACACAAACACACCCCACAGAGCCCCAGGACAGCAACACAATTAGACCCAACCAAATCATGAGAAAACAAAAAGATAATTACTTGACACATTGGAAAGACTTTACAAAAAAACAGGGCAAACTAGAATTCTATTTGGCCTGAAACCGAGTCCACCGTGGCAGAATACCTGACCACTGTGACTGACCCAAAATTAAGGAAATCTTTGACTATGTACAGACTCAGTGAGCATAGCCTTGCTATTGAGAAAGGCCGCCGAAGGCAGACTTGGCTTTTAAGAGAAGACAGGCTATGTGCACACTGCCCACAAATGAGGTGGAAACTGAGCTGTACTTCCTAACCTCCTGACAAATGTATAACCATATTAGAGACACATATTTCCCTCAGATTACACAGACCCACAAAGAATTTGAAAACAAATCACATCTATCGGGTGAAATACCACAGTGTGCAATCACAGCAGCAATATTTGTGACCTGTTGCCACAAGAAAAGGGCAACCAGCGAAGAACACACATCATTGTAAATACAACCTATATTTATGTTTATTTATTTTGTGCTTGAACTATTTGCACATAATTACAACACTGTATATAGGCATAATATGACATTTTAAATGTCTATTCTTTTGGAACGAGTGTAATGTTTACTGTTCATTTTTCTCCATCTCACTTTTGTTTATTATCTATTTCAGTTGCTTTGGCAATGTTAACATATGTTTCCCATGCCAATAAAGCCCTTGAATTGAATTTGAGAGAGAGAGAGAGAGAGAGAGAGAGAGAGAGAGAGAGAGAGAGAGAGAGAGAGAGAGAGAGAGAGAGAGAGAGAGAGAGAGAGAGAGAGAGAGAGAATGCCAAGGTCTATTGAGAAGGAAATGAGAGTTGAAATGGGGGATCTATTCTCAAAACAAATGCCTTCATTTAAAAGGGGAAATTAGACATTACTATATCATTATTTACACCACCTGTACTGGTGCCAGAACAGAGAGAAGTCAACACAAACACAGTGGCCTGTATTACTCAAGACTTCAGGTTCTATTGAGTTTCACAATACTGTAATAATAACCATGAGAACACCTCGTTTCAGTCACAGAGCTATGAAACCTTTCAAGTACTTAGGGGAAAATACATACTGTATCATTGCTTCTTGAATAAACATTTTAACACAAAGATACAGACATTTATTATTCAGTCGGGGACATTTTAGTGTCTCAGATTTGAATGTATACTGTCATGTCCAGAATGATACATGAATGATTGCAAAAACAAAAGGATGGCAGTATCCTTTTTGCCCTTGTAAGCGCTAACTGCAGCTCAAACAGCAATAAATAAGCATCGGAAATTACTGAAATAATATGTCACAGGATATTAAATGTCTATGAGAGGGACACTGTTATATCCTCCATAATGAATAACCTGGAGGGGTTGCTGGGGGTTTGTTTTGGTAGGGGTCATGGTGGCAGTGACAGTGGTAGTAGTGTGACTCCATTTGGTTAACAGCCTTTGGAATGTTATGATAAGGGACACAAAATCACCTTTGTAAGAAGCCTGAGAGAGAGAGAGGGAGAGAATGAGAGAGGGAGAGGGAGAGAATGAGAGAGGGAGAGAATGAGAGAGAGAGAGAGAGAGAGAGGGAGAGAATGAGAGAGGGAGAGGGAGAGAATGAGAGAGAGAGAGAGAGAGGGAGAGAATGAGAGAGGGAGAGAATGAGAATGAGAGAGGGAGAGAATGAGAGAGAGAGGGAGAGAATGAGAGAGAGAGAGGGAGAGAATGAGAGGGGAGAATGAGAGAGGGAGAGAGATGGAAGAGAGGGAGGGAGGGAATGAGAGAGGGAGAGAGAAGGAGAGAGATGAGAGAGGAAGAGGGAGAGGAGGAGGAATGAGAGGAGAGGGAGGAATGAGAGAGAGAGGGAGAGAACGGAGATGAGAGAGAGAGAGAGAGAGAGAAGGGAGAGAATGAGAGAGAGGAGGGAGAGAAGATGAGGGAGAGAAGAGAGAGAGAGATGGAGAGAGGAGAGAGGAGGAGAAATGAGAGAGGGAGAGAGGGAGAGAATGGGAGAGAGGGAGGGAGAGGAGAGAGGGAGAGAAGAGAGAGAGAGAGGGAGAGAATGAGAGAGAGAGAGAATGAGAGAGAGAGAGGGAGAGAATGAGAGAGGGAGAGAATGAGAGAGAGAGAATGAGAGAGGGAGAGAATGAGAGAGGGAGGGCAAGACCACAGGTAAAGAATTCAAAGTGAATTAGCCCTATGTGACCACAAAAAAACAACATCGGAGTATTTTTTTATATTATTTTATAATAATATGTCATTTCATAATCAGCATATCTCTATACCACATTCACAGTATTGTACACCCTGACCCATCAGATTCATATAAACACTTTGTTCCTCTGTTTGGTTCCCGGTACTCAAAGAAATACAAATGTCCTCTCCGGGATTCTCATATACAAACAAAAGTACAAGAATAAGAAAAATACTCTCCATATTTTATACATTTATAAAATGTTATTTTACAAAAAAATCTCCCAGTTAATCAAAAAATCCCTTGCTTATATAATTTTTCATTTGTATTTATAGTTTCATAATTACATACATGAAAAAAGTATTCAGTACAGTATGTGGTAGCTTTTCTGTTATAGATAGCAGTTTTCTATAAGTAGATTAACAGACAATATACTGTATCTGTGAAGACAGGTGATTCTGCTGTATGTTCTACAACAGGGGTGTCAAACTCCTTCCATGGAGTGTCTGAAGGTTTTTGTGTTTTCCTTTAAATTAAGCCCTAGACAACCAGGTGTAGGGAATTCCTTACCAATTAGTGACCTTAATTCATCAACTAGGTACAAGAGAGGAGTGAAAAACCCACAGACACTCGGCCCTCCGTGGAATGAGTTTGACACCTGTGATCTTATGATGACCTCTTTCCTCGTTGAATAAATAATTGCCCCTCCCGATATTAAAGTGAGTAACTTCATTCTCAGGTTAATGAATGTATCATGCTACCTGGCTGCCACCTGGTGCAGCAGTGCCAGTGACCCATACAACTGCAGCTCTAGCAAAACAATAACAACCAGGCCACAGGAGGTCCTCGTGCTCTGCTGGTTTTGTTCTGTCTTATTGGTCAATTCAATAATCTAAGTCATCATTAAGATGGAGAGTTATTGAATTGATGTGTTATTCCAGCTGGTTCCAGAGTGAAAAAGATGACCTACAGATACATCATGTCCATGTAAAACACAATATTATCCCTCTGTTGTGGTAGGTCATCTGATGCTCCTTCTGGCTCTATAGATCACTCCAGACACAGCCCACCAACCAGCCTGGAGGTCTTGGGCATTGCTAGCTGTGAGGGCCGGCAGCTCTCCCTCCAGTCCAGTACTAACAGAGAGTCAGAGGGCCCTTGTGTTCGGGTGCAGTAAGGGTAAGAAGCAACAACAATAAGCTTGGAGTTTTGAGACTGTCTGCCTCACAGCTCTCACTGCAAGATGATACCCTTGGCCTTCAAATTAAGAGGAAATCTCTCCTCCTTCCCTCGCCATGCCCCTCAGGTTTAGATATCAAGAATGGAGTAAAGTGTATGAACAAGGTCCCAATGTGCAGAGTTGTAGGCTTTTTAAACATGAAAGGAATTTCCTTATTTTACACAACAACATGGCAGTCACAAGTGGGCCTGAAGACAGCTGGGTCTATAAGAGGCCGTGACCTTCTGGAGCAACAGCACTCCATGTTATTTCTGTTGTGTTTACTCTTTGTCAAATTTTCAGGGGAGAGAAACCTTGTCCTGAAGCAAAATGGAATTGGCTTCTTTAAAAGCAAGACAGCAAGTCTGCCAGGGAAATTCTCCTGAGTCTAATGTTTCATCCTGGGACCTCTAACGCCAGTCAACGACTGACTTAAATGAATATGAAGTCAAACCATCTGACTATGTTTTAGATGAAGAACATGTTTGGTGGCTGTGGAGTACATTAAAGGAGAAAACTGCCCATGTTGCGATAAAAAGGTGGTGTTCTCTTGAAGATGGTTCCGAGACAGAATCAATTGGATCGATATACTGCTATGATGCATCCCCATCCCCCACGCCAATGTGTAAACGCAGTTAAACGTAGGCTTCGTTTGTCACTACTGCATGTAAAAGTTAAATAAATATGATGTACATATATCACTCCTACTTCCTATACTAACACCATGATGACTAACAGTAGTGTTACATATTTTCCTATAAAAGGTTATGATATGCCATAACTGTGTGTATCAAATGGGAGTAAGGATGTTCAAGGGCTGAATAAAATGTTTAGTCCTGTCCTGTCCTGTCCTGTCCTGCCCTGCCCTGTCCTGTCCTGTCCTGTCCTGTCTTGTCCTGTCCTGTCCTGTCCTGTCCTGTGGAGGTCAGAGGGACCCTTGGATCCAAGCACACATATTGTAATAGCCTCGCTTGACTTTGTTGTGTTGTGTGTACAGTAATGCCATGACATCTTTGTGGTAACTGAGAAGAGGGAACAGGTAATGTATGTTTCGAGATGTGCTGTATGTGAATCCACTTGATGATTTCTGGACAGAGGAATGAAAGCTAGTGTATGTTAGCTAAGCAGGCTAACAACCGGCAGTGATTGTCACCGTCACAGAAGAGAACACACTGTATGGACATTGAAGCATTGCAGAATGCAGGATCAAGTAGACTAATACCATGTTGTCTCTAACACTGTGTCCACATAGATCACATGTCCCTCACAGACAGACACTCACAGTGAGATAGAGTGTGAAGTGTTGTCTGCTTCTCTTCCTGCCAGTATTCACCTTTTCACTGACACCCAATGACACTGTCTAGAATTGAAGAGAGAGGTGGTCCTGTTAGAAAGTTAAATAAAAGTGAGAAATATAAGGCGATTTGAGCGGAAAGCCATAAGGCACTTCCAGTATGGTGATGGTGACAGCCATTATCATGTGTGTTGTAGTAAGTAGGCTCTCAGGATTGACACCACACTGTCCACTGAGTTCCTTACATGATGGCTGCTAGTTCTGCAGTGTTTAGTAGCATGGAATACACATCGGATACTTTTAAGGCAAAGCCATCATCATTGCCTGCATCATTGTTGTGAGTTGTTTTCTGTAGTGAGGTAACAACTAAAATTGTTGTTTTGTGGTCAGCTAATGTTTATCATTTGTCTTGTTTTTCTCATGAGACCAATTGTGCATGTTTTGTCTTCTCTTGTTGATGTCTCCTAAACACATCAGTAAAATTAGCACTATGACAAGATTTTACATTGTTATGATGTTCCCATCCTCTCTCATGCTCTCCTGGCTGCTGCTGGTCTTGGTGGGGCTGCCGTTGTGAGTAGGAGTGGTCAGGGAGTTCAGAGAGGCCTTGCTGTCTGACAGAGAGCCCCTGCTGGGCAGGAAAATGCTCTGGGGGAGGGGCCGTTGCCCCAGTGATGAGGACAATGGAAACTCCCTGTGGCTGCCATTACCATTGGACACACAGTGGTGGGGCAGGTATGGCAGGATGTCACTCTCAATGATAAGGTCTCCATCCTCGTCGCTGTCTCCCTCCGCCACACTGTTGCTGTTGCTATAGTGACTGACACTTTGAGAGGCGGGGCTGGGGGCCAGGTCATGGGAGATGGTGGAGCCTATGAATCCAGAGGAGCTGTTCCCCCCTACCGAGACCTTGCTTCCTCGGAGAACCACGTTATTGCGCTGGTTGGCTGGCTTCACCGTCACGATCAGGTTGTGGCTGTTGGCCACCATCATGTCTGTCACCTGGTCCAGAGACTTGCCGTCCACGTCAATGCCGTTGACCTCCAGGATCTCATCGTTGACCCCCAGCAGGCCTGTGCTCTCAGCCAGGCCTCCACGCACCAGCCGGGAGATGAAGACACCAGGCACCTTCTCCACTCCCTGAGGCGTGACCCGCACGCTCACCCCGTCCCGGATATAGAAACCCAGGGGCTTGTGGGTACCGTGCTTGTGCAGGCGGACACGCCGGTGTGTCTCGGGCAGGATGTCGACATCGATGATGGAGGAGATCTGGCGGAAGTCCTGGGGATGGCCAATCATCAGGCCTGGTTTGGTCTTCTGCTGCACCGGGCGCAACCCTGCCAGACCCTTTTTCCTCCTCTGCAGGGAGTTGGTGGCAAAGACCACAGGCTCATCCATATCTACAGGACAGAGAAGCCATGTTAGAAATACACATACTGTACAATGACAAGGCAGCACCAGAGCCTCAGTTCATTCCAAATATGGATAATAAAATACAGCGAAACATGTTCTGCCGTTAAAAATAAAAGGCATCACATCCTGTCATCATGTCCCCTTCTGGTGTCGACAGCTAACCTGAAGGTAAGACATGGATTAAATGGAGTTAGTTTAGAGTGTGAAAGGTGGAGAGACATAGCACAGGTTTTAAATCTACTGTAATCTTTTCCAATGCCTCCGTCTGTCTTTCCGTGTGTAAACCGTCAATCTCAAACTCTCAGAGCAGGAAAAAGCTCACCTTTCAACTCTCAAGAAGGAAGTTTAATTTCCCTACTATATAAATACATATTGATATAGAATGCAGTGGTCTCCTGCTGTATGTTTCTTTTGGCTTTTCTGCGAGAGATTCGTTAAGATCAAATATTATGTCAACCATAGAGATCCTATGAAGTTATATACTAATTTCTATGATGTCAACAATCTGAGCTGAGTGTAGGATTTCCAAAAACATTGAGTCTCTATTCCACACTGTTTTCATAGTTACGATTCCCAATGCCCTCTATCCCACTTCTCCTTTCCACTCCACCTCTATCTCCCTGTCTCTCTCACTCACATCTTCCCTGTGCTGATTGAGAGCAGAGGTTGCTGGCAACAGGAGAACAGTATTTCAGAACCTGCCACATAGACAGACGGAGACGGTCGGAGAGATGGAGCAGGGCTGCTGGGGTAGGTGTAAGGACACAGTGAGGATTTCCATAACTCTCTCTCAGCCCCTACTGAGGGGTCAGAGGTTGTGAAGCAGAATCAGTTTACATAGCAGGCAGATGAATCACAGGTTCAGTACCCACTGCTAAGATGAAATAGACCAGGCAGCCTAGATCCATCATCACACACACCTCTGGCGACATATAGAAAGTCATGTTTTTAGTGCTAGCAGGCAGGTAGCAGCATGGGGAGAAACCACTCAAGGCTCAGGTCTAATGACAAGCCACGCTCGCTGCGGAAGAGATAATATTTGTAGTTATTTTTAAACTGCGGAGAAGGGTGTGCTATGTGAACCTGTTCCTCAGAGAGATATGTCTAGATGTTACTCTGGTGGGCGGAGACTAACGCGGGGAGACTTCAAACCGTTCTATCTCAAACCGTTCTATACCAACACGTCTCCTGCGCCACTAGGGGCCCTGATAACTCTAGACCACTTTTATTCATCCCACAGAAACGCAGACAAGGCGCTCCCTCACCCTCCCTTAGGCAAATCAGACTATGACTTTATTTTCCTGCTTCCTGTTAACAAACAAAATCTCCAAACAGGAAGTACCAGTGGAGTGCTCAATACGGAAGTGGTCTGATGAAGCTAGTACAGACTGAGATATGTTCCGAGATTCATCCCATAGCATTGATGAGTTTACCACATCAGTCACAGGCTTCATCAATAAGTGCATAGACGACATACCCCCCACAGTGGCTATACTATATGTGTTGTAGATATGTGGTAGTAGAGTAGTGGCCTGAGGGCACACACTTAATGTGTTGTGAAATCTGTTATGAATGTATTGTAATGTTTTTAAAATTGTATAACTGCTTTCATTTTCTTGGAACCCAGGAAGAGTAGCTGCTGCTAAATACGAACGTATCCAAACCAAAAACCATGGATAATAGGGAATATCTTCGCTGGGCTAAAGGCTAGAGCTACCGCTTACAAAGAACAGGACACGGACATGGACACATACAAAAAAGCTTGCTAGGACCTCCGATGACACATCAAACATGCAAAATTGACAATATAGGAGGAAGGTGGAATCCTATTACACCGGCTCTGACGTTGGTCGGATGTTGCAGGGCTTGCAGACGATAATGGATCACAAAGGGAAACCCAGCCTTGAGATGCCCAGTAATGCAAATAACACAACAATTACATACTTAACGCTGCTGGGTCATGCAGCAAGACAATCTAAACCACACAAACAAGTTTACATAAAAATAGCTAAAAAGCAACACATTTGAAGTTTTGTAATAGCCTAGTCAAAGTCCAGACCTAATCCCTATTGAGATGTTGTGGCAGGATGTGAAACGAGCAGTTCATGTTTGAAAACCCATAACTGTCGCTGAGTTAAAGCAGTTCTGCATGGAAGAGTGGGACAAAATTCCTCCACAGTGATGTGAGAGACTGATCAACAACTACAGGAAGTATTTGGTTGCAGTCATTGCAGGTAAAGTTGGCAAAACCAGTTATTGAGTGTAAGGGGGCAATTACTTTTTCACAAAGAGGAATTGGGTGTTGCATAATTTAAATAAAGTAAGCATTCATTTGTTTTGTTATTTGTAAACGCAGGTCCCTTTATCTAATATTAGGTTTTGGTTGAAGATCTGACAACATTCACTATAAAAATATGCAAAAATCAGAAAGGGGGAAAATACTTTTTCACAGCACTATATATATATATATATATATATATAGTGCTGTGAAAAAGTATTTTGTGAAAAAGTATTTTCCCCCTTTCTGATTTTTGCATATTTTTATAGTATATATATATATATATATATATATATATATATATATATATATATATATATATATATATATATATATATATATACACATATATATACACATACACACACACACAGTTGAAGTCAGAAGTTTACATACACTTAGGTTGGAGTCATTAAAACTCATTTTTCAACCACTCCACAAATTTCTTGTTAACAAACTATAGTTTTGGCAAGTTGGTTAGGACATCTACTTTGTGCATGACACAAGTCATTTTTCCAATAATTGTTTACAGACAGATTATTTCACTTATAATTTACTGTATCACAATTCCAGTGGGTCAGAAGTTTACATACACTAAGTTGACTGTGTCTTTAAACAGCTTAGAAAATTCCAGAAAATGATGTCATGGCTTTAGAAGCTTCTGATAGGCTAATTTACATAATTTGAGTCAATTGGAGGTGTACCTGTGGATGTATTTCAAGGCCTACCTTCAAACTCAGCGCCTCTTTGCTTGACATCATGGGAAAATCAAAAGAAATCAGCCAAGACCTCAGAAAATAAATTGTAGACCTCCACAAGTCTGGTTCATTCTTGGGAGCAATTTCCAAATGCCTGAAGGTACCACGTTCATCTGTACAAACAATAGTACGCAAGTATAAACACCATGGGACCACGCAGCCGTCATACCGCTCAGGAAGGAGATGTGTTCTGTCTCCTTGAGATGAACGTACTTTGGTGCGAAAAGTAAAACAAGTCCTATATCGACATAACCTGAAAGGCCGCTCAGCAAGGAAGAAGCCACTGCTCCAAAACCGGCATAAAAAAGCAAGACTGTGGTTTGCAACTGCACATGGGGACAGAGATCGTACTTTTTGAGAAATGTCCTCTGGTCTGATGAAACAAAAATAGAACTGTTTTGCCATAATGACCATCGTTATGTTTGGAGGAAAAAGGGGGAGGCTTGCAAGCCGAAGAACACCATCCCAGCTGTGAAGCACGGAGGTGGCAGGATCATGTTGTGGCGGTGCTTTGCTGCAGGAGGGACTGGTGCACTTCACAAAATAGATGGCATCATGAGGGATGAAAATAATGTGGATACATTAAAGCAACATCTCAAGACATCAGTCAGGACGTTAAAGCTTGGTCGCAAATGGGTCTTCCAAATGGACAATGAACCCAAGCATACTTCCAAAGTTGTGGCAAAATGGCTTAAGGACAACAAAGTCAAGGTATTGGAGTGGCCATCACAAAGCCCTGACCTCAATTCTATAGAAAATTTGTGGGCAGAACTGAAAAAGCATGTGCGAGCAAGGAGGCCTACAAACCTGACTCAGTTACACCAGCTCTGTCAGGAGGAATGGGCCAAAAATCACCCAACTTATTGTGGGAAGCTTGTGGAAGGCTACCCACAACGTTTGACCCAAGTTAAACAATTTTAAAGGCAATGCTACCAAATACTAATTGAGTGTATGTAAATTTCTGACCCACTGGGAATGTGGTGAAAGAAATAAAAGCTGAAATAAATCATTCTCTCTACTATTATTCTGACATTTCACATTCTTAAAATAAAGTGGTGATCCTAACTGACCTAAAACAGGGAATTTGTACTAGGATTAAATGTCAGGAATTGTGAAAAACTGAGTTTAAATGTATTTGGCTAAGGTGTATGTAAACTTCTGACTTCAACTGTGTGTGTGTATATATATATATATATAATATAGTGTATAATATGCATATTTATATTGTATTATACAGGGCACATTTGGAAAAGAGACCTAAGTCTCAATGTCTTCCCTGTTAAAATAAAGGTTCCAAGAGGGCCAAATCCCAGTATCTCCCATCATCTAATTTACATCACTTTGCATGGCACAACACATTAACACAAAAGGCATATAACTTCTCACGCATTCTCAAAACTGTATGGTAGGAGCGCAACCCTGTGTCGCTCCTGTGTCGCTCCTCTTTGAACTGAATAACAGAATAACACTGTTTCCCTGTAAAAAAAGAATCCAGAGCAATACAATAAAACATATCAAAATTGGTAACTCTTTATGAACACCTGAAACAATCCTTCACACCTCCAATGGTGTCCGTGCTCCCAGGGTTCTGCGGGAACTTCCCGCCTCGGACAAAGCCACAGATGAGGTGTGTTTGACCTCTATGATAGCCCACAGATGAGGTGTGTTTGACCTCTATGATAGCCCACAGATGAGGTGTGTTTGACCTCTGTGATAGCCCACAGATGAGGTGTGTTTGACCTCTATGATAGCCCACAGATGAGGTGTGTTTGACCTCTGTGATAGCCCACAGATGAGGTGTGTTTGACCTCTGTGATAGCCCACAGATGAGGTGTGTTTGACCTCTGTGATAGCCCACAGATGGTCAGCCATCCAAACAATGTCATAAATCGTGATTGAGTCATCGCGCTGGGCCTCGTCCCCAGCAAGTCGCTAGACATATCTTCATCATCGTTCACATTTGTTCATTCTCTCTATTTTTCAACAACACACACACACACACACACACACACACACACACACACACTGTACACACACACTTTCACACGCTGTTCTTCATCATTATCATCACCACCACCACCACCATCATCATTATCTATTCTGAGAGCTAACTTTACCCTGCCTTTATGTACATATCTACCTCAAATACCTCTTACCCCTTCACAATGATCTGGTACTGGTACTCCAAATACCTCGTACCCCTTCACAATGATCTGGTACTGGTACTCCAAATACCTCGTACCCCTTCACAATGATCTGGTACTGGTACTCCAAATACCTCGTACCCCTTCACAATGATCTGGTACTGGTACTCCAAATACCTCGTACCCCTTCACAATGATCTGGTACTGGTACTCCAAATACTTCGTACCCCTTCACAATGATCTGGTACTGGTACTCCAAATACCTCGTACCCCTTCACAATGATCTGGTACTGGTACTCCCTGTATATAGCTTAATTATTGTGTATTTTATTCCTAGTGCTACCATTAAAACAATTTAACTGCATTGTTGGGAAGGGCTCGTAAGAAAGTATTTCACAGTAAAGTTGTATTCAGCCTATGTGAATAATAAAATTTGATGTGGTTATGAGGAGCACTGTCTGCTGAGTGGGTGAAAAACAGGAAGTCATCAACACCTCAGTGAGGCCATGAAGAAAGAAGAGAGACCTTTTCCCACTCCGGCGGTATGATTTTACTGCCTGTTTGCTTATACTTTTGGGAGGTCAGTGTACGACCACTATATATCATAAAGCACGCAGTGGATATGATCCTCTTGATACCGTTATAAAGTCACATTCAACACGGTGGCTGCTAGCCTAGCAGTTAAGGGCGTTGGGCCAGTAAGCAAAAGGTTACTGGTTTGAATCCCTGAGCTGACTAGGTGAAAAAACTGCCGATGTGCCCTTCAACAAGGCACTTAACCCTAACACACTGAGGCTATAGGCTAGTCACTGCAAAGAGGTTTTATGGATGACAACATTAAACAGATTTGACCAAAGCCACAGGCTGTTGTATGGCGGGATAAAAGGGAGATTTGATGTATCTCCAGGCTCAACTAGAGGGCATGAGACATAATGAGCAGGTGACTGACTGGCCAGACTAGTGGTGATCCCTGACCTCAACACTAAGAAGTGAAAACAATCATCTGCTCACCAACAGAAAATCTCTTCCAACGTGGAGAGTAGACCGAAAACCCACTGCATTCACTGTATGTGTATTAAATAGATATTTATATGTTCCTATACTATGTGAATTTGCAGTTATGAAAAGCATGTGTGTGGTATAGTTGACATTTCTTTGTTTGTTTGAGTTCATAACATATATGTTTGTGTGTGTCTGTCTGTTTGTGTGTGTCTGTCTGTTTGTAAGTGTCTGTCTGTTTGTGAGTGTCTGTCTGTTTGTGAGTGGTCCACACAGAGCTGTAGCCTGCCCTGTTTCCCTCCCTGTCACCTCCATTAGGCTTATTGTCTGGACCCCCACAAAGAGCAAAGCAGCCTCTGTTATTAAACCCACTCAGGGGCTGGAGGAGGCGGGCGGGAGGGAGAGCCCATCCGGAGAGCACATGGGGGGAGGACTGGAAATGAACCAGCCAGACTGGCGTGACAGCCAGGCACCCAGGAGGAGGGGTAGGCTGGGGGCCGAGGTTACAGACTAGGGGGGTTGGGTCTGCTCAACGATCTAGCTGTCAATAAAAATGAAAAAAAAAGTCAGCAGTTCAGGGAGACCTTCTGAATGATGCTTCCTGTCCACATCATCCCCACAGAGAGAATGCCAGAGTTCATTACAATGGTCTGTTAAAGAGTCTGGACAGAACGGCTAACACACAGAGACGTGCAGGTTAACGGAGTAGGTTATTGACAGCATGACCTTGTCTACTGTCTATAGAGAAAAGAAGGAAACGTCTGAAATGCTACTAGAGAAAACCCTGGACATAAAAACAGCTGGAGCTAGACTCACTTCCCTACTAAATCCATTACCCCCTTTTTCTTATTATCAATCTCTGCTTCTCTTTCCCTTGTGTCTCTGTGATTGTGTTTGTACACAGTGTAAGCATTGCACGCCCAGGGATCTGTGTGGTCTATGAGCACGTCTACACTGTTCCAGTATTATTGACCAACTGGGCTATAATGTGGTTTAACGGTGAGTGAGATCAGAGGCTAATGTGCAGAGTGGCTAGCTACAGAGATACTGTCTCCCTAGTGTGTGTGTGTGTGTGTGTGTGTGTGTGTGTGTGTGTGTGTGTGCGTGTGCGTGCATTAGTGCTGATATAAGAAGGATCCATTGAAACCATCCCTTCACCCGGTCCTGTAAAATATAAATAACACACACAAAACATGTACACATGTCTAGGTATGCCTGTATGGCAGAGCCTGTATTGCACACTGACAGTCTGGAACATCTATAAAGTTGTCCTCTCCCCTGCCCTGTCTCCACCCTCTGGTGAGGGGTTGTGGGAGTCTCCAACATAAAGAATTGATGACGAATACCAAATATGCTTCCCTCACTAGATGAAATGAATCAACTACCCTCCTCTCTAGATCATGTGATCTCTGTAGGCTACGGCATGAATCACCTGAATCATGTTATACACTACATTACTGCAGCACAGGAGCCAGTAAATGCCTGTTAATGAAATGAATAACCAGCATCAGGAGGTCAACTCAGTTCTGAAGCACTGCCGGCTGACATCTTACATAACCTTGAGCATGTTGAGTTTAATACAATGATGGTTTGTAACAATGCTGGTATCATAAGGTGAGATGCTGATTCAAAACTAGGCAGTCATTGGATTTAAACACTGGGAAGAAAGGCTGAGGTGGGAGTGGTCAGCAGCACTGGGCCTCAGGAGAGGACATTGAAATGAAGTCAGCAGTGGAGGGATGGGCTTTTACAATGAACAAAATTATAAACGCAACATGCAACAATTTCAAAGATTTTACTGAGTTACAGGTCATATACGGAAATCAGTTCATTTAAATATATGAAATTAGGCTAATCTATGGATTTCGCATGACTAAGAATACAGATATGCATTTGTTGGTCACCGAAAAAAAAAAGGTAGGGGCGTGGATTAGAAAACCAGTCAGTATCTGGTGTGACCATTTGCCTCATGCAGCGCAACACATCTCCTTCACATATCAGGCTTGTGGCCTGTGGAATGTTGTCCCACTCCAATGGCTGTGTGAAGTTGCTGGATATTGGTGGAAACTGTAACACCCCAGTTTCTCCGATCAGGAGCATCCTAAACATGCTCAATGGGTGACATGTCTGGTGAGTATTCAGGCCATGGAAGAACTGGGACATATACAGCTTCCAGAAACTGTATACAGATCCTTGTGACATGGGGCCGTGCATTATCATGCTGAAACATGAGGTGATGGCGGCGGACGAATGGCATAACAATGGGCCTCAGGATCTCGTCACAGTGCATTCAAATTGCCATTGATAAAATGAAATTGTGTTATTTTTCCGTAGTTTATGTCTGCCCATACCATAATCCCACCACCACCATGGAGCACTCTGTTCACAACGTTGACATCAGCAAACAGTTCGCCCACACAACGCCATACAAGCTGTCTGCCATGTGCCCGGTACCGTTTAAACCGGGATTGCACACTTCTCCAGCGTGTCAGGTCAAGACCCTGGTGAGGACGACAAGCACACCCAGATCAGCTTCCCTGAGACAGTTTCTGACAGTTTGTGCAGAAATTCTTTGGTTGTGCAAACCCACAGTTTCATCAGCTGTCCAGTGGCTGGTCTCAGACGATCCTGCAGGTGAAGAAGCCGGATGTGAAGGTCCTGGGCTGGCGTGGTTACACGTGTTCTGCGGTTGTGAGGCTAGTTGGACGTACAGCCAAATTCTCTAAAACGATGTTGGAGGTAGAGAAATTAACATTCCATTCTCTAGCAACAGTTCTGGCAGTCAGCATGCCAATTGCACGCTCCCTCAAAACTTGAGACATCTGTGGGATTGTGTTTAGTGACAAAACTGCACATTTTAGAGTGGCCTTTTATTGTTCCCAGCACAAGGCGCACCTGTGTAATGGTCATGCTGTTTAATCAGCTTCTTGATATGCCACACCTGTCAGGTGGATGGATTATCTTGGAAAATGAGAAATGCTTACTAACAGGGATACAAACAAAATGTGTACACAACATTTGAGAGAAATAAGCCTTTTCTGTGTATGGAAAATTTCGGGAATATTTTATTACGTCTCATGAAATATGGGACCAACACTTTATATGTTGCGTTTATATTTTTGTTCAGTATAGTATTCATGACTACCAGAATTGAAAATAACTATAATAGAGCCAGTTGTCTGCAGCCTACAGACATAGAGCCTCTCAGGCCTCTCTCCCACTGGACCTATCAGACAAGCCCCTCTCAGACTCACAAACAGAGGACACGGAGGAATGGGTATGAGATGCAGAGGGAGGGAGGGAGAGACAGACAGACAGCTTTTACCATCAATTTGCCTCCTGCCCATAGTCTATAGTGACAGGTCCGTTTATGCTGCCATTCATGCTAACCTTGGAGGGGGTCCCGAGAGAACTCACTGTTGGTCTCCACAGAGAGGTGTGTGTATTAAGTATCGATGGGTATAGAGTGAACATCTGTCTCTCTGCTCTGCCATAAACAACCCTCCCTCAACGTGAGCAAGACAAAGGAGCTGATGGTGGACTACAGGAAAAGGTGGGCTGAACACGCCCCCGTTCCCATCGACGGGGCTGTAGTGGAGCGGGTCGACAGCTTCAAGTTCCTCAGTGTCCACATCACTAAGGACCTATCATGGTCCAAACACACCATCACAGTCATGAAGAGGGCACGACAGCGCCTCTTCCTCCTCAGGAATATATTTGGCATGGGACCTCAGATCCTCAAAAAGTTCTACAGCTGCACCATTGAGAGCATCCTGACTGGTTGCATCAACGCTTGGTATGGCAACTGCTCGGCCTCCGACCGCAAGGCGCTACAGACACATACATACTGACCCCACACACACACACACACACACACACACACACACACACACGGAAAAAGTACCCAATTGTCATACTTGAATAACAGTAAAGATACTTTCATAGAAAATGACTCATGTAAAAGTGAAAGTCAACCAGTAAAAACACTACTTGAGTAAAAGTATTTGGTTTTAAATATACTTCAGTATATATAAAAAAAATCAAATTCCTTACATTAAGCAAACCAGATGGCACCATTTTCGTGTTTTGATTTACAGATATCCAGGGGCATAATTTACAAAACAAAGCATGTGTTTAGTGATTCTGCCAGATCAGAGGCAGTTGACCAGGGATGTTCTCTTGATAAGTTGCGTGAATTAGACCAAATTCCTCTCTTGCTAAGCATTCAAAATGTTTGGTACCCTTGTGCAGTATATAACCTTGTTGTTGTTATTTTATTGTGTTACTATTACTTTTCCGTTAGCTTGTTTAGCAAACGTTTCTTACTTACTTTGTAAAAAATCTGCATTGTTGGTTAAGGGCTCGTAAGTAAGCATTTCACGGTAAGGTTGTATTCGGGCACGTGACAAATACATTTTGATTTGATTACGCTGCCTTTTCAAATAGAATAGGGTGAAAAAGGCACTTGAACTGGTTTAGTTTGCCTCCATCTTGATACAATCCCTTCTTGTCTATAGTTCAGAAAGACATGCTATTTTAGAGTATGCTAGCTTATTGACAGTGTTACACCTCTGTATCACGTGTTATTGCAGTGTTCCAGCTTATTGGCTGTGAGTTTGCACTTCATAATGTTGTGTTATTGCAGAGTGGAACAGCTTATTGACTGTGTATTTATACATCACTATGACAGGTTATTACAGAATGACAGATCTCATTGGTTGGCTGCTGGTGTTATAAGGCTGCTGAAATCTAGTCGCTTATTTCTGACCATATATTCAAATACTAAAAATGTGATTCCTTTTTCTGCAGCACTGTGTGGCTTTTTTATATTGTTTACAGCCAATTTTCACTCCAGTTTTCACTCCCCACCACAGCAGACACAGGTAGTGTTGTTTGGCAGTCTATCAGCTGTCTGGGTTCCTTTGAGGATTAGCTGATCAGCTGATTTCACGCTCTAATCAGACAGACAGCAATAGTCCAATGACTTACTGACTGTTCAGTCACATCACATAAATCTGACAAGGAGAGTCCTGCCTTAAGACACACACAGGCACTAATACTCCCATGTGCCCTTACAGCAGCCTTGCTGATAGGTCATTGAGGAGTAGGTTGTTTCTACTTCACCATCACTGTTCTTGTCTGCCTCATTATTGAGAATACGAAGATGATCATCAACCTGCTGGTCACCATGAATATGCTAGTGAGGTCCCTGAAGGGGTCCCACTCTGAGCCCATTGTCAGACCCTTGCTGTCAGATGAATTATTCCCCAGTGAACAGGCCAGGCCGTGGGATGGGAAGCCTGGCCTGGCGGCACTAGCACCAGCGAGCCCCTGTCCTCCAGGGTAGATGGATACCTGATGCTGCCAGCGGGAAGCTGATCACAGTGCTGTGGAGGCATCTCTTTGCTACCAAACCTCCTGGATCCACTTACAAGGGCTGGCCACTGGCTGCAATGTAGTGCTGCTCCAAGAACAAACTATTCCTGTCTACAACAGCTGAGCTCTGTTGTCTATCAGTGTTCAGATATGATCCTGTCTTTAAGCATGTGCTCCAAATACAGATCATATATAGGACCCAGGAGTTTTTATTGATCCTCTGATCTAACCCGGAAGAACTCTAGTAGACTATTAAGAGTTTTTTCCTTGTCAGGTCATAAGGTCAGGAAAAACTTGCCCTACCCATATAGTGTGACTGACCTTTTCCTGACAGGTCTCCCTCTGTGTGTTTGTGTGTGTGTGTGTGTGTGTGTGTGTGTGTGTGTGTGTGTGTGTGTGTGTGTGCCGGACCATGCTGTCCCCATCCTGAGCCTATGATCTCACCGTGTCTGCACTCCAACCATCTGGAGGCTGAACTGAAGCCCTGCCATATGGTCACCACAGCAACCCTTAACGCGCCACTGTTTCCAGGAAGAATAGGCTTCAGTTGAACTTCCCTCTGCCATCTACAAAGGGTTCAGCAAAGTCTACCTAAACTAATTGACAACACATTCAAAACATGTACAGTGCCAACACAGAAGAAAACACTCATTTTCTAATTGAAAGAGTCTCGACGATAACACAGTGTGTTAATGGAGCAGCAGATCAGATCAACAGCAATGTGCCACGCGTGAGGCGGGAGCAGCAATAGGCCTCGTACCTGTGTGTGTGTGTGTGTGTGTTTGTGTGTGTGTTTCTGGGATTACCCTTTAAGGTTGAGGGCAGCTCTAATCCCATCCCAGGATTATTACTTAGACACAGACACATGAGAGGGGCCTGGTCTAACCTCTCTTTATATAAACCCCACCCCCACAGGACTAACCCTGATCACACTATAAACCTCTGAAAGCTGGAGGATGGACAACTATAGCTTTCACAAAACAGGCTCACACCGGGCATTGTGAGCATCATTCATACAGGTACATCCTCATACCCACCAATTGCTTCCCTGTCCTCGAAGACACAAACACAGGAAAAGGGAAGTTTACAGTGTAAATGTCTCATGTTTTGCTAGCACAGACTGGAATACGTTCCTGGATTCTTCTGATGGCATTGAGGAGTACACCACATCAGTCATTGGCTTCATCAATAAGTGCATCAATGACGTCGTCTCCACAGTGACCGTACGTACATACCCCAACCAGAAGCCATGGATTACAGGCAGCATCCGCACTGAGCTAAAGGCTAGAGCTGCCGCTTTCAAGGAGCGGGACTCTAACCCGGAAGGTTATACGAAGTCCTGCAATGCCCTCCGACGAACCGTCAAACAGGCAAAGCGTCAATACAGGACTAAGATCGAATCGTACTACACCAGCTTTGACCCTCGTCGGATGTGGCAGGGCTTGCAAACCATTACAGACTACAAAGGGAAGCACAGCCGAGAGCTGCCCAGTGACACAAGCCTACCAGACGAGCTAAACTACTTCTATGCTCGCTTCGAGGCAAATAACAATGAAAAGTGCATGAGAGCACCAGCTGTTACGGAAGACTGTGTGATCACTCTCTCCGTAGTCGATGTGAGTAGGACTTTTAAACAGGTCAACATTCACAAGGCCACAGGGCCAAAAAGGATTACCAGGACGTGTACTGCGAGCATGAGTTGACCAAATGGCAAGTGTCTTCACTGACATTTTCAACCTCTCCCTGTCCAAGTCTGTAACACCAACATGTTTTAAGCAGACCACCATAGTCCCTGTGCCCAAGAACACTAAGGTAACCTGCCTAAATGACTACCGACCCGTAGCACTCACTTCTGTAGCCATGAAGTGCTTTGAAAGGCTGGTCACGGCTCACATCAACACCATACCGCCCCAACAGATCATGCAATCTCTATTGCACTCCACAATGCCCTTTCCCACCTGGACAAAAGGAACACCTATGTGAGAATGCTATTCATTGACTACAGCTCAGCATTCAACACCATAGTGCCCTCAAAGCTCATCAATAAGCTAAGGACCTGGGGACTAAACACCTCCCTCTGCAACTGGATCCTGGACTTCCTGACAGGCAGCACCCAGGTGGTCCCCTACTGTACTCCCTGTTCACGCATGACTGCACGGCCAGGCACGACTACAACACCATCATTAAATTTGCCAATGACACAACAGTGGTAGGCCTGATCACTGACAACGATGAGACAGCCTATAGGGAGGAGGTCAGAGACCTGGCCATGTGGTGCCAGGACAACAACCTCTCCCTCAACGTGATCAAGACAAAGGACATGATTGTGGACTACAGGAAAAAGAGGACCGAGCACGCCCCCATTCTCATCAACGGGGCTGCAGTAGAGCAGGTTGAGAGCTTCAAGTTCCTTGGTGTCCACATCACCAACAAACTAACATGGTCCAAGCACACCAAGACAGCCGTGAAGAGGGTACGACAAAACCTATTCCTCCTCAGGAGACTGAAAATATTTGGCATGGGTCCTCAGATCTTCAAAAGGTTCTACAGCTGACTGGTTGCATCACTGCCTGGTATGGCAACTGCTCGGCCTCCGACCGTTCGGCACTACAGAGGGTAGTGCGAACGGCCCAGTACATCACTGGGGCCAAGCTTCCTGCCATCCAGGACCTCTATACCAGGCCTTAAAAATTGTCTAAGACTCCATCCACCCTAGTCATAGACTGTTCTCTCTGCTACCGCACGGCAAGCGGTACCAGAGCGCCAAGTCTAGGTCCAAGACGCTTCTAAACAGCTTCTGTTCTAAACAGCTTCCAAGACATAACATCTAGTCAAATGGCTGCCCAGACTATTTGCATCCCCCCACCTCTTTACACCACTGCTACTCTCTGTTGTCATCTATGCATAGTCACTTTAATTAACCCTACCTACATGTACATACTACCTCAACTAACCGGTGCCCCCGCACATTGACTCTGTATCGGTACCCCCCCTGTATATTGTCTCGCTATAGTTATTTTCCTGCTGCTCTTTAATTACTTATTACTTTTATATTTTATTCTCCGTATTTTTTGAAACGGCATTGTTGGTTAGGTGCTCGTAAGTAAGAATTTCACTGTAAGGTCTACACCTGTTGTATTCGGCGCATGTGACTAATACAATTTGATTTGAATTTGCTCCACCTGCGTTTGTCAATTTGACAAAATTCTATTCTTCTCTTCTGTACCTACTGTTGTATCATTTCATTATGAGCTCCCTTACAGAGTGCTGTTTCATGCCTCTGTCTGTCAACACTGCGCTGGATCACAAAACAGTATAACGTCTCCATCAGTATGACTTGAGTCATCTCCATCGTAGGCGTACTGTAGTGTACATACATACACATTCCATTCAGAATCCAGAAATGGGCTGTGGACAGCTGCCAATACCAGCAAGAATTCTTGCAAACCCTAAACAACGCCCACATACCCTCTCTGAACTCAGCAGGCAGCACGCTCACAACCGTCCCTTCAATGTCCCTCTCTTCCTCTTGCCTCTGTGTATGCGTCTGCTCTGTCTTTAACCAGCCATATTGCTAGTTTCTGGACAAACAAACACAACTGAATAGAATAGACCCCTGTGCTGCTGTTCAGTGAACCACTGGGTCTTTGATCGAAGGTCAGATCACAAATCACATGCAATCTGGGGGAAAGGAATTCCATCCTGTAAATCTGAGTGGGAAACTGGAAATAGAAAACTCTATTTTACTCTTTCACACTACACAGTGGTTTACAGTTTCTCCATCGTTATTTATTTGATGAACTTGGTAACTGCACCTCTATATCAACTAGTCAATACTGCCCAGGTAATTAGTCAATAGCCCTGGATCATACTGCCCTTTATTCACACCACTGATCCTCAGTGGCATGGGCACCCGCAAACCAACCACGCCAACCTGTGGTTGGTAACCTCCTGTTCCCACACCTCCAGTGAACCTGCTGCATGCCAGTACATTTCTCTCACTGCCTACACTCCGCCCTCAGCCAGGCTCTGAGAATGTACCAAACAAGCCATGCACCAGGCTGGCTGTTTCACAGAAACAAGAAATCCCAGCAGTTCTCAGAACTCTAAGAGGCTGAAAGACATGGAGAAAGACTTGGCTAGAGAAGAAATTCAGAGTCTGCTGTAACAGTGGGTGATCTGTGTTGCCTCAGAGCAGGTGTTCTGTCTCGTGATCTGGCATGGCATGCGGTGCTCCGAGGTGAGAGAGAGAACGCTATACAGAACCCTGCCCAGCACTACACCTGCACAGCAGATGTTCCTAGCAGTACTCAAACTGCCTACTTTCCTCATCCCTTTCTCTCTCGCTCCTCTAGCTCTGCTATCCTAATATACGCTACATGACCAAAAGTATGTGGATTCGGCTATTTCAGCCACACCCTGTGCTGACAGGTGTATAATCGAGCACATAGCCATGAAATCTCCATAGACAAAACATTGGCAGTACAATGGCCTTACTGAAGAGCTCAGAGACGTTCAATGAGGCACCGTCATAGGATACCACCTTTCAGACAAGTCAGTTTGTCAAATTTCTGACCTGGTCAACTGTAAGTGCTGTTATTGTGAAGTGGAAATGTCTAGGAGCAACAACGGCTCAACCGCGAAGTGGTAGGCCACACAAACTCACAGAACGGGACTGCTGACGCGTGTAGCGCGTAAAAATGGTCGGTCTTCAGTTGCAACACTCACTACTGAGTTTCAAATTGCCTCTGGAAGCAACGTCAGCACAATATCTGTTTGTCGGGAGCTTCATGAAATGGGTTTCCATGGCCGAGCAGCCACAGACACAAACCTAAGATCACCGAGCCAATGCCAAGCGTTGGCTGGAGTGGTGTAAAGCTCACCGCCTGGCAGTCCGACGGAAGAATCTGGGTTTGGTGGATGCCAGGAGAACACTACCTGCACCAATGCATTGTGCCAACTGTAAAGTTTGGTGGAGAAGGAATAATGGTTCGGGCTAAGCCCCTTAATTCCAGTGAAGGGAAATCTTAACACTACAGCATACAATGACATTCTAGATGATTCTGTGCTTCCAACTTTGTGGCAACAGTTTGGGGAAGGCCCTTTCCTGTTTCAGCATGACAATGCCCCCATGCACAAACCGAGGTCCATAAAGAAATGGTTTGTCAAGATCAGTGTGGAAGAACTTGACTGGCCTGCACATACCCTGACCTCAACCCCATCGAACACCTTTGGAATGCTGACTGCGAGCCAGGCCTAATCACCCAACATCAGTGCCCGACCTCACTAATGCTCCTGTGGCTGAATGGAAGCAGGTCCCCGCAGCAATGTTCCAACATCTAGTGAAAAGCCTTCCCAGAAGAGTGGAGGCTGTTATAGCAGCAAATGGGGGACCAACTCCATATTAATGCCCATGATTTTGGGATGAGATGTTCGATGAGCAGGTGTCCACATACACTACATGATCAAAAGTATCTTCCTCCTTTAGTCCACCTATATTTAAATCTCCATAACTATTAATATTTGATTTCACTCTGTCACTAACAACAGTTATTATCCTTGTTTAAATGTATTTTTGATGTATTAAAACAGGGAAATCCCATTGAGACCAAGGCTTCTTTTACATGGGAGCCCTGTACACAATCATACAATTCAAAATATTTACAATTCCTATTGGGGGGTAGTACAATATTTACAAGCAGTTTAAAAAAATGTACTTACAAAACACGCTTATGAAAAACAATCACATTCCTCATTAAAAAAGAACCTATTGCCCATAATAAACCGTACACTCTTAGAAAAAAAGATCCCATCTAGAACCTAAAAGGGTTCTTCGGCTGTCCCCATGGGAGAACCCATTTTGGTTCCAGGTAGAACCCTTTTTGGCTCCAGGTAGAACCTTTTTTGATTTCATGTAGAACACTTTCCACAAAGAGTTCTACCTGGAACCAAAAAGGGTTCTACCTGGAACCAAAAAGGGTTATCCTATGGGGACAGCCGAAGAACCCTTTTGGAACCCTTTTTCTAAGAGTGTAGTGTGCTATGAGAAAGTGCGTCCAATGGCTTCAATACAGTGGCAGCTGCATGGCGATATCACCACAGTCTAAAGCCAGAATGTATGCCGACTGAATGATTTGTTTTCTGCTATTTAACTCAGGCATGCCCTATTCCTATAAAGGAAGCCCATTTTAATTCTTAACTTCTTAACTAACGTTAACTCATCAACATGTTTTTCGAAAGATAGCTTTTAGTCAATCCAGATACCCACATATTTATAAGCGAGGACACGATCAATGTGGGCACCGTGCAATGTACATAAATCCTCAGATACATTTGTAAGCATTTGCATTAAGCGTGCAAAGACAGCAGGATTGTGGGGGCATAAATTCACCGTCTCCCTCCCAGTCCTATACATAACACAAATGCATTCCCAGGCACACACAAACCCACACAACAGTACACTCAATGTACACACACAGACACACAGACACACACAGACACACACAGACACACACAGACACACACAGAGTTGCTCCTCGGGGTATTGAGCAGCTGGTGCAGCCTCAGTTGAGCGTGTGCTGGGTGAACACAAGGGAATCTCTCTGACTATGCAAAAAACAGCAGCACAGCCAATGGGCTTTGCACCAGCATGCCGACCCACAATAACACCACTAAAACACTACCTAAAGCACTCCTGCATAACGACGTCGGAGCACGGTTTGAATTTGCATATTGTTTTGAATGTAGTAGCAGTGTGTGTTTGTGTTTGTGCATGAGTGTGGGTAAGGGAGATGGGGGGGTTGACTTTTAATGTTAGCTAGAGGAGATCTTACTGGAGGCGTCTTCAGGGCCCTCTCTGGAGAGTGAGGAGAGAAGAGAAAACCCTTCCTTCCCTCTTTTCCCTTCTATCCCTCTTTTCCCTCCCTCCTCTCAGCCTTTCTTTCCATGTGAATTAGCCGGTTAAACCCCAGCTTATAAAACAGTTTGCTGAAATAAATCTTCAATGAAGTAGATTGAGCAACCACAAAAAATATCTTATTTTCACTAATCTATGCTTCTCAGACTGCCAGCTATAGCCCAGCTAATTCCCCAGACCTTTACTACTGGCCTCTTGTGACTGTCCCAGAGATTGTGGAGGGACGTGGTAGCTAGCTAGTACAGAACGGCAAGGATGGGCTAGTGGACTCACTGGGCTGACAGATACCGTAGGTGTTTTGTGCTGGGATTATATACGGGTGAGGATGAAAGCGAGCGTTGGATCACTTCTGTATGGAATCCCATTAGCCAGCCTGTCAATGGCCACTCTGTGAGATGAGCTCATGCTAAAAGCCCCATCAATCTCATCAGTGTTTCGGTGAACCAGCAGCACTCTGTGACATTAATGCCCCATACAGGGGCAGTGGAGAAGGGAGGATCTGATCAGAGACTTTAATGGCTCCACCAACACAATGTGTCCATCATGCCAGTAACGTGTCAATGGACCAAAGCTCTGTGATATCTAACCTCCCCCAGAGGCTGCTATAAGAGTCCATCTCTGGACAGCAGCTTATTGGGCCTTCAATAGCCAGATGGGCCAGTTGTGCTGGTCAGAGTGGTTGACCAGTTTCCTAGGCGTGGTCCTAGACTAGTATCACCACTACCTACGGTCTGTTAGTATCACTACAACCTTTACATTAAGCTGACAACAGACAGGGACTCCACCCCCATGTCACCATCTGATATGATTGCCCATAGTCCTCTGAGGTTATTATTCAAATATATCATGTGTCTGAACTGTATGGCAAGGATGAATAGTCTCTCCGTATAGATGGTCTCTCCAGAGATGAAAGGGAGATGAGAAATAGAGAGAAAAGCAAGTAAGGTTGAGCGAAACGTGGTTGACTGAATAACGACCGTGTAAAGCAGTTCAACTGAATGAAGAGCACTGCACTAATGATTTGCTGCTTATTTGCTCTCACAACAAAACTTGTGAGCGAAAAAGCCATTACTGTGGAAAAATGACATTCCTTCCATGGAGAAGATGAAGCTGTAATCACGTAGCGCCAGGCCCTGCACGGGTATGTCTGGAACAGCGATAAGCCCTCTCTGGAAATGTGCATTTCTGTTCCCCGCAAAACATGGTTTTATCAAATAGATCCTTTGAAAAACCTATGCTAGAGAGAGGGAGGGAGAGAGAGAACGAGAGAGAGAACGAGAGAGAGCGAGGGAACGAGAGAGAGAATGAGAGAAATGAGAGAGAAAGAAGAGAGAAAGAGAGGGAGAGAGCTGAGATTGAGGACCAGGGGCTAATCTGCCTTCTTATTCTCCTTTAAATAGAAATACAGGCATAACTAATGAAGATTTCACTAGCCGCATAGTATAATCTTAAAAAGAAAGAAAAAACACTAGCACATGCAGTAGTATTGCAGAGGGGTACGAAATAAAATCAAACTAAATGAAACTGCATTTTGATGAGGGAACAAACATATTTCCTGTTACCATATGGTTAGTAAGTGGAACTATAGCCAGACATTTAGCCCGTTGAAAGGCTGACAGGTGTTCAGCTATTCAGGACACTAAAGAGCATCCCCCATGAGAACAGGAAGTAACTATGTTGTCAGTCGGTGGCAGCAGAACAGAAAAACTCCTGCTGAATGAACAAATAGAGCTCAAAGATTCTGATTGCTTTTGTCTCCTGAGCCATTCAAATGAATGATCAGAGTATTGTCTGTAAAGCGAGGAGGCTTTTCCCAGCTAATGAGTAATTAGCAGGTGTGCTGGATCTCCTGGAGCATACAGGGATGATGGCTTCCTGTTTATACACAGAAACATTCACTGTGCAAGCTATGGCTTTGTTATTCAACTAGGCCTTTCTTCCACATATATACTGCAGATGCTGTAGATGAGAACAGGTAGCAAACACTGAGATGGATTGGAAAAAGATCTCCCTATAGCAGTCTCTTTCTCTCCTTCTATTTCTGTTTCCATTTCTCACTTTTCATCTCCATCTTTGGGTTTCTCTCTTGAAGCCTTCTTCTAGAACCACAGGGCCGACTAGATCTCATTAGCTACATTCCTCGCTCCCCTGGTCTGTGCTGAACGGAAGGCTCCCTCTGAGCTTCCCTCCCCCAGCCGCCAACCCTCAAAGCCGTACCTCTCAGTGCACCTCACAAATGGCATTTCAGTTGCTCTTCCTGAAATGTACTATTCCAGCATGCCACTCTAAGCATCCATGTCATCTTTGTTCATCCAGTGTTACTGCTCCTAACCACACCTGTGTTGACTTCCTCTCAGGCCCCAGAAGGGAGGTTTCTGTGCACCCCACAATGACAGGCAGAGCAGGGCCCTGGCCCTGGTGCTGATGCAGCAGGACTCACTCCCACAGAGAGCCTGGACAGAGAGGCAAAGCTGCACAGCCTATCTCTCTTCTGACTGACACATAGCACACTAAACCATTAGAGCTTCGGCGACCACACAGAGGAGGGTTGAACTACAGGGCACTACAGGGAATCTCCTCTCTCCTCTCTACCCACAGCTGAGCACATACTAAAGACGGTTAACTAGAATACCCATCTATACCCACTGGACTGTATAACATTGTGAGCCTGATGGATAATTATATAAAGTGGTAATTGAATCATGGATTCTATCCTGTAGCAATCACAAAGCAGCTGGACTTGGCTAATAAAGAAGGATAATAATGGGAATTTCATTAAGCTCTTTTTTTTGTTACAAAATAAAACAGAGCTGATTATGGAACAGGATGGTCCTCTAAAACTGGGAACAATAGCAGCCATTCTCCAGATTAACATTTCCAAATGAATTATGCAAACAAACAAAACAATAAAACAACATCACATAGAAAGATTGGAGTATAAACAATAGGGGAGCGACTTTTAAGAGCATTAATGGACCATTTCCTGAATGCAGAATTGGTTTTGATCAAACTCACTGACCGTGATGGGGCATTAGGAATGGAGGGGTATAGATGGAGATAAAGAGCAAGAAACAGAGCGTGGTGGGGAAGAGAGGGGAGCATCTGAGGTATAGTGTGTTTCAGGGCAGGCTGGGTGAGATAAGGGTGAGGAGTCAGCCCCAGCCCCAACTGCATCCCCAGCTTCAGCCCCAGCTTCAGCCCCAGTCCCAGCTTCATCCCCAGCTTCAGCCCCAGTCCCAGCTTCAGCTTCATCCCCAGCTCCAACTCCCTCCCCAACTGCATCCCCAGCTCCAGCCCCAACTCCAGCTTCATCCCCAGCTCCAACTCCCTCCCCAACTGCACCCCCAGCTCCAGACCCAGCTCCAGCTCCAGCCCCAACTCCAGCTTCATCCCCAGCTCCAACTCCCTCCCCAACTGCATCCCCAGCTCCAGCCCCAACTCCAGCTCCATCCCCAGCTCCCTCCCCAGCTGCATCCCCAGCTCCAGACCCAGCTCCAGCTCCATCCCCAGCTCCCTCCCCAACTGCATCCCCAGCTCCAGCCCCAACTCCAGCTTCATCCCCAGCTCCAACTCCCTCCCCAACTGCATCCCCAGCTCCAGACCCATCCCCAGCTCCATCCCCAGCTCCCTCACCGACTGCATCCCCAGCTCCATCCCCAGCTCCATCCCCAGCTCCATCCCCAGCTCCATCCCCAGCTCCATCCCCAGCTCCATCCCCAGCTCCATCTCCTCTCAGCACAGCACTCTGCCTCTGCATTCCTGAGGGCTGGCACAGCACCAGACAGCCCCACCCACTGAGGCAGGCCAGACTGGCAACAATGAGCAGAGCCCCAGACACTCATCCACTCACAATACAAACAACAACGTCATCACCATTGCCACACTGACTGACTCTCATACTTCCATTATCAGTCACAGTAAGAAATGCAGCTGTCAACAGCAGAACCCTTTCTGCTAACAATTAGACAACAGCATAAGACATAACACAGTATTTAATCATGAACACACACTACACACTCTACTAAGCTATAATTTTCTGCTAGCTCACCTCAAAACTAATTTCCATGATTGACAACTGATTTAAAAACACCTCAACAGCGCCGATAACAAACAAGCATCAACAGTAGCACTGGCAAACAACTCACTTCAACACAACAGTCAACAGCCATTGGAACAAAAACACAGTGACTCCAATTGCAATAAGGTCAACATCAATAGCAGAGAGCTATAACCAACTATGTAAGCTAACAATGAGGTTTCCCCTATAAATAACTCTCCTCTCCCACCCCATCCCTCTCTCCCTTCCCTTCCTCCCCTCCCCTCCCATTCCTCTCTCCATGCCACAGCCTCACCTCTCTTCTGGATGATGATCCTGAGTAGTGGATTGGCTGAGGACAGGGCCTTGTAGAAGTTGTCATCGTTGTTGATTGGCAGCAGGTCACCATAGACGTCCGCATATCCCAGCAGCACCTCCACACCAGGGATGCGGTGAACAGTCTGCAGCAGTCGGTAGAACTCCTGAAAGCCACCGGTGCTGCTCTTCTTCAGAGCGAAACGTCTGTACTCCGCCTCAAACTAGAACACAAAGGTCAGAGAACATTGTGTCATGAAAACAATAAAGCGAACTCATAACGAATGGTGCAGCAACAAACTCCAGACAATTCATCCAGACTCCAATAAAAGCCTCGGTCATGACATTGCCCTTCACTAAACAATTTAAAATTCCCCTCTTACTGCTTTTCATGGATGCATTCTGGTCCTCATAACATAACCTAGGTATTAACTTGACTAGACACAGAACTAGACCTATAGACATAGTCCAGTATGTAACAACTAGGACCATGTTCTGAGATGTCTCACTAGGTGCGACACGGTGGAGTGTGGGTCATTGTGAGGTAGCTGTGTAGCACAGATACATAAAGATTGTTTTGGGGACAACACAAACTGTGAGATATGCTTGTCTGTGTGGAGCTGCTGCCCTGCAAGGCTAGTGAATTTATCTCTGAGGTGCGTGTCACATGGAAACACACACAGAAGGTTGTGTCACTCCTCTCACATAATGTGCAATCCCATCCTTGTCTGGGGCACAGACTTCCTCAATCACAAAGACAGGGAGACAGATAGAAAACAGATTGGCAGACAGACAGATAGAGAGAGGATGGGAAAACAGGGCCAGACAGTCTGGAGTGGACTGAAGAGTACTGGATGGTGCACCACCAGTTTAAGTCCATTGGGTGTTTTCATAATAGCATGATTGACTTGTTTGTATGTCCAACCGTATTTACAGACAAACAAATAATGACTACTTTATGAGTGATTGTAGGTCCTCACAGAAAATGAGTGATCCAGGCCCTAATCACCTTTTCCTCTCACCATTCTACCTCTGCTGGGGTTTCCTATTGAAGAAGAAGAATATATTGCGTGCTTTACTGGACAGAAAGGGTGACTGATTATGCCATTTCCACCCATTCACCTATAACACAGCTTCTGAGCTTCAGTCAATTTCACAAAGATCAGAACAGGGTTGCAGGGGAAATCACCATATTTATAATGACCATCAGAGATACAATGCACACTCTCATCTCAACTCTCAACACATCATCTCTGTTTGCTCTTTATCGCCCCTCCTCTGATGGTGGTATCTATGGGGACATGGAGTTCTCATTTTGTAACAATATCAAGGAATGCACTCTGGAGAACGAAGTCAAACATTATAGCTTCAATTCCTTAGTTCTCTTCATACCTTAATGAGCCATTTGGGTGGATACAGTAAACTACGTATGGGCAGGACAGCTTCTATCAATTATGATTAAATCAACTCTGCCTAAATATCACCTTCATACCAAGTAGTCAAGTGAAAGAGTATTTGAGTGTGAGAATATAGAAGGTGACGGTAAATGTGTAAGAAAACAAATCAATGAGTGAGTGAGTGCTGGACAAGTTAGTGTAGAAGATTCTACTGTATTCCCAACCATCCTGGGGCTCCAATGTGCAAAACATCTTTGCTGAGTCAAGAAAGTCCGTACTAGTTCGCCAAAGCCAGCCCTCTGGAGAACAGTGTAAAAGGCTGTAGAACAGGGCAGCTAACGATGGGCCTATTTGTCTTCAAACCATTTTAACATGCAGTGCTGCAGCTGAGGCACATAATTGAAATACTAACAGAATTAGAAAGAATCCACTGTCAACAAGTTGTTAAAAATCACTGCTGAGGAGAGACAGAGAGACAGACAGTGAGGCAGTTGTACATTACACTGCAGAGATATTGCCTGTATAGATTTCCCTATTAGAGTTTAACACCACAATCAGTAGCATATTGTTTGAATTTGATAAACACACATGAACTGTGCATTCAGACTAGAGGTCAACCGATTATGATTTTTCCGCGCCGATACTGATACCGATTATTGGCGGGCCAAAAACCCACTACCGATTAAATCGGCCGATTATTATTTATATTTGTAATAATGACAATTACAACAATACTGAATTAACACTTATTTGAACTTAATATAATATATCAATAAAATCTATTTAGTTTCAAATTATGAAACGTTCAATTTGGTTTAAATAATGCAAAAACAAAGTGTTGGAGAAGAAAGTAAAAGTGCAATATGTGCCATGTAAAAAAGCTAAGGTTTAAGTTCCTTGCTCAGAACATATGAAAGCTGGTGGTTCCTTTTAACGTGAGTCTTCAATATTCCCAGGTAAGAAGTTTTAGGTTGTAGTTATTATAGGACTATTTCTCTCTATACCATTTGTATTTAATATACCTTTGACTATTGGATGTTGTAATAGGTACTTTAGTATTGCCAGCCTAATCTCGGGAGTTGATAGGCATGAAGTCATAAACAGTGCAATGCTTGAAGCACAGCGAAGAGCTGCTGGCAAATGCAGGAAAGTGCTGTTTGAATGAATGCTTACAAGCCTGCTGCTGCCTACCACCGCTCAGTCAGACTGCTCTATCAAATTATATACTTAATTATAATATAATAACACACAGAAATACGAGCCTTAGGTCATCAATATGGTCAAAAAAAATTCGAAAACAAAACATTTATTCTTTCAGTGAAATACGGAACCGTTCCGTATTCTATCTAACGGGTGGCATCCCTAAGTCTAAATATTCCTGTTACATTGCACAACCATCAATGTTATGTCATAATTACGTAAAATTCTGGCAAATTAATTACGGTCTTTGTTCGGAAGACATGTTCTTCACACAGTTCGCAATGAGCCAGGCCCAAACTGCTGCATATACCCTGACTCTGCTTGCACAGAACGCAAGAGAAGTGACACAATTTCATTTCATTTCATTTTAGCAGGCAATATTAACTAAATATGCAGGTTTAAAAATATATACTTGTGTATTGATTTTAAGAAAGGCATTGATGTTTATGGTTATGTACATTGGTGCAACGACAGTGCTTTTTTCGCGAATGTGCTTGTTAAATCATCACCCGTTTGGCGAAGTAGGCTGTGATTTGATGATAAATTAACAGGCACCGCATCGATTATACGCAACGCAGAACAAGCTAGTTAAACTAGTAATATCATCAACCATGTGTAGTTAACTAGTGATTATGTTAAGATTGATTGTTTTTTTATAAGATAAGTTTAATGCTAGCTAGCACCTTACCTTGGCTCCTTGCTGCACTCGCAAAACAGGTAGTCAGCCTGCCACGCATTCTCCTCGTGGAGTGCAATGCAATCGGCCATAATCGGTGTCCAAAAATGCCGATTACGGATTGTTACGAAAACTTGAAATCGGACCTAATTACTCTACCATTCCGATTAATTGGTCGACCTCTAATTCAGACCATATTAGATTGTTAAAGGTCCAATGCAGCTATTTTTATCTCAATATCAAATCATTTCCGGGTAACAATTAAGTACCTTACTGTGATTTTAATTGAAAACAATGGTCAAAAATAAACAAAAATAGCTTCTTAGTGAAGAGCAATTTCTCAAGCAAGAATTTTGATAGGACTGTCTTCGTGTGGTCTGAGTGGGGAGGGCGAGGAGAAAACTAGCCGTTTTGGGCAGAGAGGTTTGGAACTCTCTTTCTTATTAGTCTATTAACTAATTTACCAGGTAGGCCAAAACTCCATCCCACCAGAACAAGCTGAAATTTCAGGCGGTCTTTTCAAACAGCTCTTACACTAAAAGGGAATTATCATAATTTTCACAATTTCACAGTATTATTCCAGCTTATAGTGTGGAAATATACATAACACACAGGTAAATCATGTTTTTAACCGCACTGGGCCTTTAAAGATTTTGACATCAAATCAAATGTTATTTGTCATATGCACCGAATACAACAGGTGGAGAGTGAAATGCTTACTTACAAGCCTTTAACCAACAATGTAGTTTTAAGAAAGATAAGTAAAAAATGTTAATAAAATAACTAATAATTAAAGAGCAGCAGTAAAATAACAGTAGCGAGGCTATAGACAGGGGGTACTGGTACAGAGTCAACGTGTGGGGGCACAGGTTAGTCGAGGTAATTGAGGTAAAACGTACATGTAGGTAGAGTTAAAGTGACTATAAATAGATAATAAACAGAGACTAGCAGCAGTGTAAAAGGGGAGGGGGACAATGCAAAAAGTCAGGGTAGCCATTTGATTAGCTGTTCAGGAGTCTTATGGCTTGGGGGTAGAAGCTTTTAAGAAGCCTTTTGGACCTAGACTTGGTGCTCCGATACCGCTTGCCGTGCAGTAGCAGAGAGAACAGTCTATAACTAGGGTGGCTGGGGTCTTTGACAATTTTTAGGGCCTTCCTCTGACACCTCCTAGTATAGACGTCCTGGATGGCAGGAAGCTTGGCCCCAGTGATGTACAGGGCCGTACGCACTACCCTCGGTACTGCCTTGCGGTCGGAGGCCGAGCAGTTGCCATACCAGGCAGTGATACAACCAGTCAGGATGCTCTCGATGGTGCAGCTGTATAACCTTTTGAGGATCTGAGGACCCATGCCAAATCTTTTCAGTCTCCTGAGGGGGAATAGGCTTTGTCGTGCCCTCTTCATGACTCTCTTGGTGTGTTTGGACCATGATAGTTTGTTGGTGATGTGGACACCAAGGAACTTGAAGCTCTCAACCTGCTCCACTACAGCCCCGTCGATGAGAAAGGGGGCGTGCTCGGTCCTCCTTTTCCTGTAGTCCACAATCATCTCCTTTGTCGGTGATCATCGGCAAACTTAATGATGGTGTTGGAGTCGTGCCTGGCCAAGTAGTCATGAGTGAACAGGGAGTACAGGAGGGGACTGAGCACGCACCCCTGAGGGGCCCCTGTGTTGAGAATCAGCATGACGGATGTGTTGTTACCTACCCTTACCACCTGGGGCGGCCCGTCAGGAAGTCCAGGATTCAGTTGCAGAGGGAGGTGTTTAGTCCCAGGGTTCTTAGCTTAGTGATGAGCTTAGAGGGCACTATGGTATTGACTGCTGAGCTGTAGTCAATGAATAGCATTCTCACATAGGTGTTCCTTTTGTCCAGGTGGGAAAGGGCAGTGTGAAGTGCAATAGAGATTGCATCATCTGTGGGGCGGTATGCAAATTTGGGTGGGTCTAGGGTGTCTGGGATAATGGTGTTGATGTGAGCCATGACTAGCCTTTCAAAGCACTTCATGGCTACAGACATGAGGGCTACGGGTCGGTAGTCATTTAGGCAGGTTACCTTAGTGTTCTTGGGCACAAGGTCTTACTCACATCGGCTATGGAGAGCGTAATCACACAGTCATCCAGAACAGCTGATGCTCTCATGCATGCTTCAGTGTTGCTGAACGAGCATAGAAGTCATTTAGCTTGTCTGGTAGGCTCTTGTCACTGGGCAGCTCTCGGCTGTGCTTCCCTTTGTAGTCTGTAATAGTTTGCAAGCCCTGCCACATCCGACGAGCGTCGGTGCCGATGTAGTATGATTCAAACTTAGTCCTGTATTGACACTTTGCCTGTTTGATCGTTCGTCAGATGGCATAGCGGGATTTCTTATAAGCTTCCGGGTTAGAGCCACTCCTTGAAAGTGGCAGCTCTACCCTTTAGCACAGTGTGGATGTTGCCTGTAATCCATGGCTTCTGGTTGGGGTATGTACGTACCGTCACTGTGGGGACGACATCACAGTGGCTCCCTGTGGCTCAGTTGGTAGAGCATGGTGTTTGCAATGCCAGCATGGTATGTGCAACGCCAGGGTTGTGGGTTCGATTCCCACGGGGGGCCAGTACAAACAAAAAAACCTGCATTAAATGAAATGTATGCATTCACTACTGTAAGTTGCTCTGGATAAGAGCGTCTGCTAAAATGTAAAATGTCATTGATGCACTTATTGATGAAGCCAATGACTGATGTGGTGTACTCCTCAATGCCATCAGAAGAATCCCGGAACATATTCCAGTCTGTGCTAGCAAAACAGTCCTGTAGCTTAGCATCTGCTTCATTTGACCACTTCTTTATTGGCCGAGTCACTGGTGCTTCCTGCTTTAGTTTTTGCTTGTAAGCAGGAATCAGGAGGATAGAATTATGGTCAAATTTGCCAAATGGAGGGTTAGGGAGAGCTTTGTACGTGTCTCTGTGTGTGAAGTAAAGGTGGTCTAGAGTTTTTTTCCCTCTGGTTGCACATTTAACATGCTGGTAAAAATGAGGTAAAACGGATTTAAGTAACCATGCATTAAAGTCCCCGGCCACTAGGAGCACCGCCTCTGGATGAGCGTTTTCCTGTTTGCTTATGGCCGGATACAGCTCATTGAGTGCGGTCTTAGTGCCAGCATCGGTTTGTGATGGTAAATAGACAGCTACGAAGAATTTAGATGAAAACTCTCTTGGTAAATAGTGTGGTCTACAGCTTATCATGAGATACTCTACCTCAGGTGAGCAAAACCTCGAGACTTCCTTAATATTAGATTTCGTGCACCAGCTGTTGTTTAAAAATATACACAGACCGCCACCCCTTGTCTTACCAGAGACGGCTGTTCTATCTTGCTGATGCAGGGTAAAACACCGCCAGCTGTATGTTATTCATGTCGTCGTCCAGCCACGACTCGGTGAAACATAAGATATTAGTTTTTAATGTCCTGTTGGTAGGATATACGTGATCGTAGTTCTTCTATGTTGTTATCCATTGATTGTACGTTGGCTAATAGGACTGATGGTAAAGGCAGATTACCCACTCGCCGTTGGATCCTTACAAGGCACCCCAACCTATGTCCCCGATATCTCCGTCTCTTTCTCCTGCGAATTACGGGAATGAGGGCCTTGTCGGGTGTCTAAAGTAAATCCTTTGCGTCCGACTCGTTAAATAAAAAAATCTTCTTCCAGTACGAGGTGAGTAATAGCTGTCCTGATATCTAAAAGTAATTTTCGGTCATAAGAGACAGTGGCAGAAACATTATGTACAAAATAAGTTACAAATAACACGAAAAAATACACACAATAGCACAATTGGTTAGGAGACCGTAAAACAGCAGCCATCTCCACCGCCGCCATTGTATAGGATCTGAGTCGTGAACAACAATAGTGAACAACAATAGTAAAATTGAAAAAGTGATTATCAGAGGTATTAACCCTATTTTTTTTAACATAAACTCAGTTACCAATTTTGCTTTGTCTAAGAAAGAAGTGCATGGAGGCATGAGGTTTTACTTTTCACACTAGCTCATTCTTGTCTTGAAATGAAAACATGCAGTCTAAAGGAAAACTACAACCACTATTGAATTTGAACTCTTGTGACAGCTATAATTAGATATTATTTCGCAACAACTTTATTCCTATTGAATTCCTAACTCTTTGAGTACTCTTTATCTTCGGGGGATCCATGGAGCCATTGCAAGTTGTACATTTGCAAAAACATGTGTTGCCAGGACAGACAGTGTGTGAAAGAAGTATTGTCCTCACTAATATTTTTATAATAAAGGACACCTTAACCAATATGTCAGAGTATAATTGACAGAAGGTCAATTGGTTTTAAGGTGATACACTGATGAAGATGAGAATGATAAATGATAATAAATATATAATTTATTATCTTCAATGTTTTTTTTACAGTTAGGCTATGGTATTGTATTGGCTACTATGGCCTATGGTCTATTCAATTATGGGCAATTCATAAACATTGGGGTTCCCGAGTGGCGCAGCGGTCTAAGGCACTGCATCTCAGTGCTAGAGGCATCATTACAGACCCTGGTTCGGTTCCAGGCTGTATCATAACCGGCTGTGATTGGGAGTCCCATAGGGCAGAGTCATTGTAAATACGAATTTGTTCTTAACTGACTTGCCTAGTTAAATAAAGATTAAATAATTTAAGCCATATGGTTTGTAGGTTTCATGCATAGCCTAATTAACTAGCCAGGCCCTATATTCTAATTAACCACGTACAGTTACCTCCATTCTGCACCATAGCAGTGCGCTACAATGCATAACAGAAATGGCAACTGACAGTGCGCTTTCAGAGCAGAGAGCGACTATGCGAACTGTCATAGCCTCCTAGCCTGTTACACATGGATAGCATGCGAACTGTCATGGATAGGGATTCTTTCCACTAGTTACCGAAGCCACAAAGTAAAAATTCTCTATATCGTAAAAATGTATGAAAACAAAAATTATCTTTTTAGTCTTCATTTAAGTTTAGGATTAGGTATACGATTAGGTATAATATTGTCAGTGTGGTTAATGTTAATGTTAGGGTTATGTTTAAAATCTGATTTTAAGTAGATACATATTAGAAATAGGCGGGGTTTAGGACTTTGTGACTGTGGTAACTAATGACGACCCCATGGATAGAGATAGACACGCTCGCGGCCGGAACGTCGTGGTGACAAACATAAATCAAGGACACGAACATCAGTGTTTCGCGCTCGGATATGATTCGTTTAGGGGGGATTCAAGAGCGCCGTTGTGACAGGTAGTGCAATGCGGACAATCCCATTTATAGGCTACATCTTAATTTTGTTAGCCCTGTGATACGGTAGCCTACCAACCAATAAACCGCGGTCTACCGGTTCGTTCCACGGTAACCGCATTATGAATGTGAAATGAATTAGCCATCCACTTACTTTGCTTTTGACCTCGACCACATTGTTCGTGTTTTTCAATGGGGTCCTCTGATGCCTTGACATGTTTGCGCGTTGAACCCCGGCGGATTGAACCATCCACAGGCTTTCCTTGAAACAGGTTTGAGTAGATAGTCAGTCACTTCGTTGTAAACTAATTTGCTCGCAGCAACATGGGGCTAGATAGACGCACAGGTACAGCCCTTAAACAGTCCTGGCGCTGTAACAGGAATCAGATCTGTATCTGTTCTCCTCACGATGGGCAGAGCTACACCACTGCCTCAATAACAATGACGTCAGCTAGACACGCCGCTTGAAGGCGGGGATGGGGTCGTGCGTGGTGTCAGATGAAATGTTTCAGTTGGTGTTGCCCTGGAGACCAGGAAGCATAGAGCAGGTGAGACGAGGCCAAAGATGGAGGATAAATGAAGATAGTCAGCGAAGCGAGAGGATTTACTCGGCCCAAAATCTGTCCTTGTATGGTCTATGAGAGTGTGAAGTTACGTTAAGCTTATTTAATCGAATATAAGTTTCTTAATGTTTAGGCTGTTACAAATAAATGTACGTATAAAAATGGATGCACGTGGTATTCCGGCAACTTTAAGAAAAACAACATATACTGCTTTCAAGTAGGATTTATGGTATTTTGCCTGTGGAAAAAATGGCAATGTTTATATGACCCTACAAACAGGCCCATTTCTACCACATTCTTGCCTGCATACACATTTTATGTGCATGCATGCTGAGGAAAAGTGTTGGTAGTGGTGTGCAGATGTGGGTGGGCATCTATTTTAATCAATCAATTGAGAATATACCCCATCAATAAGTAATCCATTATTCATTTCTTGAGGCAGGTAATACAATTGTTCAAAATAATAGAATAGCATACTTTTGGTTTAATCAGGCCTATGTTATGGGCTGGCAGGCATGACTGTACCATCCAAATGAAATCAATAGTTTGTTATTTTGTTCATTAACAAGACACACTCCAAAAATCTCTGAAACTCGAAACACTTATCTCCCTCACTAGCTTTAAGCACCAGCTGTCAGAGCAGCTCACAGATCACTGCACCTGTACATAGCCCATCTATAATTTAGCCCAAACAACTACTTCTTCCCCTACTGTATTTATTTATTTATTTTGCTCCTTTGCACCCCATTATTTCTATTTCTACTTTGCACTTTATTCCACTACAAATCTACCATTCCAGTGTTTTACTTGCTATATTGTATTTACTTTGCCACCATAGCCTTTTTTGCCTTTACCTCCCTTATCTCACCTCATTTGCTCACATTGTGTATATAGACTTATTTTTATACTGTATTATTGACTAAGTTTGTTTTACTCCATGTGTAACTCTGTGTTGTTGTATGTGTCGAACTGCTTTGCTTTATCTTGGCCAGGTCGCAATTGTAAATGAGAACTTTTGCCTACCTGGTTAAATAAAGGTGAAATAAAAAAATAAAAAATCTACCCGATCACAGTCAACACACATATTTTATAAAAAAGTGATATTTTGAAACAGAACCCAATCCACTTTGTTAGGGAGCATGAATAGGGTCTTACCTTCATGACCTTGTGTAATCAGTATCACGCTGTATCTCTGACGAAAGAACATGGTTTTGGTATGGCATGGACCCTACTAAGTTATGTAAATGCCTCAAAAGCTTTCCAGATTAGGATACTAAGGATTAGATTGTTCATTTTGTTTTGTTAAATTCACCAATGAGATGTTTGTGACCTAACCTTCTCTGTTTCACCCCTGTATTTTGTACCATCTTTCTCTTCATTCACAGTTCAACCTGTTCAGACTGGGACAATGACAACATCCTGACTAACAGCTAAAAACCTGACCAGATCTCTAGAAGCAAATGTATTTAGTGTGGAGCTCCCTCCCGGGGCCCCACAGTGTCTCAGATGATGGAGAGAGCTGGAATGCAGGAATGTGGAGAGATAATCCTGCAACCTCAGTGGATACTGCTCAACGCCTGCCAGTGCTTTCATCTTCACACCGCTGCCAAGGGGGACAAGCAATTTCCTGAGCTCTTCTCAGAGGAAGGTTCCTGTAAATGCATGTTCCATGTCAGCACGCAGGTATCCAAGGAGCCTACCCACATGAACACAAATATATTTAATATGGTTAATTCTGCTAATAAACAGATTCAGCTCATAAAACTCCTCCATCACCCAGGAGGAAAGGGTGCATGTCAAAGAAACCCTATACGTTTGCAGTTTCACCTCTGTAGCCACACCCTTGAGAGAGTCACAGGACAACTTCCATCAGAATTTCCACTAGTTGTTGCCTAAGAATGTAAGCTACTGTATGTGAGTCAGCCATGTCAGGTTTCTGAGCAGTAATGTTGATAAGATATATAATGCTCCCACCCCTGACTCCCTGTCCTTCTGGCGACTGCCCTGGAAAAACATTCTCATCTATCAGGAATGTAATTCACTCTATAGTGACTGAAAATACTACTAAGACAAGGTTTTCTCTGTGAAATATTAAATTAACTGGTATCCTGAAATGCAATATTCTTCTAAAACAAAGTGATGTATTTGTCTGACGTCTCTAATTTGGGGAAACTACAGTAAACTACTGGGCAAATGTTAGAGAGTTTCGAGTAGCATATGTCTATCAGAAGCACAAGCACGGAAATCGAAAGCCCTGTGATAGCTCATAGATGGACAGGTACAGGTGATGACGTTCAAGTGATGGTTCCTCTTTGAGATGCCTCTATTCATATCCTGCTACCAAATAGACAATGGGGGGCGGTTTTCAGTCTCATGTTTGTTATTCCTGTTGCTGTATTCAATAGCTGCAACTCGCCCACTGTTGTGGTACTACCTTTCCACAGCCACCTCTCTGGTTATTCACCTTTTCATGTCCTCTTCGAAGATAACATTTATAAATTAGATGAATTTACTTAATTGTGAACAGTTGTCTCCTCCACACCTTTTCTCTGCTAAGATTTTATAGGGAAAGGATTATGCTGTACCTTTACTGTAACTTATCTGAGCATACTATCACCACCACCACCACTACCTGAGCAATAATACATATTCAAACTTGTGCCAATAGTACTGAAGACTTGCTTGGGTTAAAGAATTTAAGAGAGACACCAATGATAGTGCAGCAGAGCAAGCAGCAGATGTTTAAATGATTCATGAGATAGAACTGGTGGCCTTTTTTTCATTGAATGAAAGGGTCTGTACATAGGCAAGCCATCCCCCAGTAAACACAACACAGTGTACCCAAGGTGGATGATGCAGGTGGAACCTGTGCAGTGCTCTAAATTTTGAAGAAAGTTGTGTGGAATGCTGTAGAAGATTCCTGGGATGGTTGAGTAATGTTGTCAGACCAGCCTGTCTGCTCTGGGCCCTGCATACCCTTAGCTCTATGACTCCCACACCTCAGCAGGTTACCAGGCCCGACCCACTGGCTCAGAGCAGCCTGGCTACCTACCCAGCATTCCTCTGGCTTTAGTCAAAGGAATCCGGCATGGTGCAGGGCAAGTTGCTGTAGAAGTCCCACACGTCTTACTGAAGGATTCAAACATTTTTGAGTCAAGCATCAAAACAAAAAGAGACTTTAACTCTGTGAGGAATGTTTCACTGTGATGGGGGACTAATATACTTTGAAGGAGACACTAGTGCAGAGACAGTAGTGAGAGAGAACCACTCATGGTTGGCCTACAATCAGCCATGTGCATTCATAGCCCTAAGGAGAAATACGAGCTTGTACACATTCTTATGTGTTTTGTCTGGTTGAAATGCCAAGCATGCCACATCATATATAAGCTTGTTTCGCTGTTTGTGTCCCTTGAAGATAAAAAGTAGTTAGCTTATTTGAATGCGTGTTTTATTTATTTACTCATCCATCAATCCATAACTTTTCAATGGGATTAATCATGACTGTGAGGATTCAAGATTGATTGACATAAATATATTGAAATTTGAGTACTGTAACAGGAATGTGAAAGGTAACCGTGTTCACCTGACTGAAACGCATGCTCTTTATTCTCCAGTTGAGAGGAGATACTGTTTGTGTGTGTTCGCGCACGCATAGTGTATTCGTTTTTACGATGGCCTTGTTGTGTTTCAATGAAGTCGTGAAAGTTCCTTATCTGATATCAGCACATACCATGCCTTTCAGAGAGACGGAGAGATTGTGAAAGGAAAAAGCATCCATTTATGTCTTGTAGATATCATTGGTCTGTCTTCTCACCAATTCTATTCATCAGTTGTCATGCTTCCCATAGTTCTGCTATTTTTAATGTCCCAAAGCCACTGGTCAAAATAAATGCAAAAACAGATCCATTTATGTATGTCTCTATGTTAATTTTATTACCAGGTGATTGAAGATCAAAATAGTCCATCACATTTCCTATCCACCCCATATCCAATGTGTTTTGGGGAATTTTCTGTTGCAAGTGGTCTTACAGCATACCATTGCTCTGAACTATGGGTCACTCATGCCACCTTGTGGACATAATGCATTATCTCCCTTTGGTGAAGTATTTTTGAATTATTTCACAACTAGGGTCTTCTGTGTGGTCCACTGCTTAAATTGTCCATGTATTTTGTCTTATACTGGTCTTGCCATGAACAATGTACTGCCCAATTCAGCTACAGATGGCACAACAAAGCATTAGGAAAATGCTAGTCTATATGTTTGCTGAATAGTGAGTAGGCAGGCCAGCCATTGTTGGGGAAAAGGGTTGGTTCTAAGGTGCAGCCCAGGAATAGTAAACATTAACATAGGTAAGGATGCATGAACTAAAGAGAGCATGAACTATGAATACTGTACTCCTTCACGCATACATTATCCATATGTGATCTCTCGATCCCATCTCCCAAGTCAGTGAGTCAAGTGTTGGATGACAGTTCATTTATTGCCAAGCTGCAATGATGGGACACAGTATAGATGAATGTTCAGTCTTTAAAGGGTTATTAACAGCACTTCCATAACAATTCTCCTTATAGTTGCTGTTTAATATACTAACAAATGTTAGTATATTAAATGTCTATAAAAGTTATAGTGATTGTAATAGTGGATTAAACTATTTCTAGTAATTCCTAATTTACTATAATAAAAACAAATACATAATTTTCAAATGTTCTCATGTGTACAACAGAATAAACTACAATCATCCATTTTAGTATACAAAATATATCAAATGAACCTGAAAAGTGACTTAATGTAACACTCTTGTGATGAAGAAATAGAATGCACACACAATACTTTCTGGGCTAACAACCATGCTAACAGGCACAGCTAACAAGCTAGCTGGTGCTCATGAGCTTATAAAAACATACTTCGTACAATCGTCAACAAAATATTACCTGCAATGATGGGAGACAGTATATTGATGAATGTTCAGTCATCAAAGGGATATTAACAGCACTCCTAAAGAAGATGCATTTGAGTTACAACGGGGCAAACTTACCTAGCATAAAACCTACATGGGAGAGATTCAATTTTTATGACCTAATGACAACTTTATGACAGTTTCTATCCCTGGGTCATTCAACTTTCAAGTCACCCACAACAATTATCCATAGACCTACTGTGGATTACCCAGAATTTGTTGTTGTTCTTCTTCAATTAGGTTTTATGGCGGTTGGCATCCAATATGTTGCATTACCGCCACCAACTGGACTGGTGTATAAATCCATTATACTTTGTGACATTAAAAACCCACCACCCTATTCCACTAAATTAACCAACGGCCTAGGAGGACGGGTCAGCACGCCCTATAACTCTTCTGGTACAGTCAAGTCTGGTACACCCAAGTACTTCTCTGCAGCTGCCACCACAACATCTGTTTTCTGTGATTTACTTTCCATTCCTGTGGTATAGTTGATATCCATTGCTGTGAACGCTAAAAAGCTCATTGGCCGATCGCTCTGTGCTGGCACAGATCTTCTACTCACAGGAATCCTAAAACTGACTATCCTACCGATCCTTGACTTCGGCGATGTCATTTACAAAATAGCCTCCAACACTCTACTCATCAAACCGGATGTAGTCTATCACAGCACCATCCGTTTTGTCACAAAAGCCCCATATACTACACACCACTGCGACCTGTATGCTCTCGTTGGCTGGCCCTCACTACATATTCGTTGCCAAACCCACTGGCTCCAGATCATCTAAGTCTTTGCTAGGTAAAGTCCCGCCTTATGTCAGCTCACTGGTCACCATAGCAACACCCACCCATAGCACGCGCTCCAGCAGGTATATTTCACTGGTCATCCCCAAAGCCAACACTTCCTTTGGCTGCTTTTCCTTCCAGTTCTCTGCTGCCAATGACTGGAACGAATTGCAAAAATCACTGAAGCTGGAGACTTATATCTCCCTCTCTAACTCTTAAGGATCTCTACAGATCGGTGTCCCACCCTCGGGACGGTTGAGCTAATGTGCGCTAATGCGATTAGCATGAGGTTATAAGTAACAAGAACATTTCCCAGGAATTAGACATATCTGATATTGGCAGAAAGCTTAAATTCTTGTTAATCTAACTGCACTGTCCATTTTACAGTAGCTATTACAGTGAAAGAATAGCATGCTATTGTTTGAGACGAGTGCACAGTTATGAACTTGAACAGTTATTAATAAACCAATTAGGCACATTTGGGCAGTCTTGATACAACATTTTGAACAGAAATGCAATGGTTCATTGGATCAGTCTAAGACTTTACACATACACTGCTGCCATCTAGTGTCCAAAATCTAAATTGCGCCTGGGCTGGAATAATACATTATGGCCTTTTTCTTGCATTTCAAAGATAATGTTCAAAAGAAAAATACAAAAAAACAGTTTTTTCTTTGTATTATCTTTTACCAGATCTAATGTGCTATATTCTCTTACAGTAATTTCACATGTCCACAAACTTCAAAGTGTTTCGTTTCAAATGGTATCAAGAATATGCATATCCTTGCTTCAGGTCCTGAGCTACAGGCAGTTAGATTTGGGTATGTCATTTTAGGCGAAAATTGAAAAAAAGGGGCGGATCCTTATATGTGCCCAGTGTTAGTCTCTGGAGCTCTCTGCTACAGTACTCTCTGTAAACTGGCCTCAGATGCTGTGGACTACCTGAGCTCCATCCGGAGTAGAGGTCTACACGTTGTATTCGGCGCATGTGACAAATTTTTTTTATTTGATCTCTACACCCGGCAAGAGCTGGGCGGCAAGAGCTGGGCCGGGGGACTGGTGGACTCTGCCAGCAGACGGACTAGCTCCATACCGATTCCACGGTTAGACTCTGTCACCCCAATACGGCCTCTTATCCTAGCCGTTGTCCATCTGCCAAGTGAATTAACTTATCCCACACTGACACTGTCCTCATGACTATGTGTAACGGTTTAAATAAATTGTGTTGAATTCCTGCATAAAATGGGTAATACGCCACCTCCTGGCAGATTAGTGTGCTTACATTGTCTAAGGCACTCAGTGGTTAAGGTATGGAATTCTGGGTAGGAGCTGGTTGCAAACAGGTGTGGAATCGAGGTGACGCGGGAAGATACAACATGGATGATGGAAAAGTTAATTCATGAAGTCGAAATTATTATGAAATGGAGTTATGTCGGGATACCACCGTGCCGATAACAAAGCTGGGAGTAGAGCAATATTGAGACAGGGTAACGAAAATATGGATTTCAGAGGAGGAATGGATGAGGAAAAAGAGGAAGAAGAGGTTGAAGAGAATGAGGAAAGCAGAGGTTGAATTTGATGAAGATGGCGATAAAAAGGGAGATGGTGTGTCGAAGAAGACCGGGGTCAAGTACAAACAGAGCGAGATGTCCTGGAGGTGAAAAATGGAAGTGAATGAGGTTGATTTAAGTGAGGTGGAAGGTGTGGTGAGAAGCTCGGAACCCGAGTCTTGCATCGATGGACATAGTTATGATCAGTGGTGGGAAAAGTACCCAATTGTCATACTTGAGTAAAAGTAATGATACCTTAATAGAAAATTACTGAAGTAAAAGTGAAAGTCACCCAGTAAAATCCTACTTCAGTAATAGTCTAAAAGTATTTGATATTAAATATACTTAAGTATCAAAAGTAAATGTAATTACTAGAATATACTTAAGTATCAAAAGTAAAAATATAAATAATTTCAAATTCCTTATATTAAGCAAACAAGACTGCACCGTGTTCTTATTTTTAAAATGTACAGATAGCCAGACATGCTCCAACACTCAGACATAATTTACAAACAAAGCATCTGTTTAGTGAGTCCACCAGATCAGAGGCAGTAGGGATGACCAGGGATGTTCTCTTGATTTTATTTTATTTATTTATTTCACCTTTATTTAACCAGGTAGGCCAGTTGAGAACAAGTTCTCATTTATAACCGCGACCTAGCCAAGATAAAGCAAAGCATTGCGGCAAAAACAATAACACAGAGTTACACATAAACGTATAGTCAATAACACAATAGAAAAATGTATGTACAGTGTGAAAAAATGTAGAAGAGTAGATAGGTAAGGCAATAAATAGGCCATAGAGGTGAAATAATTACAATTTAGCATTAACACTGGAGTGATAAATGTGCAGATGATGATGTGCAAGCAGAGATACTGGGATACAAAAGAGCAAGAGGATAAATAACAATATGGGGATGAGGTAGTTGGGTGTGCTATTTACAGATTGGCTGTGTACAGGTACAGTGATTGGTAAGCTGCTCTGACAGCTGATGCTTAAATGTAATGGCAAAAAGTAGATTTCCACATAATTAGATATACCCAAAAGTAATTGCTATTCATGCGTAATTACATGATTCTGTCAAAACTTGGTATATTTGGAAAGAAGACATCTGGGAGATTATAAGGAAATAATCAGAAGATAGAGTTACATAGTTCAAAATACACAAGATCAAATACACACAACATAACCGTTTTTTTGTTTTTTTATTTTTTTATTTTGAAAGTCATCTTTTATTGACAAGCCATAAATTAATTAGGAAGATGCATGGTAATGGCCACTAGAGGAAGGAGAGTCTTTAGAGCGACAGAGAACCACAGCTAATTGTCCTTTATCCCCAGCAGACAGGCTGGCGGCTGATGGAGGCAGACGGGTGTGAGAACAGGGAAGGAGAGGGGGAAGGAAGGACACAAGGAGAGATGGCAAGAGGGCAACAGAGAACAGGCAGTCTTAGTGAAAGACAATTTGTCCACAATCATCTCCTTTGTTTTGTTGATGTTGAGTGTGAGGTTGTTTTCCTGACACCACACTCCGAGGGCCCTCACCTCCTCCCTGTAGGCCGTCTTGTCGTTGTTGGTAATCAAGCCTACCACTGTAGTGTAGTCTGCAAACTTGATGTTTGAGTTGTAGGCGTGCATGGCCACGCAGTCATGGGTGAACAGGGAGTACAGGAGAGGGCTGAGAATGCACCCTTGTGGGGCCCCAGTGTTGAGGATCAGCGGGGTGGAGATGTTGATTCCTACCCTCACCACCTGGGGGCGGCCCGTGAGAAGATCCAGGACCCAGTTGCACAGGGCGGGGTTGAGACCCAGGGTCTCGAGCTTAATGATGAGTTTGGAGGGTACTATGGTGTTAAATGCTGAGCTGTAGTCGATGAACAGCATTCTTACATAGGTATTCCTCTTGTCCAGATGTGTTAGGGCAGTGTGCAGTGTGATTGTAATTGCGTCGTCTGTGGACCTATTGGGGCTGTAAGCAAATTGGAGTGGGTCTAGGGTGTCAGGTAGGGTGGAGGTGATATGATCCTTGACTAGTCTCTCAAAGCACTTCATGATGACGGAAGTGAGTGCTACGGGACGATAGTCGTTTAGCTCAGTTACCTTAGCTTTCTTGGGAACAGGAACAATGGTGGCCCTCTTGAAGAATGTGGGAACAGCAGACTGGGATAGGGATTGATTGAATATGTCCAGCCAGCTGGTCTGCGCATGCTCTGAGGACGCAGCTAGGGATGTCATCTGGGTCGGCAGCCTTGTGAGGGTTAACATGTTTAAATGTTTTACTCACGTTAGCTGCGGTGAAGGAGAGTCCGCAGGTTTTGGTAGCGGGCTGTGTCGGTGGCACTGTATTGTCCTCAAAGCGAGCAAAGAAGTTGTTAGTTTGTCTGGGAGCAAGACATCAGGGTCCGCGATGGGGCTGGTTTTCTTTTTGTAGTCCGTGATTGACTGTAAACCCTGTCACATTCCTCTCGTGTCTGAGCCGTTGAATTGTGACTCTACTTTGTCTCTTTACTGACTCTTTACTGACGCTTAGCTCGTTTGATTGCCTTGCGGAGGGAATAGCTACAATGTTTGTTTTCGGTCATGTTTCTGGTCGCCTTGCTCTGATTAAAAGCAGTGGTTCGCACTTTCAGTTTTGTGCAAATGCTGCCATCAATCCACAGTTTTTGGTTGGGGAAGGTTTTAATAGTCGCTGTTGGTACAACATCACTGATGCACTTGCTAATAAACTCGAATCCCCGAATCAGCGTATACACCGAATCAGCATATACATCAATGTTGTTTTTTGACGCTATCCAGAACATATCCCAGTCCACGTGATCAAAGCAATCTTGAAGCATGGAATCAGATTGGTTGGACCAGCGTTGAACAGACCTGAGCACTGGCATTACACGACTGTGATTATAATCGAAGACAATTCTCTTGGTAGATAATGCGGTCCGCATTTAATTGTAAGGAATTCTAGGTCAGGTGAACAAAAGCTGCTTCAGAGTCTTTAGATATTTTTGTCAGATGTTACTATGGAATACTGAAGTATAATTGCAAGCATTTCATAAGTGTCAAATGCTTTTATTGACAATTACATGAAATATTTGCAGTGTTGACCCTTCTTTTTCAAGACCTCTGCAATCCGCCCTGGCATGCTGTCAATTAACTTCTGGGCCACATCCTGACTGATGGCAGCCGATTCCTGCATAATCAATGCTTGGAGTTTGTCAGAATTTGTGGGGTTTTGTTTGTCCACCCGCCTCTTGAGGACTGACCACAAGTTCTCAATGGGATTAAGGTCTGGGGAGTTTCCTGGCCATGGACCCAAAATATCTATGTTTTGTTCCCCGAGCTACTTAGTTATCACTTTTGCCTTTTCCATCATGCTGGAAAAGGCATTGCTCATCACCAAACTGTTCCTGGATGGTTGGGAAAAGTTGCTCAGGTGTGAGTGCAAATGCACTCACACCTGCCTGCTGCCATTCCTGAGCAAGCTCTGTACTGGTGGTGCCCCGATCCCACAGCTGAATCAACTTTAGGAGACGGTCCTGGAGCTTGCTGGACTTTTTTGGGCGCCCTGAAGCCTTCTTCACAACAATTGAACCGCTCTCCTTGAAGTACTTGATGATCCGATAAATGGTTGATTTAGGTGCAATCTTACTGGCAGCAATATCCTTGCCTGTGAAGCCCTTTTTGTGCAAAGCAATGGTGACGGCACGTGTTTCCTTGCAGGTAACCATGTTTGACAGAGGAAGAACAATGATTGCAAGCACCACCCTCCTTTTGAAGCTTCCAGTCTGTTATTCGAACTCAATCAGCATGACAGAGTGATCTCCAGCCTTGTGCTCGTCAACACTCACACCTGTGTTAACGAGAGAATCTCTGACATGATGTCAGCTGGTCCTTTTGTGGCAGGGCTGAAATGCAGTGGATATGTTATTTGGGGATTCAGTTCATTTGCATGGCAAAGAGGGACTTTGCAATTCATCTGATCACTCTTCATAACATTCTGGAGTATATGCAAATTGCCATCATACAAACTGAGGCAGCAGACTGTGAAAATTAATATTTGTGTCATTCTCAAAACTTTTGGCCACGACTGTACATCCCCGCTCTTCTTCTTACCAGAGAGATGTTTGTTTCTGTCGGTGCGATGCGTGAAGAAACCAGGTGGCTGTACCGACTCTGATAACGTATCCCGAGTGAGCCATGTTTCTGTGTAACAGAGAATCTTACAATCTCTGATGTCTCTCTGGAAGGCAACACTTTTCGTCTACCGTGTTGTCAAGAGACTGGACGTTGGCTAGTAGTATACTCGGGAGCGGTGTGCGATGTGCCCGTCTATGGAGCTTGACCAGAAGACCGCTCCGTCCTCCCCTTCTGCGGCGCCGTTGTTTTGGGTCGCCTGCTGGGATCTGATCCATTGTCCTGGGTGATGGACCAAACAGAGGATCCGCTTCGGGAAAGTCATATTTCTGGTCGTAATGTTGGTAAGTTGACGTTGCTCTTATATCCAATAGTTCCTCCTGGCTGTATGTAATGAGACTTAAGATTTCCTGGGTAACAGTGTAAGAAATAATACATAAAAAACAAAATACTACATAGTTTCCTAAGAACGCGAAGCGAGGAGGCCATCTCTGTCGGCGCCCGAAGTAGTGAGTGTTAATATTAGTGTTAATTACCACTGTAAATTATAAGAATTTGTTTTTTTTTGTGAATTTTTCCTTTAAGTAACTAAGTAGAAATACTTTGAAATTCTACTTAAGTAGTTTTGGGGGGAATCTATACTGTACTATTTATATCATTGACAACTTTTACTCCACTACATTCCTAAAGAAAATATATAGGGGAGAGTGGAGTAAGTTCAGCCGTTTTTTACGGTCAGCATCACTCCATCAAGGGAAATATAGTATTCTCTCTAACAAAGATACAGTATCTACATATATTTCAGGATGTTGTGTATCACTGGAAATAATCAGAATTAATGTAAACATTACAGTTTTGAAAACATAGCTTGTCCAAAGAAAAAGTGGTCTCTTGCACGAGTTGCGGCACAGGGATAGTTAAGTCACCTACAAATTTCTGTACTCAATGAAATATTCTCACTACCTTTGAAAAACCATTTTAAACATATTTTAACACAGGCTTAAAACCTATCTGGCCCTGTTGTTACCTCACATCCCAGCGATAATGCCTTGCAATACGCCTGGGCAGAAAACAACTTGCCATTGGCTCAACTTACCCCAAGACAAACATTTTGACTATATTAGCCTACACAGCTACAAGGATGCACTTTCATGCTAGTTTTAGGACATCATATTTAAGCTTATAGAGACCCCAACTCTTGTAACAATCTTAAAATGATCCACTTTGGTTTAAATACAAGCATCATGAAACCTCAAAACACAATAAATTCATTTGACTTGGTGAAAATCTGTTTTGGACCTAACTAGCTCACCACTTTTTCCATGTGGTTTCTTCCTTCACAGACTCCATGAAATGATGACCTCTTCCTAAATATTTGATCAAATTATTCATTTTGGTAAACAAGGATGGCTCAATTTAGCCCTTTAGCTCAACTTACCCCACTCTCCCTATTTTTTAATCCCATACATTTTCCCTGACATCCAAAAGTACTCATTACATTTCATATGCTTAGCAGGAAAAGAAAAATGTACAATTCAAACACTTTTTAAGAGAACAAGGAGTCATTCCTACTGCCTCTGATCTGGTAGACTCACTAAGCACAAATACAGCATTTGTAAAATATATCTGAGTGTTGGAGTGTGCCCTTGGCTATCCATAAATGAATAAAACATTTAAGAAAATTGTGACTTCTGGTTCCTCCTTTAAAAGTTGTGTCATACTACGGCACACCTTGCGTGCTGCTGCAGTATTCTGTGGCACGTCATTTAATTCTCAGCCATTTTTTCTGTTACTGCAAGTTATTGCTAGTTTGACCACCAAAGGGCATCTTTGAGAAGCATTTGATAGTATTCAGTATTGGCATTACCAGATCATTTAAAACCTTTTTTGTAATAACATAGTATATGGGATTGATTTTAAGAAATTTGTCTTAATTAATTGGATTAATATTATGGTGTTTCTATTCAGAGAAAAATGAAAAACGAAACTCTCAGGGTTTCTATGGCGCTGTACAACGTGACGTTGAGAGTAGGCTACAGGATCGGAGAATTCTAAATTGTTTGCCTTCATTAGACAACTTTGTTCCAATATTTCTGTAAATCAGTGATATTTATTCCCATAGTAATTTGTTATGGATCCACAACTAAATCAACATCTGCATTTTGAAAGAGTATTTTTCTCATTATTTTATAAACAAAATGTGTTTATTTGTTTGTTAGGCTACTGTGCAGTCTACAATACATACTGTAGTAAACATGAGAAAGTGCCTAATTCCTTACATAAGGGAGAGCAGGCCATGTCTGTACTACAGAATACGGGGCAAGTGGGAGATCGGGATTCAAATCCCCGTAGAGGAGGAAGGAGTAGGCTGTCCTACTCCTTCTAACTGATTCCATATGTGTTATTTCATAGTTGTGATGTCTTCACTATTATTCTACAATGTAGAAAATAGTAAAAGTAAAGAAAAATCCTGGAATGAGTAGGTGTGTTCAAACTTTTGACTGGTACTTGCTTAATTAAATTAAATTAAATTGAGTATTATTATGGTGTTTCTATTCCATGAAAAACAAAAAAACCTCTGGGTTTCTGTTAGAATGGAACGGAAAATACAGCGCTGTACAACGTGACGGTAGGCAGTACAGTACTGGGCTATTTAGCTAAAGAATCCCTGTGTTGTGTGGAGAACCCCGACGAGGAGGAAGGAGTAGGCTGTCTTTGTACTTAACTGATTCCATATGTGTTATTTCATAGATGAGATGTCTTCACAACATAGTTTTGATGTCTACTACAGAATGCTGGGCAAGTGGGAGACCAGGGTTCAAATCCCGTTCATTTTCATTTAACCAAGAGTGAGCGAGAAAAAGGCAATTATTGAACATGGGGTGAGACATTCTCACTAATTTGTAAATAGAGCCAGTACAACGTGACAGTCAGGAGTAGGCTACAGGACTGGAGGATTCTAAATTGTTTGCCTTCATTAGACATTAATCAACACTAGTGAGACTCATTTTACCTATGGTAGGCCTACATTATATCAAAAAAATATTTTTTTCAATGACTTGATTCTGCCAATAATTACATTTAGAGGATTGGAGGACTCTAAATGAATATCTAAGGGGCATTTTCCGTTAGATATTCTCACAGATCCTAAGGGGCTTTTGTATAATTCTAAATGAATTAATAATAATAATCACTTTGTTTAAAAAGTAACTATATTTTGGAGATCTCGTTTTCATTTAACCTAGAGTGAGCGAGAAAAAGGCAAAAAAACAGACATCACTTGCTTCAACACATATCTCAAGAATATCAGGCATTTTTGAACACGTAATTTGTTGTGGATCCATAACGAAATAAACATCAGCGTTTTTAAATATTATTTTTAGCATTATTTTATAAACAAAACATAGCCTACAGTACATACTGTAGTAAACATGGGAAAGTGCCTAATTCCTTACATAAGGGAGAGCAGGCCATGTCCAGACTTTCTCGGTGAACTCAAGTACTCATTAACTCTGTCATTAATTATTTTTCGGGTTGCATCAGTCATGGACGGAAACTTCTGAGACACAGTATTAATGATAAACACCTGGAGGTTCACTGTTAAGCCACATTTGCCTTGGGATCCATCACAGTTTGTATTTTGTGCCCACTCGTGGTATCTCTCTTCGGTTACACATCTCCACCTGACTCTCCGCCAATGAGGAGTGACAATCCACCAATACCACCTGACTCTGGACCAATGAGGAGTGACTCTCCACCAATACCACCTGACTCTGGACCAATGCATCAGCTGTCGCCCATATCTCTGCCCTCAGATAATGTTTCTCTTTCTGCTGGTCTGCCTTTAATGACTCGATCTCGGTCTTCAAAGTTTGAATCTCACCCATGAGCACCTTCATCAGATGAGCAGAATGGTACCGCCCTGAGCCCCCATCGATTACAGTGGCCTATGATAGAAACGGTAGATCAATTAAGAATTAAAAGTGACTCCAACACACAAATGCTGCGTACACATTTTAAGAATCTAGCTTAACTAACCACTTTCTTGGCAACCATGCGTTTTTTCGGTGCGGCCCGTTGTCCAGCCCTTTGTCCACTGATCTCCACGGATGGTTGTCCGCATGGTTGTAAGCTCTGCAAAAATACGTTCATGTTTTTAGTACACAATTATCGATTTTATTATACAGTATGCCTACACATTGATAGGCTACATACCTTCTCTCTTTTTTAATAAAATGCTCTGAAACCAAAATACCTTTAGTTTTGGTGATCCTCTCAGCTCCGGCTCATTTTCAAGTCCTCTGGTGGTTACAGTCCAAACCCTGGAACGGGTAGCACCATAGAAAGAAGCTGGTTTGATGAAAACCATGTCCATTCCGTCTGTTCTCTTTGGTCGCAATGTGATTTAAATGTTTATTAACAGCTCGTTTTGGAATGGTAACTGTGTTTAGTGTGTAGTTTTGGGCGGGGTGAGGAAAGGCATGACTTTCAGGTTACAATAGGCAAAAAGTATACAGCAGATTGCAGATTGTCCTCACTTTGATTATAATGTAGCACCATGACCAGGATCTCTATTCATTTAAGTGAGCAGATTAGGGCTTTCAGGAGGAATGGAAAATATACTGGAGACATTTCCAAAATACTGGCAGACTTGTAGATTTTGGTCACGGACAGTGCTATTCTCAAACACTATCATCAGATGCCTGTTTAGCGCCGAACTCGAAAGCCCAGGAAAATGAACAGGTACAGTAGGCTACGATACTTTAATGTAGCCTAATAATGCTAAAAATAATGCTTAAATAAATCAACTTCTGGTCTTTACTGTATACTGCACATTTTACATTTAAAAAAATTATCAGAACATTAATCATGTGTGTTTGCTTGTTTTGTACTGTTATGTAGTTTCAACCCAATGATTCATCTGACAAACACAGAACTTCTCATCCTGCAGGCCCAGGCATGGATCAAAGCTGGCCAGACATTCAATAATGCCATCTTCACAGACGAACCAACTGTGGCCATTGAGCAATTTGCTCAAAGATGAACTGGTCAAGGCCATCAAGATGTTTTGACTAGAGATATTGACGATACAACAATGCAACAAATACATTGATCATCTCAGCAAGGTTTTACCTGTGGTTGTGGAGCTGGGTGGAAGTGTGACTAAAATGTAGTTTATATAAACATCTGCATTTGAATGTCTTTTTTCTCGTTATTTTATTTTATTTACGAAAGCATAAAGATGATGCTGAATAAATACTGTACTGCTGTTTTGAGTTACAAATGTAACACTTTAGAGAACTTAAGCATCGAAAACTTTACAAGTTGGGGGATTTTTCCCAACAGTAGCTGGGTTATAAAAAGTCTATTGTCCTGCTAATAGGAAACATTTGCATGATGGGCTACACCTGCTACAGTTGTGAAAAACAAGTGTTTGAAAACCTGTTTTCAAAATGCCTCCAGTTGTCCATGACTACTGTGAATAAAAACACAGCATCTTGTTTACTTCTTGTTTACATTCTGTATTGTGTCACACATAATTTACCTTTCCAATTACTTTTAGAGTTTGGGATTTACAAATGTCCACTTTTAATTATTAGTTACATTGTTTAGATCTAACGTGCAGACTTTTTTTCTTTAAATGATTGTTTTATGTAGGATGCTACATTTTTGACCAGTTGCAATTGTAAGTTGGCCTAATAAAGCCTCATAAATTAACTGGCTGAGGTAGGCTATTTTATATAGGTCTAGGCTCCAAAGAAATAGACTCCAATTAAGCCCTCTTATTGTTTGTAAAGTCAAATTAAAATGAAGATTATGTCACGAACGTCGTTGGAAGCACACTCGGACCAAAGCGCAGCGTGATCTGGGTTCCACATGTTTATTAAATGAAACTCTAAAAAAAAACAATAAAGAATAAAAGAACACATGAAGCTATGGCGTGCTCACAGGCAACTACACATAAACAAGATCCCACAAAACACAGTGGGGAAATGGCTGCCTAAATATGATCCCCAATCAGAGACAATGCTAAACAGCTGCCTCTGATTGGGAACCATACCAAGCACACCAACATAGAAATAATAAACCTAGAACACCCCCTAGTCACGCCCTGACCTACTATACCATAGAGAACCAAGGGCTCTCTATGGTCAGGGCGTGACAACACCTAGCTCAGCTATTAGACAATTATTTTGTAAAGGTTGAATAGTCTATTGTTCAGCTAACAGCCCATCCTGCTACGCTTGTGAAAAACTAATAATAATACTTTTTCCCCTTTCAACATGTTAAAGATTCCAATTGATAAAGTGTTTTAGCCACAATCGGCCCCAACCCACAATGGCCTTCCCTGTGGCTCAGTTGGTAGAGCATGGTGTTTGCAACGCCAGCATGGTGTGTGCAAAGCCAGGGTTGTGGGTTTGATTCCCACAGGGGGCCAGTACAAAAAAAAATGCATGAAATGGATGCATTCACTACTGTAAGTCGCTCTGGATAAGAGCGTCTGCTAAATGACTAAAATGTAACCTCAATTAATACATTTGGGCACAGTCGATAGCGTGCTGGACTTCGGGCTAGAATGTTGAGGGTTCGAAACCTGCTCCCTGCTTGTTTCATTACATTATTATGCCGGTCTCAGAGCAAATAGCCTGGATTGTTACTCCCATCTGGTTCCTCGCTCTCTTCCACGCGTCATTCAGCACGCTTGTGGGCGTGCTGGCAGGATGTACTGTTTTCTATTCTGTATATGAATTACAAAATACTGTTTCTAGTCTATTGCATAGTTACAATGTGTAATCATTGATGTCCAGGAGCAGGAGTGGTAAACACAGTTGAAGTGTATAATTGTAATACATACATGCAGACACAACATCATTCACAGAACGGAGTTTGATACACCTGGTTTTGGATATGATTGAAAAAAAAATAGCAAAATAGCAATTTTTGTAAATTAACTTTATGACAAAAAATATGCACAATTGTTTGTCTCTACATTAACTAACATATTCCTCTCAATTGTACATGTTTTGCTTGACTCGTTATGACGTTATAACTACTTACATTTGCCTCCCTGTAATGTTTTGTCAGCCGTCTTTGCTGAAGAAAGTCACCAGACAGGGGTGGCTCCGTGTCAAATTCGTCATTGGAACCACTCGATATGATTGGTCATATAAAATCCTTGGGACCCAAAATGCATAATGAGTGCTCTAACTCCCCCTTGTGGTGGTCTGGGGCAATGAAGCCGTGACGCTGGGTACCTCTAAGTCCTGTGGTGTAAGCTCACAACTTTTAAAGGAGGAACCACTTTAGAGATTGACAAACAATAGAAAACTCCATGGTTTCTGTTTTATGTACAGTTGAAGTCGGAAGTTTACATACACCTTAGCCAAATACATTTAAACTCAGTTTTTCACAATTCCTGACATTTCATCCTAGTAAAAATTCCCTGTCAGTTAGGATCATTACTTTATTTTAAGAATGTGAAATGTCAGAATAATAGTAGAGAGAATGATTTATTTCAGCTTTTATTTCTTTCATCACATTCCCAGTGGGTCAGAAGTTTACATACACTCAATTAGTATTTGGTAGCATTGCCTTTAAATTGTTTAACTTGGGTCAAATGTTTTGGGTAGCCTTCCACAAGCTTCCCACAATACGTTGGGTGAATTTTGGCCCATTCCTCCTGACAGAGCTGGTGTAACTGAGTCAGGTTTGTAGGCCTCCTTGCTCGCACACGCTTTTTCAGTTCTGCCCACAAATATTCTATAGGTTGGAGGTCAGGGCTTTGTGATGGCCACTCCAATACCTTGACTTTGTTGTCCTTAAGCCATTTTGCCACAACTTTGGAAGTATGCTTGGGGTCATTGTCCATTTGGAAGACCCATTTGCGACCAAGCTTTAACTTCCTGACTGATGTCTTGAGATGTTGCTTCAATATATCCACATAATTTTCATTCCTCATGATGCCATCTATTTTGTTCACCAGCCCCTCCTGCAGCAAAGCACCCCCACAACATGATCCTGCCACCCCCGTGCTTCATGGTTGGGATGGTGTTCTTCGGCTTGCAAGCCTCCCCCTTTTTCCTCCAAACATAACGATGGTCATTATGGCAAAACAGTTCTATTTTTGTTTCATCAGACCAGAGGACATTTCTCCAAAAAGTACGATCTTTGTCCCCATGTGCAGTTGCAAACCGTAGTCTGGCTTTTTTATGGCGGTTTTGGAGCAGTGGCTTCTTCCTTGCTGAGCGACAATTCAGATTATGTCGATATAGGACTTGTTTTACTGTGGATATAGATACTTTTGTACCTGTTTCTTCCAGAATCTTCACGAGGTCCTTTGCTTTTGTTCTGGGATTGATTTGCGCTTTTCGCACCAAAGTCCATTCATCTCTAGGAGACAGAACGCATCTCCTTCCTGAGCGGTATGACGGCTGCGTGGTCCCATGGTGTTTATACTTGCGTACTATTGTTTGTACAGATAAACGGGGTACCTTCAGACGTTTGGAAATTGCTCCCAAGAATGAACCAGACTTGTGGAGGTCTACATTTATTTTTCTGAGGTCTTGGCTGATTTCTTTTGATTTTCCCATGATGTCAAGCAAAGAGGCACTGAAGGTTTGAAGGTAGGCCTTGAAATACATCCACAGGTACACCTCCAATTGACTCAAATGATGTCAATTAGACTTTCAGAAGCTTCTAAAGCCATGACATCATTTTCTGGAATTTTCCAAGCTGTTTAAAGCCACAGTCAACTTAGGGTATGTAAACTTCTGACCCACTGGAATTGTGATATAGTGAATTATAAGTGAAATAATCTGTCTGTAAACAATTGTTGGAAAATTGCACAAATTGGACGTCCTAACTGACTTGCCAAAACCATAGTTTGTTAACAACAAATTTGTGGTTGAAAAACGAGTTTTAATGACTCCAACCTAAGTGTATGTAAACTTCTGACTTCAGCTGTAGCAATATTTGAGTTGAATATTCATTTCATTCTCTCTGGAAATTGCCAGAGTGAATCAGGGTACTGGAATTTAGCCTGCCCTGACCCAACACCTATGTCCCTTCTTCAAGACACTGAAGGAGCTGGCGCAGAGGTTTCCGCAACTGCTACACTGGCTTTATAAAAACACAAAAAACAATAAAAAAATGTCCCTCTCTTGCTGTTGCCATGAGCATGTTGTAAAAAAGTCAAACAACCCAAAGGTCCTGTGGTGAGGCATATATTTTGCCCAATACTGACCTGCCATGAAAATACACAGAAGCGATGACTGTGCAGAAAATGTAATTCTTACATGGTGACAAGAGCTCAGTGACTTTCTATAATTCCTCTTCCTAAACCTCAAAATGTCGATATTTTTGTGTTGACACGTTGCAGACCGAGTGAGTATTTCCGAGGCCTCCAGGGTGGTTGGTCATAAACGGATTGACGGCAGCATGAATCTGATGATTAACAATGCTGCCATTAATGGTGTTGTCGTGAACGACGGGAACAATCCCCCAGGCACACTAGCAGTGACGGACAAGAAGGAGATGGTGGATTTGTTTTTCACCAATGCAGTGGCACCCATGGTCATCGCTAGAGTACATACAGACACTATCACATGAACTTCTGAAGACTTTTGTCTTACTGTTTCATTGTTTACCTACACCCTGCTCAGGTATTTTGTTATGGTGTACTTCAGTGGAGGCTCCTCAGAGGAGGAAGGGGAGGACCATCCTCCTCAGTGAATTTTATAACAATAAAAATAGTGAAACATTAACGTTATCCTTTTTAGACAAAACTATACTAAATATATTCACGTCACCAAATCATTTATTAAAACACACTGTTTTCAAATGGTCTACAGTAGCCTTAGCAGCACTCTATAGGGTAGCACCATGGTACAGCTAGCATCTGTCCTCCTACGGGTACATTGACTTCAAAACAAAACCTAGGTGGGTCTTGGTTCTCACCCCCTTCCATAGGCTTACACAGTAATTATGACAACTTCTGGAGGATGCCCTCCAACCTATCAGAGCTCTTGCAGCATGAACTGACATGTTGTCCACCCAAACAAAGGATCAGAGAATGAATCTAGTACTGAAAGCATAAGCTACAACTAGCTATCACTGCAATGCATGAAATGTGGTGAGTAGTTGACTCAAAGAGAGAGAACGACAATAGTTGAACAGTTTGAACAAATTCATTTCTTCCAAAATTAAGGAGATGAGAGAGAGAATTTATTTATTGCCAACCGGGTCCACCGGTGTAACTACTAAACTGCTTTCTGACTGTAAACTGTACTGCATGATTGTAGCGGGTTCACTAACATGTTAGTTCGAGTATCTATGTTGACTAAGAGGTGACAACGATGTAGGCTGTGTGTAGTGGTTTGGCTTGGAAAGGTTTTTTCGCCTGGTCACAGACAGCTGATGTGTTGTGCACTGAAGTCCACAAGCAAAGGGAAAAGGTGAGAGGAGGAGAGCGTGTAGATAGTTGTGAGAAGGAATTATATATACAAGGAGCAAAGTGATCATGCTGTTTTTATATGGCTGCTATGAAAGTGAACTGTGTTTGCGTGTGATCGGGAGTTTATTCATTCCGCCAATTCTGTTGAAAAACGTTTCTTAAACAGAAGCAAAGGGAACAAAATGGGGATAAACATACTTGAATTTGTCCAATAGAAACTCTCATTTGCAACTGTTGGACTAATGATTACACTCTAGATTAGCTAGATGCAAGCAAGAGTGTGCAAGGCGGTTTTGAATGTGTCACTGTCTCAACCCGTGTTCCTACGTTGTAAACTTTAATTCATAGGCTAGCTTGTAACAACCTCATGATGGGTACAGGGAAAATTTTTGTATCATGTAGTAGCCTAAACCTATCAATGTTACATTGAGCTGTGTGAATGGAATATGAATGACAGTCATCCAATATGCTGTAAAATAAAAGAAGCCATGCTCATAAAAAATGTAATAAAACGGCACCGACCACCACTGGTGTACTTTGAGTTATCTGCTCTCCATGTGTCTCTTTAAATACACACTACAAAGAAAATAGGATAAATTCAATGGGCAAAGGTGCGTGAAAAAGTTACAAGATCCAGATATTTTATGTATTGACACTGAGATGAAGAAAATTACTTATTTATCTGTCTTTTCTTGCAGGAGTTCAGGTCATGCCTGCAGAAGGCAGCTGACCAATCAGGTCCTGTGACAACAAGGATTTCCTGTTGGAGGGCAGCCATCGTCAAAGACTCCACTCTGCTGTCCTCTGTTGAAAAGTGTCCTGAGACTTTCTCCATGGCCCCTCCCTATCTTACAGAGTCAGCAAGGTATGCCACCATCACGTCTTATGTGATCCTTTATTTTCTTCTGGCTGATTGTGGTACAATGACTGGAAATACAGATATGTATTTGTTGGTCACAGATACCTTAAAAAAAGATAGGTGTTGATCAGAAAACCAATCAGTATCTGGTGTGACCAGCACTTGCCTCATGCAGCAAGACACATCTTCACATAGAGTTGATCAGGCTGTTGATTGTGACCTGTGGAATGTTGTCCCACTCCTCTTCAATGTCTGTGCGAAGTTGCTGGATATTGGTGAAAACCGGAACACGCTGTTATACACGTTGATCTAGAGCATCCCAAACATGCTCAATGGGTGACATGTCTGGTGAGCATGCAGGCCATGGAAAAAATGGGACATTTTCAGCTTCCAGGAATTGTGTACAGATCCTTGTGACATGGGACCTTACATTATATGCTAAAACATGAGGTGATGGCGGCGGATGAATGGCACAACAATGGGCCTCAAGATCTAATCACGGTATCTCTGTGCATTCAAATTGTCATCGATAAAATTGTCACCGATAAAATTGTCACGATCGTCATAGGAACATTTGGAGCAAAGCGCAGCGTGATATCGGTTCGACATATTTTATTGATAAGTGAACCGTACAAAAACAATAAAGCATACACGACACGGGAAGCTACTGCAGTGCTCACAGGCACTACACAAAAACAAGATCCCACAAAACACAGTGGGGAAATGGCTGCCTAAATATGATCCCCAATCAGAGACAACAATAAACAGCTGCCTCTGATTGGGAACCATACCAGGCCAACATAGAAATAAACACACTAGATCACCCACCCTAGTCACACCCCGACCAAACCAAAATAGAGAATAAAAAGGCTCTCTATGGTCAGGGCATGACAAAAATGCAATGGTGTTTGTTGTCAGTATCTTATGCCTGCCCATAACATAACCCCACCGCCACAATGGGCCACTCTATTCACAACGTTGACATCAGCAAACCACTCACCCACACAACCTCTGCCATCTGCCCGATACAGTTGAAACCGGGATTCATCCATGAAAAGCACACTTTTCCAGAGTGCCAGTGGCAAACAAAGATGAGCATTTGCCCATATATTGGCTACGATACCGAACTGCAGTCCGGTCAAGAACCTGGTGAGGACGAAAGAGCACAAAGATGAGCTTCCCTGAAACAGTTTCTGACAGATTGTGCAGAAATCCTTCGATTGTACAAACCAACAGTTTCAGCAGCTGCAGCTGTCCAGCTGTCTCAGACCATCCCGCAGGTGAATAAGCCAGATGTGGAGGTGGCGTAGTTACACATGGTCTGCGGTTATGAGTCCGGTTGGACATACAACCAAATTCTCTAAAATGACGTTGGAGGTGGCTAATGGTAGAAACATTTTCATTCAATTATCTTGCAACAGCTGTTGTGGACAGTCCTGCAGTCAGCATGCCAATTGCATGCTCCCTCAAAAATTGAGACATCTCTAGCATTGTGTTGTGTGACAAAACACATTTTAGAGCTGCTTCTTGATATGCCATACCTGTCAGGTGGATGGATTATATTGACAAAGGAGAAATGCTCACTAACAGGGATGTAAACTAATTTGTGCACATTTGAGAGAAATAAGCTTTTTGTGCATATAGAACATTTCTGGGATCTTTTATTTCAGGTCATGAAACATGGGACCAACACTTTACATGTTGCATTTATATTTTGTTCAGTATACTTTCCATGCTGAATAATGAAGATGTGGATAAAATGTTTGTCCTATTGTCCACTAGGTGGTGCTAAACATGCTGACACACTGGTAGAGTACTTCAAGCGATGGTATTCTGGTCATGGCCATCCACACTGGCTGGGTGAAAACTGGCATGGGAGGCCCACATATGAGTAACGGGGGTGGGGAGAAAATGACCTCCTATGACTCAGTTGATAATCACATATTTGTTTATAAGTGTAGAATAAGGTAGGAGTAGAGTCATAGGAGATTGGCATAGATTTGGTAACTGTCTGTCTGTCTGTAGTGTGTTTCTGTTCGACAGGTGCCGATGAGGACTGAGGACAGTGCCAAAGTCATGCTGAATGTGATGTCAACCCTCACAGAGAAGCACAATGGCAGCCTTCTGGACTGGGAATGGAATGGTATCCCATGGTGATGATGTTCCAGGCCAACGGTTCAGTCTCTGGGACCAATAGACTTCTGAGATCAGGGTTCTATGAAAGACTCTCTTAGTACAACAGTACTGAATACTGTTTTGTCTTCTTAAAAGGGAAATCTGGGATTCGAAAAACAACAAAGCGGCACCCCGCTACTTGTTTTGGTAAACAGCTGAAGATGGGGCTGGAGAAATGAAACCAGTCTCAAATTCAGGCTCAAATCTCAAATCTCTTGACAAGGTCACTAGATGTTGTACTCTCTACCGCACCTACTGTCTCTAACTCCGAATGCTCGACTATGAAAAGCCAACTGACATTTACTCCTGAGGTGCTGACCTGTTGCAACCTCTACAACCACTGTGATAATTATTATTATTTGACCCTGCTGGTCATCTATGAACGTTTGAACATCTTGGCCATGTACTGTTATAATCTCAACCTGGCACAGCCAGAAGAAGACTGGCCACCCCTCATAGCCTGGTTCCTCTCTAGGTTTCTTCCTAGGTTCCTGCCTTTCTAGGGAGTTTTTCCTAGACCCCGTGCTTCAACATCTGCATTGCTTGCTGTTTGGGGTTTTAGGCTGGGTTTCTGTACAGCACTTTGTGACATCGGCTGATGTAAAAAGGGCTTTATAAATACATTTGATTGATTGACTTAGGTTGCTATAGTATTTTTACAAGGGGGTAAATAATTGTTATTCGCTCACCTGCCTCACTTTTCCAAAAATGAAATCCGTTAAACATTAAATAGAATGTGGATGACCTAATGGAAACAATCTGCATAATATTTTCACTGTAGGATGTCATCACATGTTTCATTCTGATTCAATTTCTTAACTTAATAAACTGGCAGCAACTTTCATGGATAATTTATCATCCTCTAATAACAGCTTATCATTATTATGGACACAAAACAAAATGTGTCAACAGCATATATTGTATTATCTGTTCATACAATAACTTATCCCTTTACTTTATCCGACTTCCCCAAAAGACAGCTCTAGTTATGACTATATAAGAAAGGTTAAACCAATGGGCAAAATGAGCCATCCTGAAGTTGAACATAATGGAAATAGATGTGTGTTTTCATGCAGCTGTCCCTGTGATGGGCCTCATGCTATCACAGCAGATTAGTGGCAGAATGAAATGGGAAACAGAGTAAAATATGGAAGGAGGGGTGAAAGACAGATGATGGGAACATAAAGAGGTGATGCAGATGGATTCCTATTATAGGGTTGTTAATTGGATTCTTTCGACATTTCTTAATTTCTTTCTTTTTACTTTTGTCATGTCCTGACCAGTAAAAGAGGTTGTTTGTTATTGTAGTTTGGTCAGGGCGTGGCAGGGGGTGTTTGTTTAGAGTGTTTCGGGGTTTGTTGGGCTATGTTCTTTGTTAGTCTATTTCTATGTTAGTTCTAGTATGTCTATTTCTATGTGGTGTTTATTGGGTTGACCTTCAATTGGAAGCAGCTGCTCCTCGTTGCTTCTAATTGAAGGTCCTATTTAAGAGGGGTGTTTTTCTATGGGATTTGTAGGTAGTTATTTCCTGTTTTGTGTTCGTGCAACTGACGGGACGGTTTAGTGTTGTTTTTGTATACGTGTTTCTTTTGTTTTCCTTCTTTAATAAAAAAGAAGATGAGTTTACACGTTCCCGCTGCGTTTTGGTCTAATCCCTACGACACCCGTGACAGAACTACCCACCACCAACGGACCAAGCAGCGGAGGAAGGAGCGGCAGCAGAGCTGTAAAGAGGACTGGACATGGGAGGACATCCTGGACGGCAAGGGATTCTACACGTGGAAAGAGATCCTGGCCGGAAGGGATCGCCTCCCATGGGAACAGGTGGAGGCAGCCAGGAGAGAGGAGATACTGGCGGGTGAGTCACCATGGAGGAAGGCTGAAGAGGACCGGGAATGTTATGTGGGTACACGGCTAGCAAGGAAGCCTGAGAGGCACCCCCAAGAAATGTTTTGGGGGGGCACACGGGTAGTTTGGCTGGGCCAAGGGTGAGCCCTAAGCCAACTCCCCGTGCTTATTATGGGGAGCGTGTGGAGAGGAGAGCGTCGGTGTATGCGGAAGTGCGCACGATCTCGCCCATGCGCACGCACAGTCCGGTGCGAGCGATCCCAGCCCCTCGCAAGTGCCGTGCCAGAGTGGGCATCCAGCCTGGAAGGAGGATGCCTGCGCAGCACATCTGGCCACCAGTGCGCTTCCTAGGCCCAGTCTACCCTATGCCTGCTCTACGCACGGCAGCCATCAGGCCTCTGCACAGCCCAGTTCGCCCTGTGCCAGCACTCCGCACGTGCAGGGCTACCGTTACCATCCAGCCAGGACGGGTTGGGCAGGCGGTGCGCTCCAGACCTCCAGTGCCTACTCATGGCCCGGTGTATCCAGTTCCTGCTCCTCGCACTAGCCCTGAGGTGCGTGTCTCTAGTCTGGCGCCTCCAAAGCCAGCACCACGCACCAGGCCTCCAGTGCGTCAGCCCAGTCCAGTAAGTCCTGTTCACGCTCCTCGCACTAGCCTTGGGGTGCGTGTCTCCAGTCTGGTACCTCCAGTACCAGCCCCACGCACCAGGCCTCCAGTGCGTCAGCCCAGTCCAGCTCATCCTGCTCCTCGCACTAGCCCTGTGGTGCGTGTCCCTAGTGTGGCGCCTCCTAAGCCAGCCCCACGCATCAGGCCTTCAGTGCGCAGTCCCCGTCCAGAGCTTCCAGCAACAGTGTCCCGTCCAGAGTGTCTGGCGACAGTGCCCCGTCCAGAGTCGCCCTCCAGTCCGGGACCGGCGCAGCCAGAGTCGCCCTCCAGTCCGGGACCGGCGCAGCCAGAGTCGCCCTCCAGTCCGGGACCGGCGCAGCCAGAGTCGCCCTCCAGTCCGGAACCGGCGCAGCCAGAGTCGCGCATCAGCCCGAGGTCTCCAGCGACGCGCATCAGCCCGAGGTCTCCAGCAACGCGCCATAGCCCAGAGACTTCGGGAGGGGTAAAATATAAAAAGCATTTAGCAGGGGTGGACAGGTTAGGTTGGGGAGTAAGGCCTGAGCCACCTCCGTAGTAGGAGGTTGGGGGGGGGGAGTAGCACAAGGACCGTCGGTGACGGTGGCCACCCTCCCTTCCCTCCCTTTAGTTAGGATTATTTTTTGTTTTGGGGTTTATTTTTTGTGAGGTGCTTCCGGGGTCTGCACCTTTGGGGGGGGGGGGGGGGCACTGTCACGTCCTGACCAGTAAAAGAGGTTGTTTGTTATTGTAGTTTGGTCAGGGGGTGTTTGTTTAGTGTTTCGGGGTTTGTTGGGCTATGTTCTTTGTTAGTCTATTTCTATGTTAGTTCTAGTATGTCTATTTCTATGTGGTGTTTATTGGGTTGACCTTCAATTGGAAGCAGCTGCTCCTCGTTGCTTCTAATTGAAGGTCCTATTTAAGAGGTGTTTTTCTATGGGATTTGTGGGTAGTTATTTCCTGTTTTGTGTTCGTGCACCTGACGGGACTGTTTAGTGTCGTTTGTTGTTTTTGTATACGTGTTTCTTTTGTTTTCCTTCTTCAATAAAGATGAGTTTACACGTTCCCGCTGCGTTTTGGTCTAATCCCTACGACACCCGTGACAACTTTTTGATTGTGTGTTTTGTTTTACTGCCTTGTTGGAGCTAGAAATACAAGCATTTCTCTGCGCTTGCGATAACATCTGTGTACGTGACCACTTAACTTTTTGGATTATGTGTGTATTACTGCTTTGTTGGAGCTAGAAACACAAGCATTTCACTGCACCTGTGATAACACCTACAAATCTGTGTACGTGACCAAAACTTTTATTTGGATCACAGGTTTCCGATTTACACCCCTCTCTCTCCAATCTTACTGAAGGCCAACCTGATCTCCGGGGGCCAGGCGGATGTGCGTGCTGGGGGTCATGACAGAGGAGAAAGCGCTAGTGTTAGAGCAAACAGGAAGTGTGGACTGGTAAAACTGCTGACTAAAGCTTAAAGGCAGATCAAATCCAAGGGGCAGGGGCTGATGGCTTATAAGCACTAACGTTTTAAGGGCTTTGCAATATTGCACTCAATAGCAAACATTAAGAAACCACAACATTAAATCAGTTTCTTCCACATCACCACTATAGTCATAACCCAGTAATTACAGTGTCTGTAGGGTGAGATCAAGTAATGTGTAAGATTACCCTTCCATGGTGACACAGAACATTTTAGAAATGCTGAATGTTACACTAAAGGGACATTTACATTTTAGTCATTTAGCAGACACTCTTATCCAGAGCGACTTACAGTAGTGAATGCATACATTTCATTTCATGCATTTTTTGTTGTTGTACTGGCCCCCTGTGGGAATCAAACCCACAACCCTGGCGTTGCAAACACCATGCTCTACCAACTGAGCCACAGGGAAGACTGTGTTGCCAGTATGGAAATGTTGTTCCTTGTGTTGGTACAAGTTTAGGCATAGCGCTTTTTGGTGTGTACCAATTATAGTGCAGTCACTCATTGTCCATACAGAAGGTGCGACAGTCTTGTTTGATGATGGATAAAGCTATGGGACATCTACTAGGCAGTTGGAGACAGCAGAATCATGTGTATAAGTGAAGTGCATTTCAATGTCCAGCTGTTAACCCTTAATCACCTTTCAGAGATCATGCATTCACATAGGGTTTAGTATTGTCAACAAATGGTAAAAGATTAGACGAAGGGTTAACTGTCCATCACATGTTGAAATTAACAAAGACAAAAAGGGCAGTTGCATTTAACGGGGCAGGTCACTACTCAACTGACTGTAAAACAAGCGTGAGAAGGGTAGCCAATGCAATTTACGCGGCTCATCAAAAGCGCAAAAGAGGTGGGACATTCGAGGGGAGTTCTGCTGTACCACTTGCATAGGAGTTTGAACTTGAAAGCCTTATCTTGTCTCTACTTGTGTTGGTGCTCCTCAGTATTGTTCTTCCGCTTACATTTCGGACTATAATAAAGGTAAGGCAGTAATATTTTTTGGGGTTTGATCAGTATCTGTAACCAGGTTTCCCTCCAACCTTTTTATGCGGGTAAAGTACCCCAATGGGCACAGACATCAGTTCAATGTTTAGTTTTGATTTGCATGGTTGAGTTGTCAACTAACATGATTTCAAGGTGAAATCAACAAAAAATGTCACGATGTCATTGGATTTTGTTTAAAGCTGCAATATGTAACTTTTTGGGCGACTCGATCAAATTCACACAGAAATGTTTGTTATAGTTCTATCATTCTCATTGAAAGCAAGTCTAAGAAGCAGTAGATCTGTTCTATGTGTGCTATTTCTATGCTTCCCGTTCTTAAGTTTCATTTTTGCGTCTTTTAATTTTGTTTTTATACGTCAGCTTCAAACAGTTGAAAAAAATATATATTTCAATAGAATTTTTTTTTAACCAATCCACCTCTTCAAAGGGCACATATTTTTGTTTATGGAAAATAGATTTCACAGAGGTTTAGATGGTACAATGATACTCTACACCCCCCATACTCAGTGGACTGCTGACCAGATCCGGACCCAGAACAGGGTCAAGATGGACAGCAGGTCCCAAAAACAATTCAAATATATAATATATATACAAAGACCAGGGAGGTTTGCCATTGCCTTGCAAAGAAGGGCACCTACTGGTAAATTGGTAAAAAATAAAAAAATAAATCATACATTGAATATCCCTTTGACAATGGCGAAGTTATTAATTACATTTTGGATGGTGTATCAGTACACCATTGTTTGATGTTTGTAAACTATTAAACCATATTTGGGGTTATGATAGGAAAAAAACTCATGGGGAATTTATTTGTTGTATTCTTCCAAAATGAATGGGTAGGCCTAAATATCAACAATCAAAATACCATTGAACAGATACCCAGATCCCAGATATAAAGGTATTCTTTGCTATTCAGACATCAAACTCCACAACCTAAACACAGTAGCCTACACTTTTCTTATGGCTTTCCATCTTTTGGTATATGTTTCATTAATCCATTGATGATACGGTCCCAAAATGTTTTGCATGTCTGCAATCAAGGTTTCAAGATACAGAAATGTAAAATTACAGGAAGTGTCACAGTATGATGCATTTTGGTATTGAAACAAATACCAAAATACATTTTTTAAGTGGAATTTTCGTTTAACTATGTAGTAACTGAGAAATTGGCCGTTTTTTCTGTCCCACAGTCCTGTTGTTTAATCATTAGCTCATTGGTATTGGGTGGTTCTGAGCCAGCCTGGGACATTCCCAGTGGAAGAAACTGGACTAACAGCGCCCACCTCCCTCCTCCCCAGACTTTCGTTGTTGTACACAAGCACTCTCGTTGCCCAGACAACGGATAGCTTTTGGGGAGGGTTTCTCAATATCAGCAGGGCTTTCATGGAGGAGAAAGGGTGACAGCCTGTCTTCCAGCCTCCCACATGGATAAAATAACATTGAGAAAGTTGCTTTCATCCAAGTAATCTGTGCTGTGTCTAAGGGAATAAATGTTGTATCCATGAAAACTGTATCTTACAGGTTTTTTTTATTGCTTTGGTGCAATTTTCACAATTATGTGGTCAGTTTTCACAACTCTTAGTACAAAAGTCAAAACAGACTCTAAGCACATTTTCAATTGATTGAGTACATCACACAGTCACTTTTTCACCAAACGTAATCATTGTTTAATCTAGAAATACATTTCACATTGCAATGTATGTTCATAGAGTACTTGCTTTTCACAATGTAATGCTCACATTACTTTTGATATGATTGTCTTCTCATTGGTTAATACATTTCACTATTATTTAATCCAACTTCTCTTAATTGATAATCACTTAACCGTTTGGTTAACCTATACATTTTAAACTGGTTTGTGTACTATAGATATTTTGAGACCTGCACAATGAAAATGTATGTTTGTAAAGTTTAAAGATATAAAGCATGATTTATACTGCAATGTTCTATTATGATGATGACTATTATGATTTTACTTTAGAGTAAAAACAAATCAAATCTGATATTGACAGGAAGAGAAATGTACTGCATGTAACAAACGCATCCCTTATACAGCAAGTATGTATCCAAAATGAAGTTGCTCGGGTCTTTTGGCAGCTAGGTTTTCACACTGCTTTACTCATTGCATTGGCCAATACCGTACTGTTATACCGTAAATTATACCATTTACATAGCTGACACTTTAAACCAAAGCAGTCTAAGGCACTGCCATGGCCAGGGGTCCCATAGGACGGCTGTCATGCCCTGACCATCGAGAGCCCTCGGGGTTCTCTGTGGTGTTTTAGGTCAGGGTGTGACTAGGGGGGTTTCTAGGTATTATATTTCTATGTTGGTGTGTGTGTATGGTTCCCATTTAGAGGCAGCTGAATATCGTTACCTCTAATTGGGGATCATACTTAGTGTGTCTTTTTTCTCACCTGCTAGGTGGGATATTGTTTTGTATGAGTGCCTATGTGCACTACATATTTCACAATCGTTATATCTTTGTTGTTTTGGAAGTTTCACTATCATTCAAATGTGGAACTCTACTCACGCTGTGCCTTGGTCCAATTATTCATACAACGGTCGTGACAGAATATCCCACCTCGTCAGGACCAAGCAGCGTGCCCAGGAAGTGAAGGAGAGTTGGTCATGGGAAGAAATACTAGGTGGATGCGAGACTCTTCCTTGGCGGGAGTCGCCGAGGAGTAAAGGAGGACAGCGCTGACGCCGGGGTCCGCGGCCACAAACAACCCAAGGGCAACCCCAAGTTTTTTTGGGGGGGGGGGGGGCACAAGGGGCGGTCGGCCGAGCCGAGGAGAGAGCCGGAGACCATCTGGAAGTCGATGGAGCAGTTTGAGCAGGGATATCGGAGAGAGATGTTGGCTAGGAGTATGCTGCAGCGCAGGCATTTTGAGGAGCGTGTCATCAGTCCGGTGCAACCTGTGCCGGCTCCATGCACCAGGCCTCCCCAGCCCGGTACGTCCTGTGCAGGCTCCCCGCACTCGACCTGAAGAGTGTGTCACCAGCACTGTGCAACCTGTGCCGGCTCCACGCACCAGGCCTCCAGTGCGCCTTCCCAGCCCGGTACGTCCTGTGCCGGCTCCCCGCACTCGCCCTGAGGAACGTGTCATCAGTCCGTGCAACCTGTGCCGGCTCCACGCCCCAGGCCTCCAGTGCGCCTTCCCAGCCCGGTACATCCTGTGCCGGCTCCCCGCACTGGCCCTGAAGAGTGTGTCATCAGTCCGGTGCAACCTGTGCCGGCTCCCCACACTTGTCCACCAGTGCGTGTGTACAGTCCGGAGTCTCCAGCGACGGTCTACAGCCCGGAACCTCCAGCGACGGTTCACAGTCCAGAGCTTCCAGCGACAATTCATATTCTAGAGCTTCCAGTGACGGTCCACGGCCCGGAGCTTCCAGTGACGGTCCACGGCCCAGAGCTTCCTGCGCCGGTGCCATGACCGGAGCCTTCCACTGCACCGATGCCCAGTCCAGGCACGGTGTCCAGTCCCGCTCCATGGCCGGAGCCTTCCTCTGCACCGGTGCTCAGTCCAGGCACGGCGTCCAGTCCAGCTCCATGGCCGGAGCCTTCCTCTGTGCCGGTGCTCAGTCCAGGCACGGCGTCCAGTCCCGCTCCATGGCCGGAGCCTTCCTCTGCGCCGGTGCTCAGTCCGGGCACGGCGTTCAGCCTGGCTCCATGGCCGGATCCGCTGTCTGAGCGGGTGCTACATCCCGCACTGGAGCCGCCACCAACGCTAGTTGCCCACCCTAACCCTCCCCATCTAGGTTCAGGTTTTGCAGTCGGAGTCCGCACCTTTTGGGGGGGGGGGGGTACTGTCACGCCCTGACCATAGAGAGCCTTTGGGGTTCTCTGTGGTGTTTTAGGTCAGGGCGTGACTAGGGGGGTTTCTAGGTATTATATATCTATGTTGTTGTGTATGGTTCGCAATTAGAGGCAGCTGAATATCGTTACCTCTAATTGGGGATCATACTTAGTGTGTCCTTTTTCCCACCTGCTAGGTGGGATATTGTTTTGTATGAGTGCCTATGTGCGCTACCTATTTCACGATCGTTATATCTTTGTTGTTTTGGAAGTTTCACTATCATTAAAATGTGGAACTCTACTCACGCTGCGCCTTGGTCCAATTATTCATACGACGGTCGTGACAACGGCGCACAATTGGTCTAGCGTTGTCTGGGTTAGGGAAGGGTTTGGCTGGTGGGGCTTTACTTGGCTCATCGCGATCTCTAGCGACTCCTTGTGGCGGGCCGGCTGCCTGCGGGCTGATTACGGTCGCCAGTTGAACAGTGTTTCCTCTGACACGTTAGTGCGGCTGGCTTCCTGGTTAAGCTGGCGGGTGTTATAAGGAGCGTGTTTAGGCGGGTCATGTTTTGGAGGACACATGACTCCATCTTCACCTCTCCCGAACCCGTTGGGGAGTGCCAGCGATGAGACAAGATTGAAAATTGGGAAGAAAAATTGGGTAAAAAGAAAAAGATGAGGGAAGATTATTATTCTTTCATGAACATGGCCTTATTTCTATTACATCATATTAGTTGGCTGTCATTCATATTCCATTCACCCAGTTCAATGTAATGTCGATAGGTTTAGGCTACTACATGATACTCTAATTTTCCCTCTACCCATTATGAGGTTGCTACAACCTAGCTTATGAATGAAAGTTTACAACATAGGTTCATCGATCGAGAGAAGTTTGAGTAATCAAGGTGACAGACAGCACACATCCAATGGTGCATTGCACACTCTTTTCTGCATCTAGTTCATCTAGGGTGCAATCATTAGTACAACAGTTGCAAACGAGAGTGTTTATCTCTGTTTTGTTCCATTTGCTTGCGTTTAAGAAACATTTTTCAACAGTATCAGTACAATGAATAGGCCTTCAGTGCACAACACATCAGCTGTCTGTGAACAGGAAAAAAAAATGTATCCAAACCAAGCTAACCGCTACACACAGCCTACATAATTTTGGAAGAAATTAATTTGTTCAAAACTGTTCAACTATTGTCTTTCTCTCTCTTTGAGTGAACTATTCACCACATTTTATGCACTACAGTACTAGCTAGCTGTAGCTTACGCTTTCAGTACTAGATTCATTCTCTGGTCCTTTGATTGGAAAGACAACATGTCAGTTCATGCTGCAAGAGCTCTGATAGGTTGGAAGTTGTCATAATTACTGTGTAAGTCTATGGAAGGCGGTGAGAACCGTGAGCCTCCTACATTTTGGACTGAAGTCAATGTACCCAGAGGTGGACAGAAGCTAGCTGTCCTCTGGTTAGAATATGGTGCTACCCTACAGAGTGCTGCTGAGGCTACTGTAGACCTTCATTGCAAAACATTGTGTTTTAATCAATCATCTGGTGAGGTGAATATATTATAGTTTTATCTAAGAAGTCTAACTTTCTTAATGTTTCATTATTTATATTTTTCAAAATTCTCTGAGGAGGATGGTCCTCCCCTTCCTCCTCTGAAGAGTCTTCACTGAGTGAGTCCATACAAAGTGAGTCCATACATTTTCGTATGTGACCACAGTGGGAATCGAACCCACAACCCAGGGCCCAATTTTTCCAAAGTTATCTATCCGTATTTCGGCTATCGGATAGGATTAAATTCATAAAAATAGAATTAATAGAACGTGAGTCCCCGTTCAAGTCAATGATTTGTTCGGTCTATTCATTCTATTTCTATGCACATAATCCTATCTGATAAGCAAAATAGATAGATAACTTTTGAAAAACTGGGATTGGCAACAACACCTCCTCCACACTGACTTAACACAGGGGACCCCCAGGGGTGTGCACTCAGCCCTCTGCTGTAGTCCCTGTTCACCCACGACTGTGTGGCTTTGCACGACACCAACTCCTTCATCAAGTTTCGTGACAACACCAGCGTTGTAGGCCTGATAACCACTAACGACGAGTCAGCCTATAGGGAGGAGGTAAGTGGGGTGGCAGGTGGCAGGTAGCCTAGTGGTTAGAGCGTTGGGCCATTAACCGAAAGGTTGCTGGATCAAATCCCCGAGCCGATGGACGGCCTACCAGGGAACAGTTAACCCACTGTTCCCCAGTAGGCTGTCATTGTAAATAAGAATTTGTTCTTAACTGACTTGCCTAGTTAAATAAAGGTAAAAGAGAAAATGAACTGGCATTGTGGTGCCAGGGTAACAACCTCTCCTTCAACATCAGCAAAACAAAAGAGTTGATTGTTGACTTCAGGAAGCAGAGGAGAGAACATGCCCTGATCCACATCAACAGGAGTGCAGTTTTAAGTTCCTCGATGTACACATCACTGAGGACTTGAGCTGGACCAGCAAAAGCGTCTCTACTTCCTAAGGCGCCTGAAGATATTCGGCATGTCACCCTGGGTCCTCTCCAAATACTACCGCTGTACCATAAGGGACTGTGCTCCCACCCATCCAGGACACCTACTTGAAACGGTGCCTGAGGAAGGCCCACAGCATCATCAAGGACCCCACACACCCCAGCCACGAGCTGTTCACTCCATTACCATCGGGCAGATGGTCTGATACCAATAGGCTCAGGGACCGTTTCTATCTACAAGCCATCAGAATGCGGAACAGCGGTAGTATGGACTGGCCACCTGCCACCTGCTCTGATTCTCCAGACCTTAGCACACATGCACTCCCTCACGCACACACCCACACAGACATAGACACATACATTCATGCTACACACAGATCACTGCAGCTACCAGACTCTTATTATGATTGGTAAATTCCACACAATTTAAACACTTGCCCCCAATCCCCACCTGTAAATATTGGACTATAAATTGTGCCTTCCTGTATTATGCTTATGCTGAACTGTTTATTATATTCTACTGAGTCATTTACTTTATGTTAATTGTATTATATTTTCTTATTTCATATTGTTGTTGCATTGTCAATAAAGAACCTGCAAGTAAGCACTTCATTGGACGGTGTATACCATCTGTATTCTGTACAACCGACTAATACAACTTGAAACTTGTATAGTATCTGATGCAGAGTATGGCATGTCCTACTATTTTTTGGCCAGACAGCATCAGATACACGGACTACATATAGTAAGACAGAGGGGTGCTGTTTCACTCTCTCTGACACCTTCTCCGGTGAGATAGTTTCAGTCACTTGTGATTGTAAGGAAGTTGGTGGATGCACAGTTCACTGTTTGGATGCTGGAATTATTTTGGATGAATGTTCTAATCTAAGGTAACCTACTTTTTTAAATGATTTGTTTGACAATCAGATGAAAACATCATGACTGGTTGTGTTCATGGCACATTAAAAGGTAATACATTATTACAGTTAAATTACATGTATTTACTATAACACCCATTAAAATAAAATTGTGCATATACACACATAGGAGGCCTCCAAATCACTAAGTCCGCCCCGGCCATGCTTTTACCAACTGAGCAACTACCATACATAATTACAATACAATACTGTAAAATAGAATACATGATTACAATACGTATGACTGCTCATTATTCAAGTGCCTGGACAATGTGGGGGAATTTTAAAATGTTTAATATATTTTTTTTTAAATTACCCCCTTTTTCATGGTATCCAATTGTTAGTAGTTACTGTTTTGTCTCATCGCTGCAACTCCCGTACGGACTCGGGAGAGGCGAAGGTCGAGAGCCATGCGTCCTCCGAAACACAACCCAACCAAGGCGCACTGCTTCTTAACACAGCACGCATCCAACCCGGAAGCCAGCCGCACCAATGTGTCGGAGGAAACACTGTACACCTAGCGACCTGGTCAGTGTGCACTGCGCCCGGCCCGCCACAGGAGTCACTAGTGCGCGATGAGACAAGGATATCCCTGCCGGCCAAGCCCTCCCTAACCCAGACGACGCTGGGCCAATTGTGCGCCAGCCCATGGGCCTCCCGGTCGCAGCCAGCTGCGACAGAGCCTTGGCTCAAACCCAGAGTCTCTGGTGGCACAGCAAGCACTGCGAAGCAGTGCCTTAGACCACTGCACCACCCGGGAGGCTTGGGGGAGATATTTTGATGAGAACCAATGTCTAAATGCTCAAGACAAGCTTGATGCAAACTAGTGCCTGCTAAACATAATGTTTCTTTCATTCATTTCACTTGTTTCATTTGATTTGTTTCATTTGATTACAGTAACTTATATTGTAATTATCCTGTAATTTACAGTACTGTACTACATTCAAAGGGACATTTTGAAACATGTATCTTGCATTTTTTTGCTATTGGATTAACTGGTTGATACAATTATGTTTTGTTTTGGTGATTAAATCAATGTTCTCATGGTATTTCACAGTACATGTATATGTTCAGTCAATGGTTGTATGGTGAAATATGGCTCCAAACAAAAAGAATGCACAATAAAAGGTGTTATATATAAGACTGCGTTACAAGTGTTCCCAGTTTGGAGTTTTGTAATAAGAGTTTAAGAATTCACCACATTCTTGTGAAAATAGCACTAAAGCGATTGAAAAAAACTAAGTGAGTATTACAGATATCAGATCTTAACTTGATCACTCTTTTGTTGTTGATAATTTTCCTGTTGCATTAGGAAATTCAAATTAGCCTTGTGATTCCTTGAAAATAAGCAGTTCTCTTTCTTTCCATGCGGGGGTACTCGACCCATTGGAATCAGGCCTGCTGTCAAAATAATATTCTCTCTAGCTTGCACAAATACTATGTCTAGGCCCTATTACTGCAACATTCAAACGTACAAAAATGTATCTGAAATGCAGCCATACACATAAGCAACCGTTGTTTTGTATAGCTTAATAACACAAGGTAAATTATTGGTCTCCACTAGGCTGTGACAAGGTTACGAATGAACTGTCAAAATTGAGTTCAGAACAGCCTCAATTTGTCAGGGCATGGACTCTACAAGGTGTCAAAAGCGTTCCACAGGGATGCTGGCCCATGTTGAACCTCTCCTTTCCACTTTGAAGGGTATTTTCTTTTCTTGGCTGGCCTATACTCCTCCCTCGGTTGTGCCCCTACAAGCTGTAGGGGGTGTATGTATAAATATATACATACACACAAAAAAACATATGTGCATACATCTGATTCATCTGTTCTCTCTTTATGCCAGTGTTACCCAACCCTGGTCCTTGAGTACCCCCAACAGTACACATGTTTATTGTAACCCTGGACAAGCACACCTGATTCAACTTGTCAACTAATCATCAAGCCCTCAATGAGTTGAATGAGGTGTGTTTGTCCAGGGCTACAATGAAAATGTGTTCTGTTGGGAGAACTCGAGGACCAGGGTTGGGAAACACTGCTTTATGCCAATGACAAGGTGGATAGTTAGCCAACAAGCAGAGATCATATGAGGGGCTAAAAACAGGAGATTAAAATAAAAACAGGAGATTAGCCAAAATTAACTAGCTGGTTTAGCCCCCTCAGTTAATACTTGTGACCCCTCAGTTTTAGTTTTATGATCCTATATAAAAACAGCAAAAAAGTTCAAATGACTGAGTAATAGGTTGGCGCAAAATCTGTATCTCTGCTGCACTGTGTCAGTACCAGTGGTGGAAAAAGTACCCAATTGTCATACTTGAGTAAAAGTAAATATACCTTAAAAGTGAAAGTCACCCAAGTAAAACACTACTTCAGTAAAAGTCTAAAGTATTTGGTTTTAAATATACTTAAATATCAATAGTAAATGTAATTACTGAAATATACTTAAGTATCAAAAGTAAAAGTATAAATCATTTTGAATTTCTTATATTAAGCAAACTAGACAGCACCATTTTCTTGTTTTTGTCATTTATGGATAGCCAGGGGCACACTCCAACACTCAGACATCATTTACAAATGAAGCATGTGTGTTTAGTGAATCCGTTAGATCAGAGGATGACCATGGATGTTCGCTTAATTAGTGTGTGCTTGGACCATTTTCCTCTCCTGCTCAGTACTTTTGGGCCTCAGGGAAAATGTATGGAGTAAAAAGTATATTATTTTCTTTAGGAATGAGGTGAAGTAAAAGTTGTCAAAAATATAAATAGTAAAGTACAGATAAAGTAGTTTTACTTAAGTATTTTACACAGTTGACAGAGCGTGCCGCGGTGTGTGTAGGGGGGCTATGGAAAGCCACTGGGGTGGTTGGGTTTCCATAAAAAGTGGGGGAAAAATGCTTCTCATCTATGGTAGGCTAAGTGAATAACGTGATATGCCTCTGCCGGTAATATTTGATTTTGATTTATAAGGGTGGGGCCAAGTTAACAGATTAGTTTGCTTCTTAGTGAGATGTAAAGAGCGTAGTGTTATTAGCCTTTGCCTATTTAGCTAGCTCGAACCAGGTAATCTGCCACTGCCACGATGGATATCAGAAATTGGCTTTGCCAAAGTACCCAAACAAAGCCAAAGGAGAATGAGAGCAACTAGCAGCAGCAGCAGCATCAAACCACAGAGGCTGCCACCAAGTCCAGCAGCACTGATGCTGCAGAGCTTCAGCTAGCTTTGCCTGCAGAGCCTACCCACCCTTCCATAAGTGCCACCAGGATAATGGCTCCACAGCCCCCTACACCTCCGACTGTTCCTGACGATCTTGGAACAGAGGAGCCAGCTCTGGTTATTCTAGAATCCTAATACTAATGCAGACAATGCCTTAACCCAAGCTGGGCATTCTAACTGGAAGAATTGTATAGATTGTACCAAAGGATTCGCTAGTCATGCATCAAGCAAAGAGCATTTGAAATGCACTGCACTGTGGAAAGAAAAACAAGTTTGAAGTCCTATGAGAACATCGGTGTCAACACTTGTTAACGATGGGTACTGACAAGAAATCACGTGTTTGTCGGCGATTGTGGACATCACTGAATTCTTTGTTTCAAACCAGTAACCACTGAGGGGGACATTGGACACGATAGAGTCAAGAGGGGACGGAGGCAGTGGATTTTTTCTGTCAATTATGAAAGATACTCTCCGAAAAGACAAGGAACTTGCCAAGTTGTTTAGCACCATACCCCACAAGGCCACATACATGTCACATGATATTCAAAATGAAATCATAGGGCTCATGAGTGGGGTGTCCACAGCTAAATGCGAGAACTCATTTTCTACTTTGACAAACGTGTTCAGTCAGCACAAAAGAAGCATTCTACACCTGAGGAAAGCTCAACTAATCCAACTGGCATTTGAGAGGTATCTTACAAGAAGATATCAGGAAGAATGGAGTGATCGATTACTCAGGCAGTTCCACAGAGCATCAAGGAGGCTGCAACTCTTCTGAAGAGGTAAGAAAAATCTAGCTGGTTAGTTTTTATCACTTATTGGTCAAAAGCACTCAATGGCGTCGGCATTTGAACTTTTATGTTTATTGTGGTGTAGCGTAAAATAAGCATAATTCAATATAATTCCAATGCAAGAACCCAAATGATGCCCCTTGGTCTAGTTACATATCGGTATGTTTCATCATAGAAATAGATATTATGGTTTTCTTGGTAGGCTATTGGTATTTGTGGTTGTAAATGGAACTGTACGTATTGGAAACATGTTTATGGTATGCTGGCAATGCTTAATTGATTACTTGGGTCAAATTTGATCCACGCCGGGTCTACAAACACCACTCCCAGCTGCTCTCTGGCGGCCATTTTAAATATTCAATATTCATTAAAATCCTCCTGCAGCAGGATTAGGGGTAAAATCTGTATGCAGATATGAACGTGTTATTTGTTGTGATTTCATGATTTTCATCATGTGTTTATTTAGTGGTTTTCCACTTATTTATTTTTTAAACGCCTCCTGCATTAATCTTGTTCAAATACATCATATTTCCTGGATCATCCAGTGGGTCAGCTGTGGAATGTTTGTTTTAGGTTACTTACAGCCAGCAACTTTAGTGTAGAGTTCTCAAAAAGATATACAGCTGCACCATTGAGAACATTTTGCATTGACTCTTCCATTTTCTTTAAATTTTTGCAAACTGTCTCTATGCACATTCACACACTCACTCTATGCACATTCTAAACAGTCACTCACACTGACACTCCAACACACACACACACACACACAATTCATTTGCTCACACACACACATAACATGCACACATATTCATACCGACTCTACACACACGCACTCACATACAATCATCATATATGCTGCTGTTATGCCTAGTGACCTTACCTCTATACTGTACATACAGTGGCAAGAAAAAGTATGTGAACCCTTTGGAATTACCTGGATTTCTGCATAATTTAGTAATAACATTGATCTGATCTTCATCTTAGTCACAACAATAGACAAACACAGTGTGCTTAAACTGTCACGTCCTGACCAGTATAGGGGTTATTTGTTATTGTAGTTTGGTCAGGACGTGGCAGGGGGTGTTTGGTTTATGTGGTTCGGAGTGTGTGTCTATGTAGAGGGGTGTTTGATTTATGTATTCCAGGGTTTTTGGGCACTGTTCTGTTAGTGTATTTCTATGTTCTGTCTAGTCTAGTCTATTTCTATGTTTAGTTTATTGGGGTTGGACCTTCAATTGGAAGCAGCTGGTTATCGTTGCCTCTGATTGAAGGTCCTATAATTAGGAGTTTGTTTTCATGGGGGGGGTTTTTTGTGGGAGATTGTGCTGTGTATAGCTTTGTGCCTTACCGGCCTGTTATTCATCATTGTGGGGGGTTTTTTGTATACGTGTTTTGTTTTACCTTCTTTGTCCATTTAATGAAAGAAGATGAGTGTACATATTCCTGCTGCGTTTTGGTCCTTACCCTACGACAACCGTGACAAACTAATAGCACACAAATTATTGTATTTTTCTTGTCTATATTGAATACACAATTTAAACATTCACAGTGCAGGTTGGAAAAAGTATGTGAACCCCTAAGCTAATGACTTTTCCAAAAGTTAATTGGAGTCAGGAGTCAGCTAACCTGGAGTCCAATCAATGAGACAAGATTGGAGATGTTGGTTAAAGCTGCTGTGCCCTGTAAAAAAACGTACAAAATTTGAGTTTGCTATTCACAAGAAGCATTGCCTGATGTGAACCATGCCTCGGACAAAAGTGATCTCAGAAGACCTAAGATTAAGAATTGTTGACTTGCATAAAGCTGGAAAGGGTTACAAAAGTATCTCTAAAAGCCTTGATGTTCATCAGTCCACAGTAAGACAAAATGTCTATAAATGAAGAAAGTTCAGCACTGTTGCTACTCTACGTAGGAGTGGCTGTTCTGCAAAAATGACTGCAAGAGCACAGTGCAGAATGCTCAATGAGGTTAAGAAGACTCCTAGAGTGTCAGCTAAAGACTTACAGAAATCTCTGGAACATGCTAACATCTCTGTTGATGAGTCTACGATACGTAAAACATTAAACAAGAATGGTGTTCATGGGAGGACACCATGGAAGAAGCCACAGCTGTCCAAAAAAACATTGCTGCATGTCTGAAGTTCGCAAAAGAGTACCTGGATGTTCCACAGCGCTTCTGGCAAAATATTCTGTGGACAGATTAAACTAAAGTTGAGTTCTTTGGAAGGAACACAACACTATGTGTGGAGAAAAAAAAGGAACAGCACACCAACATCAAAACCTCATCCCAACTGTAAAGTATGGTAGAGGGAGCATCATGGTTTGGGGCTGCTTTGCTGCCTCGGGGCTTGGACAGCTTGCTATCATCGACGGAAATATAAATTCCCAAGTTTATCAATACATTTTGCAAGAGAATGTAAGGCTCTGTCCTCCAATTGAAGCTCAGAAGTTGAGTGATGCAACAGGACAACGACCCAAAACACAGAAGTAAATCAACAACAGAATGGCTTCAACAAAAGAAAATACGCCTTCTGGAGTGGTCCAGTCAGAGTCCTAACCTCAACCCGATTTAAAATGCTGTGGCAGGACCTCGAGAGTGGTTCACAAAAGACATCCTAAGAATATTGTTGAACTGAAACAGTTCTGTAAAGAGGAATGGTCCAAAATTCCTCCTGACCGTTGTGCAGGTCTGATCCGCAACTACAGAAAACGTTTGGTTGAGATTATTGTTGCCAAAGGAGAGTCAACCAGTTATTAAATCCAAGGGTTCACATACTTTTTCCACCCTGCACTATGAATATTGAAATACCGTGTAAACAAAGACATGAAAACGTATAATTGTCAGACTGTCTGTTGTGACTTAGAAGATCAGATCAAATTTTATGACCAATTTATGCAGAAATCCAGGTAATTCCAAAGGGTTCACATACTTTTTCTTGCCACTGTATCTATCCCTACCACTCCTGTATCCTTGCACATTGTGAATATGGTAATGGAACTGACCCTGGACCTGTAACGGTTGTCGTCGGGGATAGAGGACCAAAATGCAGCAGGAATGGGGATGCTCATCTTGTATTTATTTTTAAATAAAGAGAACACCAAAATAAATTTTAAAAAAGAACTCACAAACAACAAAACAGTCTTTTCACGCTCACACAGGCAAAACAAGAAACAATCTCCCACAACACTACACCAAACAATTACCCATATATAGGACTCTCAATCAGAGGCAACGAGAAAGCACCTGCCTCCAATTGAGAGTCCAACCCCCCATTAACCTACACATAGAAATACCACAAACCAGAAAGAACATAGACCAAAACCCGGAAATAATAAATCAAACACCCTACTACATAAATCACCACCCCGAACCACATAAACAAAATACCCTCTGCCACGTCCTGACCAATCTACAATAACAAATAACCCTTATACTGGTCAGGACGTGACAGGACCTGACCCTGTATATAGCTTACTTACTTTCTCATGTTCTTCTTATTTCTATTTCTCATGTGTTTTTGTTCTACTTGACTTTTATTTATTTTAATTTGATAGTACTACTGATATTGATTACTGTATTGTTGGGAAAGAGCAAGCAAAAAAGGCATTTCACTGTGCTAGTGCACGTGAGTAAAGACCTTGAACTTTTGTTGTTTTGTAGGTGAAAAAGCCTATTGATTCCTAGATCGAATGATAACTGTGTGTGTTTGTGGCCAAGCAGCCTTGGACAATGAATAACTTGCCTGAGACTGAGAAAGTCAATTGTCTCCCTTGGATAGGAAGCTAGCTTTTCAGAGAAGTGATATGTATGGTTGGCTTTATAGTGTGAAGAGTTGGTAACCAGTGTTTGACGTCAGTCAGTTATTCACTGGTTGTTGATTGGTTTGCTTAGCCTCTGTGTCCTGCGTGCATTGACGGCTGACGACATGCCAACCTTAGGATGGAGGAGTGTTTATGTTTACCACCTCCCCCACTGTAGTGTTTGTCCTGGGCCTCTGGGCCCTCCAAGGCTCCAATGAGTTAAACATATAGGGAAAGGTAATTCATTCAGAATCAGTGCTTTCAAAGCCCATACAAACACTGAAATTACAGCATGGGTTTTCATGGGTTTTGAATTGAAAACCCTAGACGTTTGCTCATCTGGTACAAAACTCCCAAGAGAACCAGTGGACTGGGACCCAGTGCACCAGTTTAACTATTAAGTACTCTGGTCAGAAGAGTAGTTTTTGCTGCCAGAGGAATTGATTATGTAACAAAGTATTCACCCATCCTGTTAAAAACATTGTTTTGAACCTGCCATCTCTGCGTGGCCTCTGTCTCTCAGTCCCAACCTTTCTCTGTTTTCTGACACATAGTTACGCTGCCCTCTTCTTTCCTCACTCACTCACTCACATCAGCTCTATCCTCCTCTCCCCCTCTATCTGGGCACAAACACACATACACAAAATAGTCTCAAGGAAAGTTGGCAGGAAAACCTCCATTGTCTGTAAGAGATACAAATATGCCTATCAATGGGGAAAGGGGAAGTGTTTATTAGTACAGATGTACTTGGTCTGTAATGGAGAGAGAGAGAAAGTTGTGTTAGGGATGCTGCTTTTCCCATCTGAGAGGTTGCCAAATGGCAAGAATGAGGCATAGGGCATTGAATGTGTCTCATACTCACAAACGTCAGAATGTGTGTTTGTGTGTGTGTGCGTGCGTGCGTGCACTCACTTGTACATTAAGCAGTTAAAATTCTTTATCTTGGGATCATATTATGCAATACTGAGTTGAGTTGAATGTTGAGTGCTGCATGCGAAGCCATAGAAACCATGTAGACTACAGGAAGACTATGAATCATGCATTCCACTGAGGTTTCTGGGTGGGTTTAAAGTAAAAACCTTTATTATTGGGTAAGGTGCCTTTCCATGGTCATAAATACTACCCATCGGAGACTCAACACATTAACACACACCCTCCTTTATGTTAAATAAGTCCTTTCTGGTGTTTAGTCTTTACGTGTGGTCGTCTCAACTGTTCTCTGCTCAATTCATAGTAATGTGGACACCAAGGAACTTGATGCTCTCAACCTGCTCCACTGCAGCCCCATCGATGAGAATGGGAGCGTGCTCGGTCCTCTTTTTCCTGTAGTCCACAATCATCTCCTTTGTCTTGATCACGTTGAGGGAGAGGTTGTTGTCCTGGCACCACACAGCCAGGTCTCTGACCTCCTCCCTATAGGCTGTCTCGTTGTTGTCGGTGATCAGGCCTACCCATGTTGTGTCATCGGCAAATTTAATGATGGTGTTGGAGTCATGCCTGGCCGTGCGGTCATGAGTGAACAGGGAGTACAGGAGGGGACTGAACACGCACCCCTGAGGGGCCCCTGTGTTGAGGATCAGCGTGGCAGATGTGTTGTTACCTACCCTTACCACCTGGATAGCGGCCCGTCAGGAAGTCCAGGATCCAGTTGCAGAGGGAGGAGTTTAGTCCCAGGGTCCTTAGCTTATTGATGAGCTTTGAGGGCACTATGGTGTTTAACACTGAGCTGTAGTCAATTAATAGCATTCTCACATAGATGTTCCTTTTGTCCAGGTGGGAAAGGGCAGTGTGAAGTGCAATAGAGATTGCATCATCTGTGGATCTGTTGGGGCGGTATGCAAATTGGAGTGGGTCTAGGGTTTCTGTGATGATGGTGTTGATGTGCCTTTCAAAGCACTTCATGGCTACAGACGTGAGTGCTACGGGTCGGTAGTCATTTAGGCAGGTTACCTTAGTGTTCTTGGGCACAGGGAACATGTACTGCATCCCATGCACTGATTATCTAAATCATGTCGCTAAATCTTAAAAATGTAATCTTAAAATGTGAACTCATTGACTTGATTGTCAATATTAGAGGCTGTTGTGTTCGAACCTGTTGGTAGTTCTACTTACCTCACCTATCTATTCAGATGGGGCTTTGGGTTACAACATGATCTCACAATCACAGGAAAAGATAGGGGAGCTTATATTGTACACATGAGGACAAATGTTGCCCTTTATATTCATTTTGACACCTACATTTTTTAGGAGAAATGCAAATATAATCATGTTATCGATGCTCCAGCAAAACCAGGCGTTTTGGGTTAATTTTACATACGCGTATTGTATTTGATAATCTAGCCATTTGAGTTCCTTTACCGTATGATGTTGATAGAGGGTAGGGTTGAAGGGCTGTGAGGACAGTACAATCACAGGAAACGAGTGGCCAGTGTTTCCGCTTACTGAACTGCTCTTGAATGTCTGTGTGGGTCTGGCTGGCACTTCCTGGTGAAAAGGCCATTCAGAGCTAGTGTTTTTCCCACCTGGCCACTGGTGTCTGCCCTCTCCATTTAGGGGTGTTGCAGAATTTAAGAGTTTTGCCCCAGGGAACTGTCTGGTCCCCGTCCCTGTAAAAATGTGTGATGAGCTCTGATAAAATATTAATCAGAGTAGGGACATCTTGTCTGGAGGACACTCCACACAGTGACATAAATATCATAATCTGTCTCCAAGCAGGTCCTGTCACTAGATGCTTGAAATACAGGCAGAACAAGGCTTACCTCTTACTTTTTTAACTAAGCAAGTCAGTTAAGAACAAATTCTTATTTTCAATGACAGCCTAGGAACAGTGGGTTAACTGTCTTGTTTAGGAGCAGAACGACAGATTTTTACCTTGTCAGCGCAGGGATTTGATCTTGCAACCTTACGGTTACTAGTCCAACACTCTAACCACTAGCCTACCTGCCACACCTATCTGCAAAACTGGAATCCCTGGATTCTCTGGCTGAACTGATGCGTGGTTGGGGGAAAAATGAAATTGTCTTGATGGGCGATTTAAACTGGGATTTTTTATCTCCAAACTCTGAGGCCATAAGAGGACTGTGCAATATATTACATTTTACTCAAATTATAAATGCGGTTACAAGTCTCAATCCCAAAGATATCTCTAAGTCAACACTTATTGATGTTAATCTAACAAAGAATCTGCATAAACACTCGGCCATTGGGATTTTCGCTAATGATTTAAGTGATCATTGTGCAGTTGCTTGCATTAGAGACACCAAAATCCCCAAAGTGGCCTCTCGGTTCATTGTCAAACTAGATTTTAGGCAGTTCTATGAGCAGGCATTCCTGCATGAACTTTATGCATGCAACTGGGATAGGATCACACTTATTCCAAATATCTAAGAGGCATTCTCCTATTTTCATTCAATGTTTTCTACTATCTGTGATAAACATGCCCCTCTCAAAAAGTACCTGGTAAGAGTTAGAGACAATCCCTGGTTTACAGGGGAATATACAATGGGCCAAAGCCAGAAAGGGTAATTCCCAGACTGAATGCTAGTTACAGTATTCAGGGCACTGAGAAATAATTGCACCTTGTTAATACGGAAATGCAAATCTAGCTTCTACTATGTATCTACCAACGCAAACCTCAATATCCCAACGAAATTATGGAAAACCATTAAATCCATGAATGCTAACACAAACTACTCTGGTCTTCCGTAGAAATTGACCTCAAATTCAATGGACGTGACTGACAAGAATAAACTGCTTGACATGTTTAATGAGCATTTTGCTAAAGCTGAGCATTTATTTGATAATGAACTCCTTCCAAACATCTCAAATGAGGTTGTGAATGAAACTGCCACATGCCAGCCTACGGTTCATTTAATTTTGCCGAGATTGAGCTCTCAGAAGATGTAAAGGAACTCAACTCTATTGATATTAAGAAAGCAGCTGGCCTGGATGAATTAAACTCACATTTTCAAAACATTGGTGCAGAGATCACTGCTGCCCCTCTCACTCATATATTAAGTCTTTCATTGGCGAGTAATACCATTCCAAAAGTCTGGAAAAAACCCTGTCACATCTTTACATAAAGGTAGAGATCCAAAAGTTTTGGAAAACCTGGTGAACTCACGTCAAAGACTTTCTTTATAATAACTCAGTTTTATCTCAATTCCAGTCGGGTTTTAGAGCCAAGCATAGTACAATTACTGCTGTAAGTAAGGTTGTAGGTGATATTCTAAATGCTCAGGACAAGAAAAATCACTGTTTCACTTTTTTATTGACTTATCAAAGGCCTTCGACACTGTTGACCATGCCCTGCTGTTGTATAGACTAAAAAAGGTTGGTTTAAGTGTTGATGCATTGGATTGGTTCCAAAACGACCTGTCTGACAGAACACAGTGTGCAGCTCAGGAGGGTATGAAATCTGAGTTTCGAAGGCTTACAACAGGAGTTCCCCAGGGCTCAATTTTAGGTCCGATCCTTTTAAAATCAAATCAAATTTATTTATATAGCCCTTAGTACATCAGCTGATATCTCAAAGTGCTGTACAGAAACCCAGCCTAAAACCCCAAACAGCAAGCAATGCATGTGAAAGAAGCACGGTGGCTAGGAAAAACTCCCTAGGAAAAACTCCCTAGAAAGGCCAAAACCTAGGAAGAAACCTAGAGAGGAACCAGGCTATGAGGGGTGGCCAGTCCTCTTCTGGCTGTGCCGGGTGGATATTATAACAGAACATGGTCAAGATGTTAAAATGTTCATAAATGACCAGCATGGTCAAATAATAATAATCATAGTAGTTGTCGAGGGTGCAACAAGTCAGCAACTCAAGAGTAAGTGTCAGTTGGCTTTTTCATAGCCGATCTTTGAGAGTATCTCTACCGCTCCTGCTGTCTCTAGAGAGTTGAGAACAGCAGGTCGGCGACAGGTAGCACGTCCGGTGAACAGGTCAGGGTTCCATAGCCGCAGGCAGAACAGTTGAAACTGGAGCAGCAGCACGGCCAGGTGGACTGGGGACAGCAAGGAGTCATCATGCCAGGTAGTCCTGAGGCATGGTCCTAGGGCTCAGGTCCTCCGAGAGAAAGAAAGAAAGAGAGAAAGAGAGAATTAGAGAGAGCATATTTAAATTCACACAGGACACCGGATAAGACAAGAGAAATACTTCAGATGTAACAGACTGACCCTAGCCCCCCGACACATAAACTACTGCAGCATAAATACTGGAGGCTGAGACAGGAGGGATCAGAAGACAATGTGGCCCTATCCAATGATACCCCATACAGGGCCAAACAGGCAGGATATAACCCCACCCACTTTGCCAAAGCACAGCCCCCACACCACTAGAGGGATGTCTCCAACCACCAACTTACCGTCCTAAGACAAGGCCGAGTATAGCCCACAAAGATCTCCGCCACGGCACAACCCAAGGGGGGGGGCGCCAACCCAGACAGGAAGACCACGTCAGTGACTCAACCCACTCAAGTGACGCACCCCTCCATGGAAGAACACCAGTAAGCCAGTGACTCAGCCCCTGTAACAGGGTTAGAGGCAGAGAATCCCAGTGGAGAGAGGGGAACCGGCAAGGCGGAGACAGCAAGGGCGGTTCGTTGCTCCAGCCTTTCCGTTCACCTTCACACTCCTGGGCCAGACTACACTTAATCATAGGACCTACTGAAGAGATAAGTCTTCAGTAAAGACTTAAAGGTTGAGACTTAGTCTGCGTCTCTCACATGGGTAGGCAGACCATTCCATAAAAATGGAGCTCTATAGGAGAAAGCCCTACCTCCAGCCGTTTGCTTAGAAATTCTAGGGACAATTAGGAGGCCTGCGTCTTGTGACCGTAGCATACGTGTAGGTATGTACGGCAGGACCAAATCAGAAAGATAGGTAGGAGCAAGCCCATGTAATGCTTTGTAGGTTAGCAGTAAAACCTTGAAATCAGCCCTTGCCTTAACAGGAAGCCAGTGTAGGGAGGCTAGCACTGGAGTAATATGATCACATTTTTTGGTTCTAGTCAGGATTCTAGCAGCCGTATTTAGCACTAACTGAAGTTTGTTTAGTGCTTTATCCGGGTAGCCGGAAAGTAGAGCATTGCAGTAGTCCAGCCTAGAAGTAACAAAAGCATGGATTAATTTTTCTGCATCATTTTCGGACAGAAAGTTTCTGATTTTTGCAATGTACGTAGATGGAAAAAAAGCTGTCCTTGAAACAGTCTTGATATGTTCTTCAAAAGAGAGATCAGGGTCCAGAGTAACGCCGAGGTCCTTCACAGTTTTATTTGAGACGACTGTACAACCATCCAGATTAATTGTCAGATTCAACAGAAGATCTCTTTGTTTCTTGGGACCTAGAACAAGCATCTCTGTTTTGTCCGAGTTTAAAAGTTGAAAGTTTGCAGCCATCCACTTCTTTATGTCTGAAACACAGGCTTCTAGCGAGGGCAATTTTGGGGCTTCACCATGTTTCATTGAAATGTACAGCTGTGTGTCGTCCGCATAGCAGTGAAATTTAACATTATGTTTTCGAATGACATCCCCAAGAGGTAAAATATATAGTGAAAACAATAGTGATCCTATAACGGAACCTTGAGGAACACCGAAATTTACAATTGATTTGTCAGAGGACAAACCATTCACAGAGACAAACTGATATCTTTCCGACAGATAAGATCTAAACCAGGCCAGAACTTGTCCATGTAGACCAATTTGGGTTTCCAATCTCTCTAAAAGAATGTGGTGATCGATGGTATCAAAAGCAGCACTAAGATCTAGGAGCACGAGGACAGATGCAGAGCCTCAGTCTGACGTCATTAAAAGGTAATTTACCACCTTCACAAGTGCAGTCTCAGTGCTATGATGGGGTCTAAAACCAGACTGAAGCGTTTCGTATACATTGTTTGTCTTCAGGAAGGCAGTGAGTTGCTGCGCAACAGCTTTTTCTAAAATTTTTGAGAGGAATGGAAGATTCGATATAGGCCGATAGTTTTTTATAATTTCTGGGTCAAGATTCGGCTTTTTCAAGAGAGGCTTTATTACTGCCACTTTTAGTGAGCTTGGTACACATCCGGTGGATAGAGAGCCGTTTATTATGTTCAACATAGGAGGGCCAAGCACAGGAAGCAGCTCTTTCAGTAGTTTAGTTGGAATAGGGTCCAGTATGCAGCTTGAGGGTTTAGAGGCCATGATTATTTTCATCATTGTGTCAAGAGATATAGTACTAAAACACTTTAGTATCTCCCTTTATCCTAGGTCCTGGCAGAGTTGTGCAGACTCAGGACAATGGAGCTTTGGAGGAATACGCAGATTTAAAAGAGGAGTCCGTAATTTGCTTTCTAATGATCATGATCTTTTCCTCAAAGAAGTTCATAAATGTATTACTGCTGAAGTGAAAGCCATCCTCTATTTGCGAATGCTGCTTTTTAGTTAGCTTTGCGACAGTATCAAAAATAAATTTTGGATTGTTCTTATTTTCCTCAATTAAGTTGGAAAAATAGGATGATCGAGCAGCAGTGAGGGCTCTTCGATACTGCACGGTACTGTCTTTCCAAGCTAGTCGGAAGACTTCCAGTTTGGTGTGGCGCCATTTCCGTTCCAATTTTCTGGAAGCTTGCTTCAGAGCTCGTGTATTTTCTGTATACCACGGAGCTAGTTTTCACACTGTATAAATGATATAGGGAAGCCTGTTGACTCTGCAAATCTCCATCTGTATGCTGATGACACAGTTATTTAATCTAGCGTGTCTAATATTGAGAAGGCTTTTCAGGACTTACAGTTGGCCTTTGATGTTATTCAAAGGCAGATTTTCCAATTGAAACTTGTGCTTAAGGAAAGGAAAACTAAGTGTATGGTTTTCTCTTCCCTGAAAATTAACAGATTTTAACTATAACAGGCCAGCAAATTGATAGGGTCACCTCCTATAAGTATCTTGGGATTTGGTTAGATGAAAAGTCTAATGTTAAACAGCACATTGATAACTTCACCAAGAAACTGAAGTTGAAATTGGGTTTCTATTACAGGAAAAAATCTTGCTTTTCAATGTTAGTCAGAAAAGATCTTGTTCAAACCACTTTTTTATCAGTGCTGGATTATCGTGACATTGTCCATATGCAGGCCTCAGCAAGTACCTTGAAAACTCTGGACACAGTGTATCATGGCGCTTTAAGATTCATTACAAATGCTAGATCACTTAGCCATCACTGTGATTTGTATGTTATAGTGTAATGGACCTCTCTCTCCACCAGGAGGCTAAAGAACTGTTACACTTTTTTGTACAAAGCATTGATGAGACACCTCCCTTTGTATCTCTGTTCTTTAGTGACCAGATCAGTCACTCAATACAGTCTTCGTTCACAGTCGATGCTGTCCTTGTCTTTTCCTTAGGCTAGATCTGAGATGGGAAAAACATATTTTTCACATAATGCCCCTTCATCCTGGAACATGCTTCAGAAGATTTTAAAGTTAGGGGAGTTAGTGTCTTTGCCTGTTTTTAAGACTCTGATCAACAACACTGTTTGTGAAAACTGCAGTTGGTTCTATTCTTTAATTTTATCTTGAACTTGTGACACTTTGTCTTTTGTGCGTATTCTGTATTTTTCTGTAATGTTTTATGGACAAGCTGCTATTTCCCTGTTTTGCCTTCTTGCCAGGTCGCCCTTGCAAAATAGGTTTTTAACCTCAATGGGTTTTACCTGGTTAAATAAAGGTTAAATAAAAAAATACCACCTGGGGACGGCCCTTCAGAAAGTCCAGAATCCAGTTGCAGAGGGTGTAACGGCTGTTGCAGGGAGTAGACCAAGGCGCAGTGTGTTGAGTGCTCATCATGTGTTTTAATGAAGAAATAGAACACTTTACAAAAGAAACAAAATGACAGCCAACAGTTCCGTCAGGATTCCAAACTACTAAACGGAAAACAGGCTGCCTAAGTATGGCTCCCAATCAGAGACAACGATATACAGCTGTCCCTGATTGAGAACCATACCCGGCAAAAACAAAGAAATACAAAACATAGAAAAAAGGACATAGAATGCCCACCCTAGTCACACACTGGCCTAACCAAAATAGAGAATAAAAACCTCTCTATGGCCAGGACGTGACTCCTCAATGCCATCGGAAGAACATATTCTAGTCTGCTTGTAAACAGGAATCAGGAGGATAGAATTATGGTCAGATTTGCCAAATGTAGGGCGTGGGAGAGCTTTGTATGTGTCTCTCTGTGTGGAGTAAAGGTGGTCTAGAGTTTTTTTCCTCTGGTTGTACATTTAACATGCTGGTAGAAATTAGGTAAAACGGATTTAAGTTTCCCTGCATTAAAGTCCCCGGCCACTAGGAGTGCCGCCTCTGGATGAGAATTTTCTTGTTTGTTTATGGCCTTATACAGCTCATTGTGCCAGTTTTAGTGCTAGCATTGGTTTGTGGTGGTAAATAGACAGCTATGAAAAATATAGATGAAAACTCTCTTGGTAAATAGTGTGGTCTACAGCTCATCATAAGATACTCTACCTCAGGTGAGCAAAACCTCGAGACTTCCTTAATACTAGATTTTGTGCACCAGCTGTTGTTTACAAATATACACAAACCACCACCCCCTGATTTGATTTGATATGATTTGTCTTACCGGAGGCAGCTGTTCTATCTTGCAGATGCAGCGTAAACCCCACCATCTGTATGTTATTCATGTCGTCGTTCAGGCACGACTAGGTGAAACATAAGATACTACAGTTTTTAATGTCCCGTTGGTAGGATATTCGTGATCGTAGCTCGTCTATTTTGTTATCAAATAATTGTATGTTAGCTAATAGAACTTATGGTAGAGGCAGATTACTCACTCGCCATCGGCTCCTTACAAGGCACCCCAAACTACGTCCCCAATATCTCTGTCTCTTTGTCATGCGAATCACAGGGATTTGGGCCTTGTCGGGTGTCTGAAGTAAATCCTTTGCGTCTGACTCGTTAAATAAAAAAAAATCTTCTTCCAGTACGAGGTGAGTAATAGCTGTCCTGATATCTAGAAGCTCTTTTCGGTCATAAGTGATGGTGGCAGAAACATTATGTACAAAATAAATTACAAATAAAGCAAAAAAAACACACAATAGCACAATTGGTTAGGAGTCTGTAAAACAGCAGCCATCTCCTCCTTCTGACATTCTCACAGGTTCAGGAATGGTGTCATAGTCCGTGTATGTAGGTGGCAGGGAAGTCAGGCGCAGGAGAAAACAGAGTGGTTAAAAATTGAGTATTTATTTCCAAAACCAACGTAGAAAAATAATTTGGGTAAAACAATAACCCGTCGCACACCGATACAGAAACAACACGTACATAACAAACAAACAATCACCGACAGAGAAATGAAGGGAAGCAGAGGGTTAAATACACAACATATAATTACTGGGATATGAAACAGGTGTGTAAAGAGACCAGACAAAACCAATGGAAAATGAAAACTGATCAATGGTGGCTAGAAGGCCGGTGACGTCGATCGCCGAACACCACCTGAACAAGGAGGGGCATCAACTTCGGTAGAAGTCGTGACAGTACCCCCCCTGACGCGCAGCTTCAGCAGTGCGTCGACACCGGCCTCGGGGACGACCCGGAGGACGAGGCGCAGGGCGATCCGGATGCAGACGATGGAACTCGCTCAGCATGGAAGGATCTAACACGTCCTCCACCGGAACCCAGCATCTCTCCTCCAGACCCTACCCCTCCCAGTCCACGAGGTACTGAAGACCCCACGCCCGACGTCTCGAATCCAGGATGGATCAAACGGAGTACGTCGGGGCCCCCTCAATGTCCAGAGGGGGCGGAGGAGCCTCCCGCTCCTCGGCCTCCTGGAGCGGGCCAGCCACCACCGGCCTGAGGAGAGACACATGGAATGAGGGGTTAATGCGGTAAATGGGGGGAAGCTTTAACCTATAACATACCTCGTTCAATCTCCTCAGGACTTTAAACGGCCCCACAAACCGCGGACTCAGCTTCCGGCAGGGCAGGCGGAGGGGCAGGTTTCGGGTCGAGAGCCAGACCCTGTCCCCCGGTGCAAACACCGGGGCCTCACTGCGGCGACGGTCTGCACCAGCTTTTTGGACTTTCCACCGTAGTAGCACCAACGGAAACCCCTACACACCTACCTGAGCACTCTCGCGACCACCCTGTAAGAGCCCTCTGTGGCCAAGAAAAAGTAGGGTTATGACTAGTTAACCAGGGAAGACCCAGCACCACCGGATATGCAGGAGTGTCGATAAGGAAAAGACAAATTTTCTCCTTGTGACCCCCTGCGTCACCATAGTCAATGGAGCCGTGGCCTCCCTAATCAACCCTGACCCTAATGGTCGACTATCTAAGGTGTAAATGGGAAAAGGTACTTTCACCGGTACAATAGGGATCCCTAAACTATTAGCCAACGTTTGATCAATAAAGTTCCCAGCCGCACCTGAATCTACTAGTGCCTTATGCTGGGAATGAGGGGAAAAATCTGAAAAAGTGACAGACACAAATATATGAGCAACAGAGGGTTCTGGATGAGAATGGTGCCTACTCACCTGGGGTGGCGCCAGAGCGCCCTGCCTGTTACCTCGATTCCCAGAAGAACCTACCCGGCACCGACCAGCAGTGTGTCCTCTGCGGTCACCGACGGTACACGAGCGGGAACTCCCTCCGGTCTCCCTGTGCACCCTCTCTCCTGGCTCCATGGTTATAGGAGAGGGGGTGCAGGAGGATGAAACCACCAGACCCTGATCTGGATGTCCACGAGCAGCCAGCCAGTTGTCCAACCGGATGGACAGATCCACCAGCTGGTCGAAGGTTAGGGTGGTGTCTCTACAGGCCAGCTCCCGACGGACGTCCTCCCGCAGACTGCAGCGATAATGATCTATCAGGGCCCAGTGATTCCATCCTGCACCGGCTGCCAGGGTCCTGAACTCCAATGCGAAATCCTGGGCGCTCCTCGTCTCCTGCCTCAGATGGTAGAGGCGCTCACCCGCCGCTCTGCCCTCGGGTGGGTGGTGGAAGACTGCCCGGAAACGGCGGATGAACTCCTCATATCGGTCCAACGCCGTATCTCCTCCTTCAACCATAGCGCTGGCCCATTCCAGGGCTCTCCCCGTGAGGCACGAGACGAGGGCGAAAATCTTCTCACGGTCTGATGGGACTGGGTGGACCGTGGCCAGAAAAAGTTCTAATTGGAGCAGGAAACCCCGGCAGTTGGCAGTACTTCCGTCGTAACCCCGAGGCATGGCTAGACGGATACCACCCGGTTCAGGTTGACAAGGGGCGTTTTGGATCGACCCCGGTTGGGCTGGTGGAGGCGCTGGCTGAATCTCCCGTCTCTCCAAGCGGTCCATCAGCTGAACAGCGCGATCCATAGCAGCGCATAGATGTGATAGTCTCTCTGCATTCTTCTGGATGCACTCCTCCACCTCCCTGTCCGGGATATCTTCTCCTGCTGACTTCAAAAAGCAGGTCGGTGATTCTGTCATAGTCTGTGTATGTAGGTGGCAGGGAAGTCAGGCGCAGGAGAAAACAGAGTGGTTAAAAATGGAGTATTTATTTCCAAAACCAACGTAGAAAAATAATTCAGGTAAAACAATAACCCGTCGCACACCGATACAGAAACAACACGTACATAACAAACAAACAATCACCGACAGAGAAATGAGGGGAAGCAGAGGGTTAAATACACAACATATAATTACTGGGATATGAAACAGGTGTGTAAAGAGACCAGACAAAACCAATGGAAAATGAAAACTGATCAATGGTGGCTAGAAGGCCCTGTGACGTCGATCGCCGAACACCACCCGAACAAGGAGGGGCATCAACTTCGGTAGAAGTCGTGACAAATGGTTAAAAAATCATAACATTCACTTAAAATTAACCTTATAAATTGAAATGTTGGGCGACTTGGAAAGCCATAGTCAGTCAATAAATAATATCAAATCAAATCAAATTGTATTTCTCACATACACATGGTTAGCAGATGTTAATGCGAGTGAAGTGAAATGCTTGTGCTTCTAGTTCCGACAGTGCACTAATATCTAACAAGTAATCTAGCAATTCCCCAACAACAACCTAATACACATAAATCTAATGGGGTGAATGAGAATATGCACCTGTACTGACCTGAACAGGCAGTGGCTTGGGTGGTTAATGTCCTTGATGATCTTTTTGGCCTTCCTGTGACATCGGGTGGTGTAGGTGTCATGGAGGGCAGGTAGTTTGCCCCCGGTGATGCGTTGTGCAGACCGCAACACCCTCTGGAGAGCCTTGCAGTTGAGGGCGGTGCAGTTGCCGTACCAGGCGGCGATACAGCCTGACAGGATGCTCTAGATTGTGCATCTCGAAAAGTTTATCAGGGTTTTGGGTGACAAGCCAAATTTCTTCAGCCTCCTGGGGTTGAAGAGGCGCTGTTGTGCCTTCACCACACTGTCTGTGTGAGTGGACCATTTCAGATTTTCTGTGATGTGTACGCTGAGGAACTTAAAACTTTCCACCTTCTCCACTACTGTCCCATCGATGTGGATAGGGGGGTGCTCCCTCTGCTGTTTCCTGAAGTCCACGATCATCTCCTTTGTTTTGTTGACGTTGAGTGAGAGGTTGTTTTCCTGATACCATACTCCGAGTGCCATCATCTCCTCCCTGTAGGCTGTCTCGTCGTTGGAATCAAGCATTATATAATAATACTCGTTGGAAAGGTTTTCATCTTTAGCTCACTATCTGTGGATACTATATGATTAGAAAGGTTCAAAATGTATGTAAAACATCACAGCACAATTGAAAAATATATGGCACATGGTAACCAAATGAGGGTAGTCTATGGTGATATGTGGAATGGACTGAGAGTGGCTGAGGGGTGGGGTTAAAGACCTTATGTTTGGTAATTAATCATTTTATTTATAAAGGTACCATGTATATAAAATGTCTATGTAAAATGTATGTATATGTCGCAGAAAAGCTGTAAAAAAAAACAACAACAAAAAAACACCCCTCGTGGTGGTGGATGGGTTGATAATTAATAATATTTTTTTAAATACATTGAAGTTACAGCTGAAACCCTAACCCTAGATTCGGATTTCATTGCACTTACAGCATGAAACCCTAATCCTAACTCGGTAGTCTCTCTAGACAGTCGGTTTGCCTCCCACAATGTTACCAATGTTTCCGAGACTACTAGATTAGTACTACAGTACACTTAGAGCTGAAACTCTAACCCTGGTTTATAGTACTTTTATCCCAGTTTTATCCTACTTTCCTCATTGGACCTGTAAGAGCTTGGATCTGCCTGTCTCTATCATTAACCCAAGGTGCAAGAGCCTGGCTCCGGGTAGCTCCAGCTCAATTTAACCACTGATTATAACATTGATACAATTCTATCCCCGGCTAACATTTGCGGTTTGGGAGGCCTTTTTAAAAAAAAATCTTTAAAGCACTCGGAGTCTACTCAGACAGAGACTCAGGCAGACAAGGAACCCTTTTAACATCTCTTTATTCATTTACAGTCGATATGCTGTTGTCCAGGCTCACAGTTGATTTAAGGGATGTACAGTATTTTTCTCAGTAACAGGGTTGTAGGCTAGTTTATTATATGAACCAATCATTGCACAACATAACATCTGCCTCTGCCCAGGATACCAACTGATTTATGTGTCAATGCTTTGTTAAAGAAGCAAAACAACTGACTAAGAATGTTAATATACGTAACTAACATATTTGTTATATATTATCAAAATTATTTCAGTACCTTGTTTGCTTATATATCAGGGTTGCACAAGATGAACTCTGCTAAACTTACTAATAGTGTGTAATGTCAGAGTTAATTCTTGTGCATACATCTACAGTGGATGAATAGTGAATGGCTGGTGATTGGCGCTGTTGTGAATATAGGTTAGTCATCAACCTATGGGAATCCAGTTTTGTAGCCTGTGTGTCTCTCTTACCCTCAGTATGATTGTTTGTATTATTTTATTTCCACAGTTTGTGTCAACATGCAGTGAAGCTGGAGCCCAGTGTCGTTGTTCTACTCTGGGACTGAGCAAGGGGGGATAGGGTCAGAGAACAGCCACATGTCCTCCTCTCCTCAGAGAATATGATCCATTATTCCTATGGATCCATTTTACAGGCTGCAGTGAACTCTGTGGTGACTATTGATGTTTTGTGTTGACTATCAACATTTACTGTAACACAGAGCAAGTGAAGCTCATTGGCATGACATAATCATATACATTAGATCAATGATAAAGGGTCAGCAAAAGTTGGAAAAATTACATTTTCATAGCTTCCATTCTATCTGTGCCCAAAGAGAGACCCCTGGTGACCTGGAAATCCAGTGAAACCAGAAAATCACCATCATGGCGTTCTCTGAATAGTGTCACAGTGCCCCTCTCCATCCATAGGGGGGCAGTGTTTAACAAGGATAGAGTTTCTGTTAACTGTGTTGACCTGTCTCTGAGTTTTGGTGAGAATGATTAACAGATACATTCCTTTTCTGGAACAATCCAGAGTACATGATTACTACCGATAATGTGGACGTCGTTCAAGGCCGCCCCCCGCACCTCTCTGATTCAAAAGGGTTTGGGTTAAATGTGCGAAACACATTTCAGGTTGAATACATTCCATTGTGCAACTGACTAGGTATCTCCCGTTCCCTTTCCGACTGACTAGGTATCCCCCGTTCCCTTTACGACTAACTAGGTATCCCCCGTTCCCTTTACGACTGACTAGGTATCCCCCGTTCCCTTTCCGACTGACTAGGTATCCCCCGTTCCCTTTCCGAATGACTAGGTATCCCCTGTTCCCTTTCCGACTGACTAGGTATCCCCCGTTCCCTTTCCGACTGACTAGGTATCCCCCGTTCCCTTTACGACTGACTAGGTAACCCCCGTTCCCTTTACGACTGACTAGGTATCCCCCGTTCCCTTTACGACTGACTAGGTATCCCCCGTTCCCTTTACGACTGACTAGGTATCCCCCGTTCCCTTTCCGACTGACTAGGTATCCCCCGTTCCCTTTACGACTGGCTAGCTATCCCCCGTTCCCTTTACGACTGGCTAGGTATCCCCCGTTCCCTTTACGACTGACTAGGTATCCCCCGTTCCCTTTACATTTACATTTACGTCATTAGCAGACGCTCTTATCCAGAGCGACTTACAAATTGGTGCATTCACCATATGATATCCAGTGGAACAACCACTTTACAATAGTACATCTATATCTTTTGGGGGGGGAGGGTAGGGGGGGAGTGTTAGAAGGATTACTTAATCCTATCCCAGGTATTCCTTAAAGAGGTGGGGTTTCAGGTGTCTCCGGAAGGTGGTGATTGACTCCACTGTCCTGGCGTCGTGAGGGAGCTTGTTCCACCATTGGGGTGCCAGAGCAGTGAACAGTTTTGACTGGGCTGAGCGGGAACTGTGCTTCCGCAGAGGTAGGGAGGCGAGCAGGCCAGAGGTGGATGAATGCAGTGCCCTTCTTTGGGTGTAGGGACTGATCAGAGCCTGAAGGTTCGGAGGTGCCGTTCCCCTCACAGCTCCGTAGGCAAGCACCATGGTCTTGTAGCAGATGCGAGCTTCAACTGGAAGCCAGTGGAGTGTGCGGAGGAGCGGGGTGACGTGAGAGAACTTGGGAAGGTTGAACACCAGACGGGCTGCGGCGTTCTGGATGAGTTGTAGGGGTTTAACCTCTATGGGCTAGGTGGGATGCTTGCGTCCCACCTACTCAACAGCCAGTGGCGCGATATTCAAATACCTTAGAAATGCTATTACCTCAATTTCTCAAACATATTACTATTTTACACCATTTTAAAGACAAGACTCTCGTTAATCTAACCACACTGTCCGATTTCAAAAAGGCTTTACAACGAAAGCAAAACATTCCATTATGTCAGCAGAGTACCCAGACAGAAATAATCAGACACCCATTTATCAAGCTAGCATATAATGTCACAAAAACCAAAACCACAGCTAAATGCAGCACTAACCTTTGATGATCTTCATCAGATGACACACCTAGGACATTATGTTACACAATACATGCATGTTTTGTTCAATCAAGTTCATATTTATATCAAAAACCAGCTTTTTACATTAGCATGTGACTAGCATGTGACTAGCATTCCCACCGAACACTTCCAGTGAATTTACTAAATTACTCACGATAAACGTTCACAAAAAACATAACAATTATTTTAAGAATTATAGATACAGAACTCCTTTATGCAATCGTTATGTCCGATTTTATAATAGCTTTTCGGTGAAAGCACATTTTGCAATATTCTGAGTAGATAGCCCGGCATCACAGGCTAGCTATTTTGACACCCACCAAGTGTGTCACTCACCAAACTAAGATTTACTATAAGAAAAATTGGATTACCTTTGCTGTTCTTTGTCAGAATGCACTCCCAGGACTTCTACTTCAATAACAAATGTTGGTTTGGTTCAAAATAATCCATAGTTATATCCAAATAGCGGCGTTTTGTTCGTGCGTTCAAGACACTATCCGAAGGGTAAAGAAGGGTGACGCGCCCGACGTGTTTCGTGACAAAATATTTCAAAATATCCCATTACCGTACTTCGAAGCATGTCAAACGCTGTTTAAAATCTATTTTTATGCGATTTTTCTCGTAAAAAAGCGATAATATTCTGACCGGGAAACCCTGTTTTAGTTCAAAGACGAAAAAATA